>NW_027522913.1:306875-613750 GCF_052094955.1 Ictidomys tridecemlineatus
AGATAATGATCCATGAACTGAAAGATGACTTTACAGAAAAGGTGAATTTTAGAAATCAGAATTTAATATTTTAATCAAAATATATCATAAAAGCCTTAACAGATACAGAGTTCCATGTTCTGATGTCCTGCTAATTTGGCTTGTGGTCTTTCAAGATAGATTTGCAGATCGTCTATAGGCTACTTGTTTAAGCACTTCACCCTGGTTGTTTGAGAGAAAGAGCACTGGGATGTAATCTGGTTATAGTTCATGCTCTAGCACTGAGCATCTTCTCTTTGAGGCTCTGTATTCACATCTGAAAACTATATGAGAATAGTCTTTACCTTGCTTACTCCATCAAATGGGCTTAATTAAGATTGACTCAGGAGTTGTCTAATAACAAATTCTAAAGCCCTTAAAGTTTTCTGGAAATCTGGAACCCTTACCAAAATCACCTTGGGAGCATGCAAAGCAGAGCCTCATCCTCTGAGATTCACCTGGTCTAAAGAAGAGTCTGGCACCTGTACTTTTCAGAATCTTTACCAGAAATAAATTCCTGCATCTTGTAAGGAGGACAAGCAAATGAACATGCATTTTATCATGACTCAACATGTTATAAAATAGTTCCTATTTCTTAAAGGAGTTAAGTTTCCATCTCATGGAGAGGGAATGCATAATCCCTAGCCTGCATCCACCCCCCAATTAAAATCTCAAGAACCAATCAAGAGGAGCTTGTCAACTTTTTCATACTTGTCTTTATAAGAAGGAACCCTATAAGACTTCAAGGGTACTTTTCCCCTTCCCAGGCACCCTGCACCAGGAGTTCTGGGTCTTTCTCTCATCTTCCTTCTTAATAAAATTCCTGATCAATTGCTTACCTTGATGTTCACATTGTTCATTCTTGGACTCCATGGAACATGCATCTGATCCTGACTCCTGCAGGTAGCAGTGTAATAGGGCTGACAGTTGAGAGGGAAATATTTTAAAAGCAAAATAAAACAAAAAGAATCATGAGGAGGAGACCCAAAATCTTCACACAAAATCCTTTTAATGTTTACCTGGATTCTGAGATGCCCATATGAAGGCAAGACTCCAAAAGGTATAGAGGGAAACAACTTATAAAAACTGAAAGAGCTGAGTAGAAGTCTTAGGAGCTTCCCACTTCATGGTGGACAGAGTTTGGGGTGAGGTACTAGCAAACCAAGACCTTGAACAATTATGATAAATATGCTAAAGAATTTGTTTGGATACAGTAGATGAAGAGATAAAGAATTTAAGATGATACATGAACACTGTACACAAGAACCAGCAAAACCTTGAAAAATAAATTCTAACTAAAATATACAATATATGACAACAAAAATTCAAAAATTAAATGAATAGGATTAATACCAGATTTTAACATCAGAACTGATATTGAAGACAACAGTGTAGAAGTAATCACAGCCAAGAGAAAAAAGATTGAAGAATATGAACAAAGCTACAATGACCAGTAAGACAGAATCAAGTGGACCAATGTGTAATTGAAGTAAATAAAAAAAAGAGACTATGAAGAATTGATATTTGAGGAATGTCTGCAAAAAATTTCAATGATCAAAAATAGCAAACTATAAAAAATTCTGTTAAGTTTGCACAAGATGAATACAAAGAAAGCCATATCTAGACATTAGTCAAATTGCAGAAAAATCACTAATTTTAAAAAAATTTTAAAAGAACTGGGAAACGGAGAATAGTGAGAAGACAAATTGCATCAACAATAAGAAGAGTGACAGCTTACTATGAATTCTAAAATAATGATAGCCAGAAAAAAATGGAGTAATATCACAAATTGCTGGAAAAGTTTTAAAAAGTTTATCCAGCAAAAATATGTTTCAGAAGTGTAGGTGAAATAATGACATATCACATCAACAAAAGTTGATACAATTTCTTATCAGCAGTCCCCATCCAGAATAACTCAAGAAAGTTTTTCATGCTAAGTGGAAATGATATCAGATGGAATTGAGATCTAAAGAAGGAAAAAAACAGAGTAGAATATTACATGTGTGTTTAATATAAAAGACCCTTTCTGTTTTTAAATTCTCTTCAAAAATGATTATTTAAAGGCAAAAACTAACACTGTGTGTTTTTACAACAAATTAACATATATGACAATAAATATAAAGAACAGAAAGTATAGGATGTTATGTCTGTTGAGCATACATAAAGTGATGTGCTATTAATGTAAAATCCCTAGAAGGGTCCCTGCAGGAATTGATAGAAAACAAAATGGAGAGATATAGCTAAAAATTCAATAGAAGAAATAAATGGAATACTGAAGAAGTGCCATTAACTTAAAAAAAAATAGTGAAATCCTGAAGAGATTCCATTAAGATGAAAGAGCGCAAGGATCAAAGAACAGAAGGAACAAATAGAAAACTAGCAAGATGATGGATAGAAACACAGCCACATCAATAGTAGCATAAAATACAAGTGGTCGTTTCAAAATACAAACTCCATTTCAGAGACAATATTTTCAGAATTGATAAAAATAGACAGTCATATGCCATTTAGAAGAATCATACTTTGGATATAAAGATAGAGTTGAAAGGAACAAGAGGAAAATATTAAGCATAAGCCAGATAATGTAGCTGATATTGTGTACAGATTAGACGCCAGCTGAGGACCTGAAGCAGAGAGGGGGTACCTCACGATGTAAAAGGACTCTCACAGTAATTAATAGAGCAAGTGAGTCAGTAAGAACGTGGAAGATTTGAACAACACCATTAAACCACTTGACGCTGATTGACATATATAAGGCATTGTGCCAAACAACTGCAGAATAAGCATTCTTCTTGAGTACATGTGATCACAGAGATAAAACCATATGGCAATAAAGAAATATCAATGGATTTCAAAGGATTGGAATCCTACTGACTGTATTATCTGTTCACATTGGAAGTAAACTAGAAATCAGAAATAATAAGTTTTCTGTAGAATATTTGAAAAGTAAGGAACATATTTTTAAACAAGGCTGGGGTCAAAGGAAAAGATTAATAAACTCAATAAATTTCTAACTAGATGCATCAAAGGGTAAAAAAAAGACAGAAGACCAAAATTATCAGGGGTGAAAAAGAGCACATTACTGCAGATTCCATACTTACTCCCAAAGACAATAAGTAGGCATTTGTGCTATAAATTGAACAGCTTACTGAAATGAACAGATTCCTCAAAAATCTTTGCAGGTGGTGGTAATGCACAGCAGAGGTGGCCATCTGTGGTTCAAGGATGCCCATCTTCCTAACCACCTGGGGCTGCCTCTCCTCTAATCCATCCCGCCCCACTTGCAACTGCTCCTAACTCCCTCACTTCAGATATTTGAGTGCTCTTGCTCGCCCACAAGATGATGTTCTGATTTTGTGATCGAACATAAACTCACTTCATGACTATTTTTGGCTAACTTATTCAGCTTCTTATTTTCATTCACGTCTCTATCTTATGTTTCAGTTACAAAACCAAAAATTTTAACTGCGCATTTTA
Source organism: Ictidomys tridecemlineatus (assembly GCF_052094955.1). NCBI lineage: Eukaryota > Metazoa > Chordata > Mammalia > Rodentia > Sciuridae > Ictidomys > Ictidomys tridecemlineatus. The sequence continues at coordinate 310,371 of NW_027522913.1, forward strand.
TTGATTCTGTGGTGCATATTTTTCATTTCTTCTCTGACTTCGGCATGTGTTTTATAATTAATGGGATCATATGACTAATTTGCACGTTGCTTTTGTCTTAGTGATATCTAAAAATAGCAATGGAATCTTTATAGACACTATGCTTTCTTTCAAGCCTTTTTGATTAATCACACAGACTTCTATTTGTCTTGGTTTCTTTTCCTTGTTTTTTATACCTGGTGATCTAAACTCGTAACAGTGTTCACACACATCACCTGCAGGTTAAGTTTATCTTAACAAAACTTATCTATTTTCCACTAGGTGCTACTTTGGTGCTACTATGTGTGTACTCTATGCCACATGCTTATTTTGGCTCAGGGACATTGACTTAATGGCACAAAAGTCTCACAGCTAGCTAAAAAGGGTCATGACTGGAATAGAACATACATCTATTTGTGCCTTGAAGTCCTTGTTCTTCCCCCTTCACCAAAAGTTCCTTTCTAACAATGCCCCATTATCTGCCAAATTAGGCATCCACTTCTCAGAATTCTTACAGTATCTTTTCACTGTATTGTAATAATTTTTCTTCCATATCTTTCTGATTTATGAGGCAATAAAACAATTTGTTCTTATATCCTTAAGACTTAGCAGAGTGTCTGATGTATGATGGTTCTATATAGTAAGTAGTGTATGAAAGGAATGAATGAGAAATCCCCGATAATAGGATTTTCCTATTTATGCTCCTTCCAAAATTACTGACTACAGACGGTGACAGTGATACTGGAAAATTCAAACTGCCAGAGATAGGATTATGGGCTAGATGTGAGAAGCCTGAACTGTAAGGCAGTGTGACAAATGACTTTGATCCAGTATTTGCTCTTCAGGTCAGAAGGATTCTGAAGCTTTCTTAGCTCGGTGGGAAGCACAGGGATTAATACTGTCCATGGTAGTCTTCCTAGGACAGATTGGCCACCTGCACTTGAAAGAATCCAGTTGTCTCCAACCCAGGGGCTCTGGCTGCTGCCCTCAAACCTCTGTGTAAATATCACTTCCTCAAAGAGGCAGATGCCACCCTTCATTCTAAACTAGCACATTTCCCACAAAACATTTGCTGTCCCTGTTTGTGCTGTGTATTTATTGTCCATGTGAGCACCTGATGTGCCACGTCTCACATCTTTCCATGGTGTGCTTTTGCTTATTCACTTCCTGTTTGTCTCCCCATGTAATTTCAGAGAGGACAAAGACTTTCTATATACTCAGCCTCTCCAAGAACACCCTGCATATAGTAAATGTTGAATCAATAACAAATTAACCAAAGTAATATCCTCTCCATTCTCTTCTCTCAGTGGTAATAATTGCAGAGAAAAAAAAACATGAGAAGAGATACCTACCTTCTTAAAGAATTTATTATACTTAATGTGGATCAATTTTGTAAATTCCCTAGCATTGATGTCTAATATATTCTGCATCACTGCTCATAATTCTCTTATTAAATCTTGTACTCTCCACCTCTTTCCTTTCAGGTCTTCATCGAATGGAATTTGCTGTTTCTCTAAGAAGAGAGAATTTTGAAACACCTTTAGCTATCCATTCCAAGAACCAGGCTCTTTATTTCCTTAATGCATGGTATTAAGTATTTGAGAAGATTAACCCTTACATTTTTGATTGCTCTTTCTCCCAAGCATTTTCTGTCACTTTTCTGAAAACAGTCCTCCAGCAAGTCCAGACTGTGGAAAATTGGCTCAACTGCAGATGTGCAACGTCAATTTGAGTAGCAGGCCTGATGATCTCTTTCTGTTGGACCTCCTGCAAGGTACAGAGCCAAGTTTCAAAGAGGAGAAAAGGGTGCACTTTGATCCAGTATTTGCTCTTCAGGTCAGAAGGATTCAACACCACATCTGTAGGCTTAGGAAATAGGGTGATGCAGTTGCCTACTTCAATATCACTGTCACAGATGCACACTAGTCGTGGTGCCCAGTTCCTGTAACACATTTGCATCTATTAGTTAGGATATAATTTCAGTACCTTTTGACCAAAATAGATAGATAGAAGATAGAAATCATTTTACTTTTTTTAGTAAAAGTTGAAACCTCTCTGGTAACCAGGAGTCACCAATTTCTCAGGAGTCCTGGCTCTTTTCATCCAACATTCCCAACATTCTTTGCAAGAATTTTGCTACACACTATTTTATTTCTATTCCTGGCATCAAGAAAGGGGTGAGAGAGACAGGAAGTACATATCTCACTCTTCTAAGGACACAGGCAAGGAGTACACTGTCTCCACTCACCTCTTATTGTTAGGACCTCATCACGTGAGCACAGCTGGGTGCAAGGGTCAGGGTTAGACACATGTGTTTATTCTTGGAAGCTGTGTAGACGGGTCAACATTAGAGTTGCTTTTACTATAGGAAGAGAGAATGGTTAGTGGTGCGTGGGTGAGAAGGGTTAGAGACTTCAGTACCATTTGAACTCAGGAACCATCTGTGGAAGATTTGAAATTCTCATTGAATTTCCTTATGGTCCAGAATGTGGTTTTCTGAGAGCTGGGCATTTGATGGAGTCAGTAGGAACTATTTCTCAGTTTTTTTTCTTTTTTGTAGGATTTAAGCTGGTATCGATTTAAAAGCCAAACTTTCTGAAGGTCTGGACCTTCACCAGACCTCAAATCTGCTTGGGTCTTAGAATCGCCAGCCTCTGAACTGTAAGGAATAAATTTTTGCTCTTTATTATCTACCCAGTTTGTGGCATTTTGTTATAGCACTCTAAATAAACTACAACACTCTTGAAAAGCTGAAGTGTAAACCAGAAAAAGAGCCTAATTTAGAATGAGAAAAATGACTATTGATTGGCACAGGCAGTTTGTGTTAACAGGATCTTAGGGAAAGCTGGCAGAAAAGCCAAGATAATTGGAGAGTTGCTGCATGAGTATAAAGAGCAACAAAAGAAACAAGAAATTCCTAACATTCAACAAAAGTGGACCAAAAAGAAAGAAAAATCCAAGTGATTTTTGGTTTTATAATATAGAGTTACAGGATGTGGAGAATATTTAAAGATTATTTAATTCAGCTTCCATTTCTGAGTAATTAGAAACAGAAAATTCAAAGTGGGAAGTGACTTGCCAAGAAAATTTCATAGTTCATCAGGGGCAGAACCAGGGCAAAAGCAAGACAAAATGGTGCAGAAGAAACAGTTCCTCATGTCTACTAACACAAGGAAAAGCCAGCCCCACCCCACCCCCCGCCCTGTGCTAGGACCAAACTCAGGGCCTCAGGCATGTCAGACAAGTGCGTTACCCTGAGCCACCATCCACATCTCGAGCTCAAGAAGACTTGTTCAGTTTAACTCACACTGCATTTCATCTAGCGTTTCATTTATATTGTCAATTATTCAATATACATGAAATAGAATGTCATCAGTGCCTGAGAGGCCCTCCTACTGTCCCTCCCGTTCAATAAGGTCACTGAAATAAAGCAGTATCTATCCGAAAGGTAACTGCCACCCTTATGTATAACATCATAGACACATGGGGTGACCTCACTTTACAACCCACGGTATCTGATGCAGTTCCTCAAGAGCAAGAACTCACTGCCTTGAGAAAGGCACAAACCCAGTCATGAGTATCCACCTCATGACCCAAGCACCGGCTCCATGGCCCCATTGAGGAATTAAGTTTCCAACATGGACTTTTAGAGGACACAGGTCCTGGAGGAGGCACAGACAGGAAGTTTATTCCAGCATTTGTCCTAGTGCAGAGTTAGAAGCCCCTAGGGAAGCCCCCGAGTTAGGGTTAGGACATTGTCGGTTAGTTAGGACTTACATGGAATGGCGTGCAGCACTTGGTGGTAGGTCTACACAGAATGATATTGGTAGGTCTTAAAAATTCAGTGATGGATGACAAAAAAAGTAAGAAACCACATGCAGTCCATAGAACAATATATGCACATTTAAAATTTGTGAACACAAAATAAAAATGCATACTTATGTGACCACACGCTTATAAAGGGATACGTATCAAGCACATTAGACTGCTGTTTTGTAATGAGGGTGAGGGTAATGGGAATGAAGACAGGAAATCAAAGAAATCAATCAATCAATAAAGATCAGGAGGTTGCATAGATCAATGATGATGATATGCCAAAAACAGACACATAGCCTGTTGCAAAATTAGTTATGTGGGATATGAATCAAAAATATTTTATATCCATTTACCCAATAACTTCACACTCAGAAACATATTTTACGTAAATAACTCAAAATAAGGAAAAAAATGTTTATTCAAAGATACCCTTTGCAGCATGGTTTTTAATATTAAAAAGTGTAAACAATGCAAGTATTTAATAATAAAGATGGTGATTAAAGAAACCAGGGCATATCTATTAACATAATACTTTTCTAGCATTAAATTCATGTTTACATGGAGTTTGTATTGACATTGGCAATGCTTATAGCATAGGGTACGAAATTGTACTTATATGCATTCAATTGAAATTGAAGCATGCTTTGAAATATTATTATAGAAAAATACACGTATGTGAATAGTGGTTTTATATGTGTGATAGGACTGTAGCCAATTTTTCCTTTCTTCCTGCATTTTCAAATGTAATTTAATGAATAGCTATTACTTTCAAAAATGTAAGACAAATTCTACCAGGAAAAGAAATTATTGCTCCCAGTTTAAATGCAAATAACCTAAGAAAGATAACTAATCATGAGCTGTCGGTACTTAGTTTCTAAGCATAAGGAGACAGGACAAATTACAAGGCCCTCTGAGCTCCTGAACCGGGTAGCAGGCAGTGGATGGTGGTTTCTTTAAATGAGAGGATGTTACTGTGGAGGCTTTGACTATGTCACTGAGATAAAAAATAAATGGGGACTCCAATGAGAACCAGACAAATCCATAATGGGATGGCAGAGAACTTGTTTAGACCACTGTTAAAACAATATCTTTGTCTATTTGTGCTGCTATTTAAAACATACCATAAATTAGATAGCTTATAAACAATGTAATTTATTTCTCATGGTTTTTGGAAACTGAGAAGTCCAAGATCAAGGTGCCTGCAGATTTAGTGTCTGGTGACCACCTGATTCCAGATGGAGGTTTCTCACTATGTCCCCACGTGGTGGGAGAGGTGCACCTGTTCCTTAGGACCTCTTTTAAAAGAAACTTTAGGCCTTGAAGGAGGAGTGTTGTAAAAATCTGCCCAGCACAGGAAGCACAGAGCCTTTTTATGAAGGTGCTATTGAAGTCATACACTTCCCAACTGCTTTGCCAACCTTCCTCCACCATCCTCTCCACATCTGCCACCCCTGCAACCCCCACTCATATGCACTAGTTGGAAGCTTTAGTCAACCTGTAGCAAAAAATGAAGATGGAGAAAGTGTAGATAACTGCTCCCCTTTGGGAGAGAAGCAAGTGTTTGTAGATTAAGCTGGAAATTGGCACTGTAAGTGTCTATTGTTTCCAAGCACGAACCGAGACTGTGTTTCACAACTTAAAAGCACCGTAGCACTTTGTGTTACCTAAAAGAGAAGAGAAAAAGTTAATGAACCTGTCTGATTTCATTCGGCCATAGGGAAGGAACAACTTTCCTGAATAAATGGGGTATTAAAAATATTATTACTTGATTATATTATTTAATTCCTGTTACATGTGTATTTCTCTGACTTGGCAGGTGACTATCCTCAGTGTGAGAACTGGAAGCAGCTAGTTGGAAGTTCAGGCAAGATTCTGTTGCACTGTATCTCCAAGTATCCTCCTAGAAGCTTGGGGTCTCCCTGAGTTCCTTTGCATGTGCATGAGGTCAAAGCTATTTTCAGGATTCTAAGATTTGACTTTTCTACTCTAATTTTTGCACAAGTGTTTAAAAGGATGTTTGTAAAAGTCACATGATGTATTCTAGGTGAACAAGTTAAGTGTCAAAATAGACACAGACTCAATTTATCTTTTATTAAGGAAGAAATTAAAGGGTTGTGCAAAAAAATGTACAACAGTGTCACTTTTCTGACTTTTCCTTTTGGAAAACAGTCATTTATATTAAAAAAAATCATTTATACAATATGTAGTGGGTTTATAATTAGTACTTTTAAATACATTAATAAATAAATATTTTAAAATGTATCAGTATTAATGTTATCATGGCAAATACTGACAGATATAACTTACATAAACAAAAGCTATTTGGGTTCCCCAATAATTTAAAGCAGTTGAAAACTGCTATACTCATGAAATAGGTAGGGATTCAAAAGGGGAGATTGAATCTGTGAGGAGCTGATGCCTTTGCCTATTGAAGAATACAATTTGTTTATGTTTCCTCTTAGTTTTAAGAGTCTGAGTAAACACACAAGTAAAAGCATCCCTTTCATCAGTCATTCATGGAAGACTCCCCTCCACTGTACGCCCGTGATAAACTGTGCAATATGGCTCCAAGGGCAAAGTTAATTGCAATCGTCAGGCAGGGCCCCAGAAGCAGTGAGCACAGAGAAGAGTGAAGTGGTTCTCTCTGTAGGGAGGGGACAATGTCTGTAGAACCCCCTGACCATGGGAGCTCAGCCTTGGGCACTACTTTTAGGGTTCATGGCAACTTACAGGCAATAACTGAGTAGAGCATTAGGAGGGGCTCCTTACACTTCCTCATTTGTAGCACCCTAGTGTTCTCGTCCATTTGGATCATTACAAGAAGGTACCATCAGCTGAAAGGCCTATTCACATGAGAAATTCATGTCACCTTATCATGGGGGCCCTCTTCCAGGGGGTAGGTCGCTATCTTCTCATGGAGTCGCCTATAAGGCCACCAATCCCGTTCATGTTGGCTCTTCCCCATGATCTAATAGCTTCCAAAGTCCCCAGTTTATAAAATCATCACATTGGAGGTTAGGATTTCAACTTATGGACCTGAGGGGGAGGACACAAATATTCAGCCCATGTCAAGTAATTCATTTAAAGAAATATCTTGTTTTCATCAACCTCAGAGGACCTGTTAATATCAGAGTTTACTTGCCTTTAGCTTTTATCAAGAAGTTTTAGAATTATAGGTTCTGCTAAGGAGGATGAAAAATGAGTAATGCAAGACCCATGCTCTCTGAAAATTTACTAAGTAGAGAAGAAGCATGTTCAAGAATTAGGAAGCCTGTAATCTCAATGGTAAAAGAAAATTTACTTAGTATTTTAATTTAGTTCAGTTCATGTCTGCTTCATGTTTTGTAGACATTTAATTCAAATTCATCCTGACCCTGTGAGTGAGGGGCTGTGAGTTCCTGTCCAAGGGTGAAGGAATGGAGTGCACAACAGAGACCTGTCCAAATCACATGGCCAGAAAGCAGCGAGTGAGCTTAATAGTCATTCTGTTTTCAAAATCCAATGTTCTTTCCATTGTATCTTTCTTCCACTAGACGATTTATTTACTGGATTCAATTTATTTGGGTTTATTTTGATCCCTAGTCAGTTCATGGTTCATGAGGAATAACTAATCTCATTCAGAAAGTAAAATGCCACGTGTTGAGTCACAAGATATTCTTTCATGAAACAGGCCGTGGATAAACATTGATTCACGGCAGCATCTCACAGGACTGCTCTCTTAGCGAAGTTGAAAGGCCTCTTTATGCCTAGAAATAGATCTTCCAGCCAGCACTGGGCCAGGCCTGACTCATGTCATTACCCTGCTGTTAGTCCTGTCTGGGCACTAAACACAGCTTTGTTTTGTAAAACTACTTCACACTGTTGCCAGAGAAATTTAATTGAAATCACATACATATTTTTTTAAACAGAAGTTTTGACTTATAAGAAATTAGTAACATGTTAAGCATTGATTTTTTTTCTTGTTCTACTTATTTTTGAAAGGCATTTCCCTACCACAAGAGAGCAACATAATGTTTTTATTAGAGCATTTTAGTTGTACATAATATTGGGGTTCATTTTGACATAATTATACAAACATGGAATATTCTTTGCCCCAATTCAGTCCTTAGTACCTTCTTTTTCACCCCCTCCTTCTCCGTCTTCCCCTATTCCTGCTCCACTACTCTGATAGTCTTCCTTCTATTTATTTATAGTTTTTTAAATTAGTGCTTTATAGATAAACATAAAGGTGAAATTCACTGTTGTATATTAATACATGTACATAAGATAGTTTGGTCCATTCATTCAGCCATTCTTCCCATTTCCTATGGCTTCTCCCTCTCACTCAATCTCTTTTCTCTATAGGTTCCACTGGTGGATTTTCTATTTTCATGAAGTCCCTCACCTGCCTTCTCTTGTTCCTTGTTTTGGTCTAGATTCTGCATATGAGAAGAAACATTCTATCTTTGACTTTCTGAGTCTGGCTTATTTCACTTACTATGATGTTCTCCAGCTCCATCCATTTATATGCAAATGCTGTAATTTCATTCTTCTTAATAGCTGAGTCAAACTCCTCTGGGTGTTAATACCAATCTTGAGACTTTTTATATATTTAATATATTTATATATGATTATATAGTCAATGTTAAAACAGCATATGTGTAAACAACATAATATTTATTAAACAATAAATGCAAAAGTCCTCTGAGAACTACATTGGATCCCTAGTGAAAGACACAGATTCCCTGAATATTAACCAAGAATATTATCTCTGTTTCTGAAGTTCAGAATGAAAAACAAAGAATCTCAAGGTTGACGCTTGAGCTTGATTCCATTTTCAAATTTTAGACACGTATTTGAGAATTTCATTCCAGGAGGCTAAAAATCAAGTCTAGATGATTTCATGTTTTACGGTTATTTCAGATTTTGTGTTTGTTTGACACTCTTATTACCTTTTTTTTCTTTTAGGTACATTATTTTGAAGAAGTAACAAACTTAATTAACCAACTGCTACTAGAAAATTGGCATGAATTTTCTCACATGTTAACTGGAGACATTAAGTGGGTTTTATCTACGAGAAAAAAAGAAACATTTGATTATTTCAGGAAGACAGAGAAATGTAACTAGAAATTTAACGGTTTAGTATCAGAACACCTGAATTAAAGGGTTGGTTTTGCTAATTGCATGTCATGTGATCTTGAGCTGGGGGTTTGTGCCCACCAAGACTCCATGGTCTCATCTGTTCACTGGGTTCCTAAGATCTGGCTGTCCCAAGGTCGGCTGTCCCAATGACAGCTGACTACATAAACTACATACCTCTTATCAAATGTCAATGGTGAAACTTCTGATGGTGAAAACTTATTTGTCTTAAATTATTTCATCATTGTAAACAGCATAATATTCAAGACACTCTTGTGGTTAATAAAAGATTTTTCAGAGGAAGCAAAATCACCCTGGCCCTATGAGGTTGGAAGCTTAAAATATTATGTTAGTGTTGTTACTTAAAATTACTCTGATGGAAGGATTCTTCATCTAAGCAGCCCATATTAAATTCTGAATGTAATCCTATTGGAAAAATAGAACTACAACATCAGCAATACTCCTTGAGGGCTCTTGTCAATTTGACAGATTTGACAGGCAGACAAATTTAATTTATTAAAATATTCTGTCTAGCATTTTTAAAAGACAAGGGGTTTTTACACTGTAAATGGACTGTTTTCACAGCCTTATTAAAATAAATGCATAAAGTCAGCTGTTTTTCTTTGGAATTCATTAACATGGGATGCAACATTTCAAAAATTTGCAGTCTAGTGACTGATGCTTATATACCTGAAAATTTTGACAAACTTCTCTATCTTTTCCTATAAATGAAATTACTCCTTCTTAAAATAAATGGGAATTCCACTCAAGAAGGAACATTGTGCTTGTGTAGTAGACCAGATCTCATGAAGATATTTCCTGTAGTTAGTAGAGGACTTTAAAAAGCTAGTGAATGCTTTGTGCCAAAGGCCATTGTCAACACATAAACCAGTTCAAGGTTTTTTTGTTTAGTTTTGTTTTTGATTTTTTTTTAAGCAATAGACCTAGGTTTTTATTTTCTTCAAAGAAATTCTATTATTTGTATTGAAGGAATACTGCCAAAGTTAATAAGATTTCCTGTTTTTTTTTTTCCAAAAGGCCATTTTAAAATTGAACATAATATTCTTTGAAATTGAAATATTTGTATGGACTGTGGGCCAAGACCATTTCTTAGAGTTGTCAATTCCCTCAGCAATTGTTCGATCTTGATTACTAATTGGATTTTGGCTGAAGAATCTTGGTCTGAAATTCTTTGCACCTTCCATTTGACTGGCTGGTTTCCTCATGAAGCCTGACGCTTTCATTATTCTTTCCTTTGCCACCTCACCAGCCTCTCTTCACTCTCCTGTGGCCCTGTCCTTCTGTCCATGACCTTGGCCTCTCTCCTTGAGTGAGATGAACCTCTTTAGTCCATCACTGGTGTGGATCTAGACCAATTCCAAGAAGCTTTTATGTTTGCACAGCTTCCTTTGGAGAACTTATCCCAACCCTGAAAACTGAATCTTAAAAAAGCACTCCATCTATCAATCAAGGATCTTGTCTACAGAGATACACTAGGAGGTGAACTGATTTGTAAATCAAATGCTAATAAGATGCTAATCTTCACAGTTCAAAAGCAAGTGGGCTTTGCTTATACACATTTAAGTTATACTTCTACAGACTTTGAAGGACTAAACTCACTCTAAAAGTAGCATTTTACAAAATAATGACATAGGATAGTCTATTATATTTAAATAATGAGTAAAAATATCAATCTATATTCCCAACTATTAATAAAAATCAAAACAAAAAAGCATAATTGTTTTGGAGTCTCCATGTCAGTCAATGATTTTGATTTTTTGGAGCACACATGTTTTCAAATGCTGCTTCCTTATTTTTAACAAATTATACCTTGATAATGGTCTATATTCCAGGCCATAGTGGATGAGAGCAAATGGTGCGCCTGTCTCCACCAGATCTGATTCCTGAAGGCCAAACTGTGTATATATCAACTCAAAGGCTTGCCTTTCATAGGCCCCAACAACTGTTTAAGGAATTGACTTCTCATTAGAAAATTAACATAAAAGTGCACTTTATCCTACTGTGCTTATAGTGGGAGAGCTACTTTTGAATTAAATTAACTGAGTTGAATCACATCAGCATTGGTTGAGCATCAAATATGAACCAGATACTAGCTGCTAATGAACCAAAGACCAAAATGCCAAGATCTCTGACTCAAAATTAAAATCTATTTCAGAAGGCAATCAGATTCCCATTAACTTAAATAATTGTGTTGGGCATAGTTTAGGGGTGGAAAATCGGAATATTAACAGGATACAATGAATGTTAAGTGTTTGGATAAAATGTTCACGAACTCAATGGGAGAGGATCAGTTTGGCTTGCCGTTGCTGCTGAAGAGGGTGTTGAAGGAAAAGTGACTCCACAGAGCAGCCAGTATGTGAACCGGGTCCCTGTTAAAACTCAGGTTTTGACCTGTGCCTGAGGAAGGAAGAAGGATGGTCCACCCAAATGAAACAGCTTAAGCAAAGGGGCAAAAAGGAACGGCTTTTAGAGGAAGGTAAGGCTCAACACAAGGGTTTTCTAGTAAGAATTACTGCGATGGGTCAGGGAGTGAAGCTCCAGAGGCTGGGGGATGGGGAGGGAGGACAGACTGGAACAGAGTTTGCCTGGACCAGAGGACCTGGATTTTTTTTTAAGAGAGAGAGAGAGAATTTTTTAATATTTATTTTTCAGTTATCGGTGGATACAACATCTTTGTTCTATTTGTATGGGGTGCTGAGGACTGAACCCAGAGCCCTGCGCATGCCAGGCAAGCATGCTACCGCTTGAGCCACATCCTCAGCCCAGAGAGAACCTGGATTTTATCCTGTAAGTTATGGAAAATCCTTAAAAGGCTTTGAGAAAGCAACCAGGGCAGAGAAGATTTGGTTTAGACAGTTATTTTGCTGTTCTGTAGAGGACAGAGTAACTTGTTCTGCTCCTGTCTTCTTGTGTATATCCTGTCTCATAAAATCATACACAAATAAGTGCTTGCATGTGCAGGACACGGACCTCTGAGATTGGAATAGTGAGACCTGCAGACTGGAAAAATCTCCTCCCTCATCTCCTCTGGAAATTGTTCTCTGGGCAAAAGCTACATTTAACCAGAATTCCTATTTACCTGAATTTCTAATCCCAAATTAGAATATTTCATATTTCATATTACTCCATTCTTGAGTTCTGATACTGTTTTACTCAAAAGGATATTATGTCTTAAAAATCCCAAAATAAAATGACTTTCCTTAGACACTGACAACCATAACCATGGCCAAGACCAGATTGAACTCTATTAAATACCCAGAGGATAGTACCTACTTGGAAAAGTTTGGGTGCACCCCCTAAGAGATTCGGGGAAAATATCAAATATGAAAGCATGTATACTTCATAAGATATTAATCTAGTTACATTTTTAATGCTCTATTGCATTTCAAATTATTTCAAATTATTCTAGCTGTTCAACCAGCCTGAAGGTTCAAATGCAAAAGACACTGGTTTTTTCCATCTCCCCCTCCTCTCCACCCTTCCCCACTGCTGGAATGTCAGGGACACTGATTATTTTTTTTGCATACAGAAGAAGGTATGTTTACTTAATGGTACAATGAGGAGAATTTAACTATCCAAAATGTGAACAGGACATGGGTTTTCAGTAGATTCCTTGATTCCGTATCTTTGGCAGACTAGGGCTCATTTACCAAAGAAGCCCATATGCGAAGTGTCTCGTTTTATCTTTAATTTTTGAAAGTCAATCCTCAGCTGTCTTCTAAATTTGCAACTCTCAAAGCTATCTCACCTAGGAGGAAATTAAATTACCAAGAGGAGAAAAATCTGTATTTTCATGGTAATGAAACTCATAAAGTTCATTCATAAAGAAATGTATATGCTAGTACAACCAGGACAGAAAAACTTTATAAACTGTGTGTGGCTAATCTCTCATCATGTGCTGTATAATGTAATGCAAAGTTAGTTCTTCATCATCGGGGCTTATTTTCTAAACAGCAACTAATTTTCAACTTTATGGTTCTTAGAATTACGTATAAGTTGAGAGATATACTTTAGGATATCTCTATTATGTGGGGATTACTGAGGCACACCTATGTTTCTCCCTTCCTCAGTTCTTCTTTCATTCACTCAATAGTGAATTCAAGTGCTAGGCCTTGCAACTTCAGTGGCTGAGGCTGAGGCTGGAGGATGTAGAGGTCAAAGCCAGCCTCAGCAATTTAGCAGGTCACTTAGCAACTCATCGAGACCCTGTCTATAAATAAAATACAAAAAAGAGCTGGGGGTGTGGCTCAGTAGTTAAGCACCCCTGGGTTCAATCCTCAGTACCAAAAAAAAGTGTAAGTCAGAATCCTCCCAACCAGACATTATAGACTGGCAATCAGGTAAAAGGGACAGGATTCAAAGTCAAGACAGCATGAATGACAACTTCATCTTTTACAAATGGTCCTATGTGGCCTAATGTTGTAGTGTAGATATGAACTGTCCCCCCAAAAGTCCATGTGTGAGACAATGCAAGAATGCTCAGAGGTGAATTGATTAGATTATGAGAGCTGGAACCTTATCAGTTCATCATTTCACTTACATAGATTATGGGTGGTAGATGTAGGCAGGTGCTGGGTATGACTGGAGGAGGTAGGTCACCGGGGCGTGACTTTGGGGTGTATACTTTGTCCTAGGTGAGTGGAACTCTCTCTGCTTCCCAGTGGCCATGTCCGGAGCTGCTTTCTCCTGCCATGCCCTTCCACCATGATGGGCTGCCTCACCTTGGGCGAAGAGCTATGAAGTTGGTTGTCCAAGGCCTGAACCTCTAAAACTGTGAGTCAGAATCAACTTTTCTTCCTTTAAGTTGTTCTCGTCAAGTCTTTTGGTCATAGCAATGAAAGCTGACCAAAGCACCTGAGTGTACGCTGAGAACTGAGGGAAATGCAGGTGAGTGAAGACAGGCTCACATTGTGGAGGCCACTGCTGCCCACTAAGGAGCAAGACCTTCACTTTGTGAGTGATGCGTCTGTATTTGGAAAGATCGCCATGGCTGCAGGTGTTTGGATAGAGGAGCTAAAGGGAGGAAGCTGTGTGGACAGCCAGGTACCTATCGAGGATCCAGATGGGATAAGCAGCAGGTAGACCCAAAGTCAGTGGCAGGGTGATTCTGACAGTGTCTAGAAGATATTCTTCATACGTTCACATACAGGATGGTGTGTCTTATAAAATACAACCAGAAGAGTCACGGATAGAGATGCCTGGGACACCCATCTGAACCTATGCACAAACCAATCCTCTCTCAATGATTATGGGGCTATAAACTCCTCTTTCTGAGGCTTCTCCTGAAATCTATACTTGTCCCTGAACCTGAATCTGGTTTTTGCCTTCAAACACACACAAGCAATCCGTCAAGACCTCAGGCTGTGTCCGATGGAAAACATCTGGGACACAGTGGCTTTCTCAGAAATGCAGAAGTTCTCTGTGTAGAATTATGAGGTAATATACTAGATGTGTAGTTACATTTGAACTTCAGGTGAGCACAATTGAATATAAGTGTGACCTAAGTATTGCACAGGAGATACTTAATCCCAAAACAGTTGTCATCTATATGAAATTCCAGTATAACTGATAATCATGTTATTTGTTGTTGTTGTTGTTGTTTCAGCTAAATATGATAATCCTTCCTCTGGGCTTTACCTCACATTGGCTCAGACATCCAAGGCAGACACTTTCACAAGAAGCAGGAGGAGAAAAAGTGTGTGCTGTTGGGAGATAGGATGCTTTACAAAGCCACTGTCAGTATGACCCCAGGTCTGAGCATCCTCTGGGAGAATCTAAAATCTGAAAAGAGTGGACTTGGAACTGAGCAGAGAACTGATGTTTTGCAAGACTGTTGGAGGGAATTTAGAACAACATATTTGCCAAAGGAAGTATCAATATACTTATAATAGAAAAGCTCTCAAGTGTCCCATGGTGGTATGAGCAGAACATTAGTGTCCCTATCATGGATTGATGGCAAGAATTTTCTTTGGAAGCATGTATAAGAATTGGCGATATATAACATTTGTTTGTTTGTCTGTTTGCTTTAGTATTAAATGAAGCTAGAATTAACTTTTGGAGCATTTATTTTGTCCTAGAATTTTAAGGCACCTAATATCTCATAAGCGCTTACCCTTTGGGAAAAAATAAGTTCAGAATTCATGTTCACAAAAAGTAATTGGATTATAAAAGTCATCAGGCACAGCAGTTATTTTTTATATAAATGAGTAATATTTATTTAGGGAAACACCCTCAACCAAACTGCAAAGCTAATCTTCCCATAGAGCTGAGGGTATATTCCAATAAGGCTTTATCTACATTTTTCGCAAGAGCTTCAATAATAAGCTTCCTTCTGCAGGAATAATCTTGTGATTTCATGCAAGAAAGATTCTTTCTTTGAGGTGAATGAGATACGAAGTTGTAAGAAGTTACAGTCAGAATTATTAGTTTGCTTTCCCCTTTCGGATCAAATGACAAGAGAGTATATTCTTGTTTTCCTGGAATCCTTGATATTTTTTTCTAGAAGCAAACTGGATATTCCAAATGCCTGAAATCAATCAGCCTAAGCCTCACATTGTGTGTTTACGTAGCTGAGGTGCTAAAACCCTGCCAACTTATTAAGTGCTTTCTGTTTCACTCTGCAGGTGAACCAAGTGGTGTGCTTTCCAAGTTTCCTGGTGATCAGGTTTCTGGAGAGCTGCCCTAAACTTGTATTTAGGGAGCACCTACAATGTGCCTTGTTCCATCAGCCATCAGAGAGAATGTTACAGGAACATAGCCCAGGAACCTGTTAACTGGGTGTTCTGCCATCAAAAGCAAGAATTTAAGAGTATCCTTCAGCAACAAGTACAGGAAAGACTATTTTTTTTCACAATATATTCAAATATTTAAACCTGTTATAGTGCAAGTCCGAATGTGATAAACTTTCAACCTTAAAGGTAAGCTTTGAGTTATAAAATCAGAGAATTACAGGAATTATTGAATTGTTGAAAATAGGGTTCCAGATTTTCTCAGATTTTGAAAATAGGGTTCCAGATTTTGTTCATTTAAAACAAAGCACAGCCATCCCCTGTGGAAAAGCTGTTAGCTCATATCATCCCATAACCTCCCACTGCATCCTGGTCCCTGTTTTCCAACCTGCTTCCCAACCTTTTCAGTTTTCCTTTGAATCTTATTATATTATTATTATTTATTTTTTTTTAGAGAAGCCATGTCCATACTTCAAAAGTGAGATTTAAGCTAACCCTGTGGCTTTCACAGTTTCTCCTTGTTGCTAATGTTTAGTTTCAGGTGTAACCTCTTGCTGTGCAGTTGCCCCTTAGCTGTTTTTGATCTCCAGATCTTTTAGACCCACTTACATAAATCTCAAAGTCACTCTTCATTTTGTTTTAAAAATTCTGTATGTTTATGAATGTGTACAGATGTAATATGCATGTATATAGTACGCATATATTTACATATGTGTTCATATGCATGTAAATATACTTAACAAATATGTATATTCTGCTAATAACTAATACTTTTCAACAAAAATAAATTGGCATGCATCTAAGATAAACATTCTCTAAATGAAATTCTTTATATTTCAAGAGACCTGGAAACCTGTATTTTTGAACTGCAGACATTTCCTGTGTGGCAAATCATCTCTATGAAGCAAATATTAACTAGATTTTCTTCCATTATTTCAAAGAGAAAACCTGGCTGCAGGTAGAGGTGAAGCTCAGTAGTAGGGCATGTGCTTAGCATCTGAGACCTTGGGTTCAAACCCCAGCAATGGGGGTGGGGGGTGGGGGGGAGAGAAAGAGCTTTGACTATTTGCATGTGATGCATTTGGATAAAAGAAATTTAGGTGGCCCTATTATGACTATGCAATTTATTGTTAATCTAACTGAAACTTGACCCTGCTCCTTTCATTGATCAGATGATGAACACATTTAACTCTTAGGGATGTTGAAAGCATACAGAACATAAGTAATCAATAAAGTGATGTTTGAAGACTGTTAGAATACACTCATGATTCAGGTAATGAATTATTTTGTAAACATCAATAAATGCTTTTCTTAAAAATAGTCACTATTCAAAAAAAAGTGTTCACCAAAGAAATATGATACATAAGGGAAGAAAAATAAGACAATTTAAAAGAAATCTAGTGAAATCATCTGATGTCACTGAGCTGACAACACTGTTTCTGTGTTTGATTTTATATCTGGCACAGGTATTTTCTAACTGCAAGTTTATTTATATGAATATTTTAAAATGCTGTTATGACAGAGACTTAAAAGTTTTAAATGTTTTAAAATATATCATTGGGCTCATTGATATATTTTTAAATTAAAAAATAAATGCAACATATGTAACTTCTACAGGATTTCTCTTTTAAAAGAAGGAATACCTTATAGAATATCATCATTACAGGCTCAGAAACTATGCCGAGTCTCTCTCTCTCTCTCTCTCTCTCTCTCTCTCTCTCTCTCTCTCTCTCTCTCTCTCTCTCAAAAGAAAATAAGTAGTAAAGCACTCTTAGAAGGATCTGGCTTTTTACTTTTTTTTTTTTAGTAGTAGTAATTTTCTTTACAGAATCGCCCCCTGAAAGTGGAGATAGAATAGAGGGAACTTTGCTTTGTACTGGAGACGGTTGAGCAGAAACACTTTCTACTTCATGGTACCTCATGGACTATGACACTGTCGTCCTCTGAGGACAAGTAAGACTAGAATTAAATTTCTGGCCTGTATTAAAATATGAATAGACTTGTGGCTTCATTTCTGTAACTTTGGTACAATTTAGAAATAGTGAATTCACCCCTAATAAAAGTAGGGGTGCCCTTGCCAACTATCAAAGGAACTTTCATCTTCTTGGATTCAGTAGCATCCTTAATAACACCCTGAAAAACACACACTTTTTTCCCCCAGGATAAAGCACCTAGATGTATTATTATTATTAGAATTATTTTGGTATTAGTTTTTACCAGCATTGAGGAAGAGATAATTATTTCAAAAGAAATCTGAGAAGCCTTAAAAATCTTTCAAGTTTCTTCCGTAACCAGTGTTTTTTAATGGTGAATCTGTAAGAAGTATTATTACCAGCCAAATCCTTAATAGACCAATACAATAATGAAACTACTTTAACTGCCCAACTCTTATTTTATTGCCATCTAGTTTCAGGAATTCTGAATCTGGAAAACAATTCCTCAATTAAAATGACACTCTTCTTAAGAGAGACATTAGATTAAGTGTCATCAGAGGAAATAAATTCCAGCATTAGGTTAAGATAGAGACTGATTAATTTCTTTTGCAGAACTCTGACTTTTTGAGTGACAGGTGGAAGACAAAATGTCAAGAAGGACTCCTGTTAGAACAAGTGCTTAGGATGGTTTTTAATATAGCAGGGAGCCAAGATACAGTAGTAGGACACAGTAAAGAATATGGAGTATGTGGATACAATAAAGAATTTTGATTTATGATCTGCCATCTGTTATTGAGAAGAATAAGTTAGGGAAATAGATGACTTTCAGTTCTCCATACATGCAAAGTTAAGATAGTTATTATAAAAGTTTTGCTGTTGCATGTGCTGAAAGAGAAGCATATACATTTAAACATTTTCAAAAAAATAAATCACTCAGTAGGCTTAAGAAAAATACTTTAGTTCATATTTTATTGATCCGACCTTTTGATTCAAGGTCAGGAAATGAATCCAGAATAAAAACCAACAAAACACAAAACAAAACCACACTCGCACACACACACACACACACACACACACACACACACACACAACAGAAATGAATCATTTACCATGGAAAAGGCATTTCCAGTCTCAGCTAACCTCGACTAGTTTTTATTGCATTATTTTTGAAATGCCAGAAACTGGCTTTGGCCATAATATTTGCTGTCCAACTAAATTGTAGCTGTTATTATGCAATTGCTTGCAACAATTAGCTAAACACCATTATTTGACAAATTCCCTCAAAAGAGACAGATGCTGTAAGGTGTCGTAATACACAGAGCCAAGTCACAGTCAGTCAGTAACAGTCAGTCAGACTGGGGCTGCAGCCCAAGGACAGAAGTTTGTAAACCCTTGCTCAAGGAATGAGTTTCATACAACCTTAAGATTTTGGAAAATATATTTTTGTCCCTGTTTTCAGGAATGAATTGTGGGACTAGCTAAAGAAGGGGCAGGGAGTGGAGGGGGGGGGACACACAAACTCTAGATTCCTTTTTAAGGAGATCAGGAGAAGATAAAAAGTAGAAATGCAAATGTGAAATGGTAATGATACACAACATGGAGAAAAGAACCATCACAGAACCTGCTAGCGATTTCCACCAAAGCAGTAAACCCTTTAACTAAAAGAAATTCAGTACAATATACACATTAATCAACAACTCCACCATTACTAGGGCTGCTTTTTAAGCCAATAAAATAAAATAAAATAAAATAACTACAATATTCAAAAACAGAATTCTCATACAATTTGAGAAAGAATAGAGTGAAAAGGCAAATGTTAGCTAAGCTCTTAGCTAAATCCACTCTTAATGGCCCCCAGTATTTAAACTATCATGGATTAAAGCCATGAAAATAAAAATTTCAATTTGAAATTTTATTAGCATGTTGCTAAAATGGTCAATAAAAACATCAACACGATAGGCTTTGTTGACATAGTTGGAAAACTGCTCTCTCGTTTTTTCAAACTTGATTTCCTTTCCCCCACCTTCTAAGATTTCTATGTTAGGAAAAGCCAAACTAAATACTCTGGCTATGGTGTTGTCATAATGCTGGTTTCTGGAATGTTGCCGTGTCCTCCCCCTCCCACTCCTCCAATCCCTTTAAAAATATGACTATTTTTGAAATGCAGCCCGAGGAGGGAGTAATCAAGGGTTCAGAACAATAAGCCGCCCTTCTGCACCCATTCAAGTTCCCAGACACCAGGTGAACTATGTCCTTTTCCCGGGTAGGGCCCGCTCTCCACATCAAATTAGCCATGCTATTGTCCTCCCAGACCGGAAGGCTTCCCTTCTGCCAAGGAGGGAGACTCACAGGCAAATGCGGGTGGGGTGGCGTCTGCTCCCTCTGGTGCAAAGAACAGGAAGCAAAAACTATCTAGCTTAGCCCAGATCCTGGAATAAAGTAAGGAGACCTGGGGCTGGAGAGCCGGAAGAGTCCCAGGCAGCCTCAGGATAACCCAGAGTCCTGAAGTGCTTTCTTGCAGAACTATTCACCAGTGCACAAGGGGCAGGCTTGATTTCTTGGAAATCCTGCATTCTGGGGACACATTCATACAGGAGGTGAACGGTGCCCTGAAAAGACCAATCCTCGCCTCCGACTGGCCTGTCTGCACATTTGGGGTATTGAAGTTCCCTTTTTCCTAATGGATAATTTCCCTCAAGCCACTGATCCTTGACTCACGGGAAAGGTCACGTCCCTGCTCTCCTCTGCCCCTTTCCCTTCTCCCTTTACAACTCAAGGGAAAAGCACTCTCTGGGGTCTCCCAACACCGTTACCACCACTGAGGTTCTCAGCGAGGCGCGCGCAGCTGCGCCCTTTCAGTCCCAGGGTCAGTTCCTGAGACTTCCTGCCGCTGGCCGGCGGGGTGCAAGGGTGCAGCCCCTCGCACAGACCACCAGCGGCTGACGCACGCGGGGGTGGGTTGGGGATCAAGAACTGCCTGCCAGCCGCGAAGCCTGCCCGGCACAGACTGGAAGGGAATCCGGCGCTGGACACAGGCGGGGCAGGCAGGCTACTCCTTGTCGTCCACCAAGTCGGCCAGCTCCTGGAGCACTCTCAGGCGGCCACTGGCGTCGATGCGGCGCTTCTCGCGGATGAGGTCTTCCAGGCTGTGAAACCGGGCAGTGTGGATTTTGTTTTCCCCCAGATGCACATTAAGATAGTACTGCTGCTGCGGGGGCTGCGTAGCGGTCCGGCTTTGAATTCCCGCTTGCTGAAGCCGCACCAGGCGGCGAAGCTTTCCGAGTTCGTCCAGCAGATCTCCTCGCTCTTGAGGCCCAGGTGGCCGCAGGCGTTCTGCACCACCAGCTCGGCCATCAGCGGGCGGTAGCGGTACCAGCTATTCACCACCCGGCCCACGTTGGCCGCGCCCGCCTTGTACAGGCTGTCCTGGCGGATCTCGCCTTGGTGCAGGTGGATAATGTGCCCGCCGCCCATGTACACCGCCCAGTGCCGGACCGGCGCTGGCGGCTCCCGAGCCGGCTGTAGCCACAGCAGCTCCAGCAGGTCGCCGGGCTCACAGAGCGCTGGGAGCGCGGGGACAGCGTAGACGCTCAGGTCCGCGCCCTGAGGGCCGCCGCTCACTTTGGAAAAGATGCATTCCTGGCCCCGAAAGGCGGAGAACTGAGTCTCGTTAAGGACTAGTTGGTGCAGCAGGTGGTGGTGGTGGCGGCTAGGGCTCTCTGGGCAGGGGGTGCAGCCTGGGGGGGCCTTCACGCCAAACTTGTCGGGTTGCCCGCGTTCATCCAGGTCCTCCTCCTCATCCGAGAAGAAGTAGGCGACCCCGACCAGAAGTTCATCCTTCTCAATCCCGGACGGGTCCCCTGTGGGCAACTCGCTGTAGTTGAGGTGGGTGATGCGGTCCAGTTGGTTGCCCATCAATGACGCGGCGAGGCGAGGGCCAGGAACTAGGATCTGCGGAAGAAGAGGAGAAACAGACACCATCAGAGTCAGGGGGACTCTAATGTCCCTCCAAGATGGACAGTGCCCCTGGGAGCTGCCCGCCCGCGCACGCCCCGCATTATTGTCACCTGCGCCAGCCGAGTTCCCTGTGCCTCCCTGTGGTGGGGAAGGAGGTACAGAAGCTACCAGTCCCGCGGGCCAGAGCGGACGCCACCAGCCACCACAGGGCCTCAGACCCTGTCCGGGAAGCCTATTCTAACTCCCACAAGAGAAAATGCAGGCGGGCTGGAGATGATGCGAAGTCCCAATAGGGAGAACGTGGACTGTGGCAGCGTAGGAGACAGACGCCCAAGGAAGGACAGAGGGTGGGTTGGGAGGCAGAAGGGACGTCTAAGGCCAGAGAGCTTGAAGAAAGCTGAGCCCACATGTAAGTCCCCACCCTCTCTCGCCCACCTCCCAGTTTTGCCCTAGGTTGCACCCCACCCCTGACCGCGGTTTATACAATGACAATCGGACACATTCCCAGGTATTCACTAAATACCAGCAAAATTCTGCACAGTGACACTGACAGGCTGGTACATACACCCACAATGACAAACCCTCGCGACGACACATTGGCACACTTAGACGCCCTCCCCCCATTCGTACACAATTCCAAACCGAGCTTGCACCCTTGCTAATGCATGTATACTCAAGCACCCGGGCACACCTGCCCAAGCAGGCAGGTGCACTCTGCCCCTTACTTTGCCTGCTTTTAACCCAGCAGAGCCAATCGGACTGCGCCAGGGCGAGGCTGCTCTAAAATAACCTAACAAAGAGACCGGGAAGCCAGTGCAGAATATTAGTGCAGTGTGTGTGTGTGTGTGTGTGTGTGTGTGTGTGTGTGTGTGTGTGTAGAGGTTTACTTTCATCCCAAATACCCCTTTCTTCCTACCCAATACACGATCCAAACAATCAGTCGGAAAAAAAAATACGTTTCCGAGGCAAAGAATGCCGCCTCTCCATACCGGTGATTTCCCTGCTCCTGAACCCCCAAACTCCTTTAAAGTCTCCTGGTCCCCATGGGTGCTGCGGAGACGGCGGTGGCGAATGGGTCCCGGACTGTGCGTGAGGCTGTGGCTCAGCTCTACCCCTCGCCGAATCCTGCTTTGCTGCTGTGCCCGGCGCCGGCGCCGTACCGGTGCGCTCCTGTCTTCGCTAGCTGCAAGGGTGCTCCACCTGGGCAGTCGGGGCTGGGCTGTGCTTTCCTACAGCCGCGCGGACGACTCTAAGTAGCCTGAGCGGCAGCTCTAGGGCCCGCCCCGGAACTCGCTCATTGGCTGGAGTGGGTGCCCGGGCCCTGCCAATCTCAGCCAGAGGGGGAAGGATCAGGGGCGGGTCTCTGGTGCGCTCCACCTCGCCCGGCCCCCGCGCACCCGAACGCACACAGCCCCCAGGAGCGTAGGTGTGAGCCTGGGTGGGGAGCGCTAGCTAGGCACGGCGCAGCTGTACTGCGCTGCTGAGCGGTGTCACCCGCGTCCCCAGTCTCCTCCGAGCTGATTGTAAATGAGCTGATTGTAACACAGTCCGCCCGCGTTCCATGTTCCCTGTTCCGAAGGACAGACTTCAGGAGGGAAGCTGAGTCTGGGGGTGGAGAGAAAAAAAGAACAACAAAAAAAAAACACCGTGTACGCAGCGCATCTTAGCCCCGGCGCTGCGGGTATTCGCGGGTAGGGAGCGAAATCGCCTAAGGCGGTCCGTAGGTCTGTGCCGGGACTCTGGAATCTCGGTTCCTGATGACCCTTGGGCTGGTCCTTGGCTTAAAGACCCTTTTCCATCCAGGCACAGATGCTTTTGAAATTGCGGTGGTGGTGTTTAGCTCCTTTGCTTTCAGCCAAATGAAGGTGCTGACCCGGTGCTGGTGCCTGGTTTAAAAGGAGAGAGAGATGTCAATTGCAACCCAAAAGTCTGAGTCTTTGCCGGCCTCTTCCCTGACTCTGCCTGGTTTTGTCCTCCATTTTTTTACCCTTATGAAAGGGGTGCATCACAAGTGCCCACAGTAGGACTTGTGTTTCCTAAGCCCCAGAATCGCCATTGGTAAGGGATTTTTGTTTGGTTTTGTGGGAGAATGGTATTATTCAGTAATTCCTAACGGCGTTTCTGGATGAGAACTTCATGAATGAATGCCCCCTGGATATTGGATGCTAAAAAACGACGGTCACAATACAGAATTTTAGACCAGCAATTTTCGGAGTTAGGACTTTAAGCCTCAAGAAGTTCCTAGACTTCGGTTCTAGTCTCCATGATGCTCATGCTTAAGACTGGACTTAGGCTATTTATTTATTATTTATTTATCAAACCCATGGCGTTTGTGCCTGTAGATTTTCTCTCTAGAGAGAATTTGATGTTCCCTCTTTGTACCCCCTGCACAGCTGTCACAGGCTCTATTAGTGCATCTCCCCTGCTTTATCACATACTTGTGTTGATTTACCTCCTTTTTAAAAACTGAGCTCCATGAGCACAGACTTGCTTGGTGCACAGCTTCGTATTCATGGCCTCCTCAATGCTGCGTGTACAATGGGCTCAATGGGAACAATAAAAAGGGAAATAGCCTATAGTGACCACTTCCACCTTGCTAAGAGATTTAAGAAGATGATTTAATCCCCATATCTGAATTGTAATGAGGAAACTAAGGCCCCTGTCCTTGGGCCACCAGTCCATCTGGAGTTGTGGGAAGTTTAGCCAGTTGTGAATTAGGCTACAGTGATTTGTTGAATGAATAAACTCTTGTTTTAGAACATGAGAAAGCTGGTGCTTCAGAGAAGTTAGCTGCTGGGCCCAAGGTCACATGCAGAGTGATGCATATTATCAGTGCTTCTTTTCTTTGACAAATTATTCTGCTTGAGTATTTTGAATTTGTCAAGTCTTCAGTTTTTATTTGTTTTCTGAAGGTCTCTGCCTGATGCAGTGATTTTTCAAAGTAGATGCTTAGTAAGTATTGTGGGAAAATCATTTTAAAGTGGCCAACTGTATACATTTGATTTACTTAAATCTTTTCAGAAATTTGGCCACTGTCCACCTGCCAATTTATTAGGAAACAAGTTGCCATCCTTGGAACTGACCATAGGTTGTAATTTTTTTTATTTGCTATAAATAATAAACAACTCATTTTGGCCCTGAAGTAAAGAGAATTGAATAAGTAGTTTCTGAGACCAAGAAGTGAATTATTGATCTTGTTATAAGCTGGACTTTGGTGCTGTCTGGGAGGAGGAATCTGAAGAGTTCACACTGATGTCTGGGAGGTGCTCATTGAAAGCAGCTCAGCACTTGACTCTGAATACCCCCGTCCCCTTTTAAATCTCTCTGCATTCCCAAGATCAAATCTTGCTCACAAACATTTTTAACCTACATGCTGTGTCCAGTCCTGCCTGTCCTATTCCATACTACTCCTGGCTACAGTGTAAGCAGGCTGCTTACTGCTTTGTATCCAACACTGTATAGCTTAATGAACTTAAAAAAAAATAGAGGCAGTGCTTGGAGAAACAGTACCTAAACTTTAAGATGCCAATATGCAACTTTTTGAATTTTCCTCCCATCTCCTCCCTTCTGCCACAATGAAAGACTTACTGCTTAGTTATTGAGGGAGAATAAATACCTGGGATCCCCCATAAGATAAAAGGCAGGGGAACACACTGAATCCAAGGCTTGGGAAAGAAGAGAGTTAAAAGTAAACCAAGAAAAGGATCTGTACTTTGTAGGCCTTTGGCAGTTATGAAGGAAACGAAATAAAAATTCGAAGGATGCCAACATTATAAAACATTTATTTTCATCACAAATGTTGTTTGCAAATTGTTTTTTCTTTTATTGTTACACTAAAGAAATACAATGTCATCAACAGCAGAATATAGTCATCAAAGCACAACCCAAACCGAACTACTTTGAACTGTATTTCAATACTTGTGAGCTGGTTAACTGGGTCTGTTACCCTAACCTTTGCAGGTCAGATTTCTTACCTACAAAATATAGATAATAAAAATATCTCCCTCATGAGGTTGTTTGGAGTTTATATGTGAACGTAAGTGGAGTGTCCGGTGCCTAGTGAGCTTTCAGTCAGAGCTACCCTGTTATTATTGATGTAGGAGGGGGAGAGGGTCTCATACTCTATTTGTTCATGACAATTGTGGCTTAGATCTGGACTGTCCCCCAAAACTCATGTATTGGAAGAATGGTCCCCCATGCAGTAAGGTTCAAAGGTGAGGCTTTTAGGCAATGAGTGGACTATGAAGGCTCTAATCTGTGGAATAATCCACTTGATGGATAGCTGTGTAGACTATTAAGAGGTGGGACTTAGCTGGAGAAAGTGGGTCCCTGGGGTATGCCTTGCAAGGGCTAATCTTCAACTCAGCCTCTTCCTCAGAAAATCAATCTCTCTCTCCCTACTTGCCCCCCTATCCCCCCCCCAGTTGCCATGAGCCAAGTTACCTTTCTACTATGCCCTTCTGCCATATGTTTCTGCCTTGGAGTCAGCTGACCATACACTGAATCTCTGAAACTATGAGCCAAAATAAACGTCCTACCTCCAAGTTGTTATTGTCAGGTATTTTGGTCACAGTGATGGAAAGCTGACCTACACACAGCTGTGAAGTTCTGTCTTCTTTCCCTAGGCAGAACCTAGCTCTGTCTGCTACAGTGTCCGCCACTGTCCCTGGCTGGAGTGTGGGGTGTGGGGTGTTCCTGTTTTAGGGTGATGAGTGTCCTTCCCATATTTAGGTTACTTCCAGGCTTAATGCTCACTATAGGGTTCTGTATGTGAGCCCTTGGACTAATCACACCTGGGGTCCCAGAGGACTAAGAGTCTCTTTAAATGAACATTTTCTGCTATAGGACATGTGTGTGGAAAGGCCCAGGGAGGAACGGTTAGGAGTCAGTCAGCTGCGTGACGTTTTTATTAGCGCCAACGTGGGCATCTTCTCCCTTCCTTCTTCAGCAGTGTATGGAAAGTTTTCTTTCAAATTTTGCTGACCATGTCCTTGGCTCAAACTTCCATCCATTAAAACTGGCCCTGGATGGAAGGGTTCAGAAGGGATGTGCATTTTCCTTCAGTTCTTCTTTATATATCGCTGTTTTCTAGAACATGTTTTGGCTTTTAATTGTATGGCCTATTTTAACATTTGTCCTTTAATGAAATGAAATGTCCTATTTCCTGTTGTTGGCTGCGTTAGGCAGTTCTCATGCTGACCCTCCACTGGGCTAAAGAATACTTTGTAATCTTCTGCAGCAGAGACGTTCTGTGGCTCCAACAACCCTGGCCCTCTCTTCCAGCCTGTGGCTAACTGCCAAGTTCATGCATACTAGGGGGGCTGCTGTGTGACTGAGTTCTGCCCAACAGAATGTGGGCGGGAGTAGAGGAAGCCACTCTCAGGATAATCTCCTGAAAACTGTTAACATGGTCTTCCACGAGCTCTCTTTTGCCATTGGTGATCTGGTGTTGAGGATCCATGGTAGAACTCTTAGGATCTGATGGAAAGAGGAGCCTCTAGATGGAAGGAAGCCAGGGTTCCTAAGTGACTGCTTAAAGCAAATAATATCCCCTCCCGAACAAATGCTTTGGACTGCGATAGGAGGAAGAAATAGATCTCATTGGTTATGCCATTGAAACACTTGTGATACTTTGTTATAAAAGTCAGTCTATACTGGTTCATATATTCTTCTTCACTGTAGATCTATCTCAAAATAAATATCCCTACCCCTATGGAAAATGGCTGTTCTCATTGTCAAGGTAGACTTTCCCAGGGTCCTTGGAGCATCTCAGCATGTTCATCCAGAATTTCTTTTTAATTTTTTTTTTTTTTTGCTGGTGTTCAAAATCAAACCCACAGCCTTGTGCCTGCCAAGCAAGTGCTCTGCCACTGAGCTACATCCCTGGTCTGTCATCCACGATGCAAAGACGTTAACAGCGGATGCATCTGTATCTTCTGGATACTTCCTCTTCTGTCCCTACTATTTGCTTTCTGAATCCTCTGAGCTTCCCTGTGACTAACTGACCCAACTCACTAAATGTCTTACCTGCTTTCTGCTTTTTGAAGACCACAAAAATGGCAGCATAAACTCCTTACAGCTCAGACTACAGAGAATCCTGCTATTCCTCTTCCTTTACCTGCCTGCATGTATTAGCATCTTAACTGTCCAGTTTTCTTAAAATTTCCTCTGAATCGGACTTCCACCTTTTCATAATTTCTTATCTTTAGTGGCTTCTCGTCATTGAATCTTTCATCTGGGTCCTCTTCTGGTTTCAGGAGTGGGTCTACTCCCACATTAGTGATGGCTGAGTCTTTGCTTGGGCCTCGGTGAGTATCATCCACACGCTGCTTCTTCTTCCTTCTGTCTTTAGTATCTTTCCCTGGCTTCCTCATCTAACTTCCACTGAAGATGCAAAACCCTTTCAGGTGTCAGCCCTTCTACTATACCTGTCCCTTCAGCCCATCTAATCAAGACGTCCTTTATGCTTCCATAGCACATGTGCACATTGGCCGCGAGATGTGTCCGGAATGTGTCAAAGCACTTGTCAAATTGAACTGTTGTCATCTGTTGATTTGGGGGTATCTGAGGAAAATCTCCAAATCTAACCAAATTTGTATTCCATTTGCTGAACATGAGATTTGGTGCATGGTGTGTACTCAGTGCCTACCATTTGCCTGACTCTGCATGAATGAACAAGGTGTCACTGAGCAAGCTGTCAGTGTTTCTTTTTACTTCATCTTTTACTACTTCCAGTTCTCTAACACCTACCATATGTATTAAATTAGATAATATGAGAGTAGGTTTGCTAGGTGACGTGTACAGCATAGCATTTCCAAGTGGACCTCTAGCATTACAAGAAACCTGGTAAAAATATGGATTTCCAGGCTTTATCCCCAATCCACTGAAAATTAATCTCAGGATTGGCTCTAGGAATCTACATGTGGCTCTAGGAATCTGCATGTGGAGCCGTCTCCCAGGCCTTCTGAGTACAGTACAATAATCTCTAATCAGACTACTCAAATGTAAGAAATTAGTCTTCATCTCTCAAGTACAGTGACAACCCTTGAGGAGGCAGCACTTAATCAATACTTGGAATTATGTTCTCTGGATATTTTCTTGTCCATTTCGACAGAAGTGAGACACATTTGAGACTTACCGAGACCGAGTTGGTAAATAAAGGAATCGGTTCAGGTTCAAAGGCATGTGAAGTTGAGTAGCTTGTTTAGAAGTCATAGTATAGGTGCCTGGTAGATCTGAGGTTTGCTCTGTCTTTCTTTTGCTTAAGCCTCTGTGCCCCACTGTACTAAAAGGCTGTGGGTAGAGTGAAAACCTACATGAGGAAGGAAACACTCTGGCCCTAGATGCTAAATTTGCCTTTTTGCTACAGGTCGTTTGATGATGAAAATCCTGGGTTTGTCTTGCAAAGGAAAATTTCTTTGTTCTTTGTATTTCTTCTGGGATTCCCTTCTATTACAGTGCCCTTGCTGGCTCCCTGCCTGGTCCCTTGTCCTTCTCAGGGAGTCATGCTTTTGATAACCCCTTCTCTCCACCTTCATTTATAACCTGTTCTCCTAGATCCTTCCTCGTTGTGAGTGAATATACTTAAATTTTTGCATCTTAACAAAACATCTCTGGCCTGTGCCCCTCCTGACTGTGTCAGGTGAGATACCCTCCTATCTTGAATGAGTCATGAACCCACACTTCATCCCAGCCCATCACATGCTTTCTGGCACACCATTATCCCACGGCACAGCTGTTGTGGCTGGCGAGTGTGTGCGGGAGCAGTGTACACGGGTGTTGGTTCTTACCCTGCTGGACTTCTGAGAAGCATGTGGCAAATGTGTGACGCTCTCTGTTTGATGACCCCCATGCCACACTCTCCTGGTCCCCTTCGGCCTTGCTGGCTATCTATCTACCGTGTTTCCTGGGCTCCTTTCCTTCATCTTGTCCTTTCAATATTGATTTTCTTCAGGATTCTGTTTCCAGGTTCCCTTTTGAATGCACCCTGTTCATTATCATGTTTATCTCTTTGCCTTCTATCCCCTTTCCACCGGATGGTTCCTTAGTGGAACTACAGTCCCAAACGTCCATTCAGGAAGAAATGGCCCTGTAGCTGTCTTGCAGCAATTGGAGGTGTGGTGCCCCATGCTGAACACTCCTTTGGTCTGGTGACCTGTGTTTCCCTGTGTGTCATTCATTTTGTTGATGGGCACCGTTTCTGTCCCAGGGTTGCAAGCCCTGGGCATGATCTCATTTTCCCTGATCCCACGCCCATACGTGACCAGCCTCAAGTCTCGTTGGGTCTCTCTAGTGGATACTTTCCCTCATCTTCCCACATTAGTCCACTTAGGTCCAGTCACCAACAATGCCCATCCGAATTGTCGTGGACATCTGCTAATTGGTCCCTGACCCCAATATTGCTCCCCATATTCATTTCTCCAAACAGCAAATAGCAATTTCTAAAATGTACATTTCTTTAGGTCATTTCGTGCTTAAAATTCTCAATAATTGCTTATTGCCCTCGAGAAGGTCTCCCAAAGGAGGCTCCCACTCCAGCCCTTGTTCATTGCTCCACCCTCTTTGCGCCCTGCTCTCTTGCTCTGTGCTTTAGCCTTACTGATCAAGCATGCTCGTTGGTTTTAAGCTGTTGCTCAACTTTGTGGACAGCCATGCTCTTCCTGTGTGACTGCTTGTGTCCCTCTGCTGAGATTCTTGTTGTTAGTCATCTCCTGCAAGACAGTTCTTCCTTGAAGTCTTAGTGCAGATTGCGCCTCCTCTTAGCAGCCTCTGTGCTGCCTGAGCTTTCTCAGGTGCCCTTCCAGGTCTTCCCACATGTCACCATGTCAATGTTACCATATCCCTGATATGGTGACATTGACTGGTTCCGTGTCTATGAGACCGAGCTAGCCAGGAGGAGGCCCACACCTGTGCTGTTTCCGCTAGTGTTCTCACCATCGGGCACTGGCCATACTGCCGGGGGCAGCTTCACTACCTAGTGATTGGATAGAATTGAATTTGAGTCCACAGTCTCTCCCTCCCTCTCTCCCCCTCTCTTTCCTTTATCCACCCCTACCCACAACTTAAATTCCCTTACAACCTATATCACAGGCTGGGGCATCTACCACAACCTTGTAATAAATGCATTCCCGATTGATAGAGACACTTAAGCACTTAATAAAAGTGGAAGGGTGTTTATTTTAAAGCCGTCAAGTAGCCACTTATATTTGTGTTTAACTTGCTCTTCAAGGTGTTTTCTTCTCATATCACGGTACATTTTCATAACTACCAGTGGTGATTTCTTTTGCTTTCCTTATTTAGTATTTTTCTTTGTCATAAGAAGGTATTTATTTATTTTCAAGGTGTCAACGGTTTGAATCTAACTAAAGATATAGCACAGAGTTAATGAATTACGGTTTCTATTTAGAAACATGTACTTAATATACCACTCCTGCAAACACTTACTCAGCCTATTTCAAAATCATCCAGGGCAAGGAACTTAATTCATGCATGTGCTCTTGTTTCCATTCCACCATCTCTCTTGCTTTAGTGTTCTCTTAATTGCTGTCTGTGCTGTTGCCATTGATCCTAATATAGGAGCTGCTGCTCCTACCACAGAGCAGCTCTAGTGTAGTTCTATTTTTGATTGCTTGGTTCAAATACTGTCTCTGTTGCTTCGTTGCTGGGTGGCCTTGAGTGAGTTGCTTAATTCCTGTGTACCTCAGTTTATTCATCTTTAAACTGTGAATAATGATGTCTTTTCTTAAGGGACTTTGGTAAGTATTAAATGAAATAATATATGAATGCATTTAGCACAGTGCCTGGCCCAGAATAAGGTCATGATGACTGTTAGGTGTTATGCCCCACTGAGACAATCACATTTTTCTTCTCATATTCCTGCTTTATAATCTTTGGTCTTATTTCATTTTTACTATTAATAATATAATGCAGGGAGAGGGAGACACATTTTCTCTTCTCAGTGGAGCTCACATCATATATGGAACAATCTCTAGGACATGGACAAATATAAACTAATAGAAGCTAATGGAAACTGATTTTTTAAAAGCAGAGAGGAGGGAATTGTTAGCTATTGGTGGAATCAGAAGGAAGCTGCTATACGAAGAGGCTTTGCAGTAGAAATAGGACTTTTCTGAGCAGGAAAGAGTAGAAGGCGGCTCTGCTGTGAGTGGCCACTCCAAAACTCCTGTTGAAGTTCAGCTGCCATAGTTGTATTAGAGGTTGAACCTTAAGAGATGATGAGGTCATGGTTAGTGCTGCTCTGGAGGGAGTGGCCTTGTCATAAAGACCAGCTCTTCCTTGCTCTTTCTCCAGGGTGATCTCTTGCTCCCTTTCCTCTGTCTTGTGTGCTCACTTGTCATTCTGCCAGGTTGTGATGGAGATTGGAGGCCCAACCAGAGGCGGCTGCTCAATCTTGGACTTCCCAGCCTCCAGAACTGTGAGTTGAAGAATGTTCTGTTGTTTATAATTTGCCCAGTTTACAGATTTCTGTTATAGCAGCAGAGAACAGGCTAAGAGGGTTTTAAGGGTAAGGAGCTGCATATGTCAATGTTTGAGTGATTAAAAAAAAAAACCTGCTAATTTAAAGAAGCACAAAGTGGTTTGATATGGGTAGATTGTATAGTAGGCATGGGTACAGTTGGAAAAGCACTCCACCCCTGGAGTACAACCTGGTTTGTAAGGACAGGGAAGGAGACCAGAGGGACTCCACCAAAGGATCTAGGCAAGAGGCCAGGTGTCTAAGTCATTTGGGCTGCTATACAAAGACTACAGACTGGGCTGCTGACGTGGCTGAAACTTATTTCTCTCAGCTCCTGGAGGCTAGAGTGTCAAGGTGTTAGCCTGGTTGGTTGCTGGTGAAAGCCCATTTCCTGGCTGGCAGACCACCATCTTGCTGTGTGCTCACATGATGAGGAGGGGGAAGAGATCCTTTGTCTTCTGAGAAGGGTCTAAACCCATCATGCAAGCTCCATCCCCAGGACCTAATCACCTCCCGAAGGCCCTAATCCAAATTCACAATACCATGACATTGAGAATTATTGTTTTAATTTAGGAGTTTTGCAGGAACATGAGCACTCAGTCCATGACAGCAAATAAGCCATCCGAAGGGTCTGGAATAAAACAGAACTAGTGGGCACCTGTGGCGATATGTGCATTTGAGGCCTATGCAGAAAGTATAATCAAAAAGGATTAGTGAACATTTGGATAACTGGCACAATGGAATGAATTCAGGAAAACAGGTGACCTCTAGCTTTCTGGATCAGACATCTAGCTCATAACTAGGATTACCTGGCAGTCCTGGCTTCTAATACTACATCACTGCTCCCCAACAGCGCATTCTTATTCCTTTTCCTGTAATTCAGACTATGGTCTACCAGCTGCTTATGGACGCCTGGCTGCCATTATTCATTGGCTTGTTTTCTTCAGGTTATCTACAAACACGACCCTCTTCCCTGCCTTTAGTGCATTGGTCAGAGTGCTCCTTCCGGGACGTTCGAGCTTTGTGTTCTCTGCCTCATCTATTCTTGAAGGCAATTCTAATCTTACCTGCCTGGGAGAACTACTCAAAGTGAGGTACTTTCTTCTACATTTGATTTTCCAATACATTTCTTCGCCCCTGCAGCAGACTCAACACTATGTTGTGGTCACCATTTCTCTTCCTGGATGCAGCTTCCTGTAGTTAATTTTAACCCCTGTGCCTGTGTCCTCAAACTTGGGTGGTGAGGAGACATGATGCGCCCCATTTCGCCAGAGCAGCTGTGAGAGTCTGTAGGTCTCTGTTGTCCATGCATCGGCCTCTTCTGGTCATGCATTTGAAAGGAGGAGTTCCATTGTAATGGAACTGAAAAGTGGAAGGAACCAGAAATGATGGCTGCCCAAGACAGATAATTGACTTTAAATGAGATTTCATATGAGTGACCCAGATCAGAATAAAACAAAACATAAAAGCTTGAATGTGGTCGCTAATGAGGTTCTGGGATTACTTTGTTAATGCAGCAAGATGTAGACTATCCTGAATAATTTGGCCAGTAATATTTGTAACCTTTTCTGGGAGAGGAATAAAAACAGATTCTTTCTCACATTGTCTTTCTTGGTTCTTAATAAACATCTTTGAATGGAATTGCATGTTTTTGAGGACTTAATGAGAATAGACCATTTCAGATGGTTATAAATATAATAATCATATATATATATATATATATATATATATATATATATATATGTATAAAACCAAGGATTAGCCCCATCCCACTCCTGTTTCTCCCACACTTTTTCTTTTTTAAATATTTACTGCCTTTCAGCTAATTTATAGACTTGTGTCCCTGACTTCATTTCCCCAAGTTACAGAAGGTGAAGTCTTAATTGGTCAGAATTTGAGAATCTCTCTTAGTCATGTTCCAATGAATCAGATGTTGAATTCATGAATATAAGAAACATAAAAGGCATGAAACATGTATACTTCTGATTATTCTTAAAGACCTCTGAATATAGGCTTGCACCTGTGTTTTTTTGAGGGACAGGAATGCTGATCCCAGCCCAAGTGTCATTAAGTGATGCTGTGCTACCCATCAAGACTGGGCCCTGCTTTTCCCACTTGTAGATAACACAATCTTTTATTGTGTTTTTCCTTAATATTTCTGTTTTGGTGTAATGCCACCAATTTGAAATGTGTATGTATTGCTGCCTGCCCTTGAGGACCTTCATCAAAATGAGAAGTCTTAACTAAAATGAAACACTAACAATTTCCTCCTGCCTTGCTGTTTATTTTGTAATAAAACCCCCTGCATCTACGAGACTTTGATTTT
Organism: Ictidomys tridecemlineatus; assembly: GCF_052094955.1. Lineage (NCBI taxonomy): Eukaryota > Metazoa > Chordata > Mammalia > Rodentia > Sciuridae > Ictidomys > Ictidomys tridecemlineatus. The sequence continues at coordinate 344,766 of NW_027522913.1, forward strand.
TCAAGTTTATTATCTCAAAAGTGATTTTAGAAACATTACAAATAATAATACATGATTGAAAAGCAAAGAGGAAATTCCACCTGGATGACAGCAGCTATTCATGAAACCCTCCAGTAGCCTTCTTCCAGGGTGAAATATTGGCAGAATCTCTCACCTAATTTCTCAGGGATGGTTTTAATAGAAAATCAAAATCATTGTACTTTCTTTTTCTTCATGTTTTCATACTTTCAAATGGAGTTGCATGCTCAGATCAAATCCTCTTCTGAGTATGGTTGGTGTGCACCTTGAAGGTTGGGGAGCATTGTATTTTTCTGCTGTGGCCCCCCCAGTTGGAAAAAGGGAGGGTGATGGTAAGAAGAATTAGTTTTATCTCTCTGTGTCAATTCTGTTGCACCCATGAGGAGGACCCAGAGTAAGGACCATGGAATGTGAGTCCCTTCTCAGTTGGAGAATCTCTGGGTGGCTTTGAATTAGTAGGTGCCTTTTTACTGGAGCTCAGTTTACCACGTGAGTTAGACAGGGGTCTGACTCCATCGTAGGTCTCAACCAGGAGTGGGCGCTGTAATCAGTCAGAGGACATCTTCTAATTTACAGACCTGGTTCTGTTACAGACCTGGATCAGAAGGTCTAGGAGAGTGGTCCAAGGCACTTTCAAATTTAAATCCTAAATTAGAATCCTATGGATGCAGCCTTGTCAAGACAGAGCGGCCTGGACCGTGGTTCAGGTCAGGAAGGCAGACCGTGGTGAGGCTTTGCAGCAGGGACCAGGAGTGGTAAGAGAGATCCCAGGGCAGCTGGTGGCTGTGGAAGTGGGACTGCACAGTGCACATCAGGGCTGTCACTCAAGCTAAGTAGCACCTCCTTCACCACCTTGACCAGGCTCTGTATTTAATTGCTTTTGTTTGTTCCGTAACATGTACATTTGTCTAAGTTATAGTGAGTTCTTAAAATTAATTTTGAGGGGCCTCTCTGCAGTCTCCCAGCAGTTCTGGGGGTGGGGTAAAATCCGATCCAGGCTTCACCCAGTTACATAGCTAGCTGAAGTCCATCCCTAATAGGAGAATTATATAGGTGAGTGGAGGGGAGGACCTGGCTGTGAAAATTGACAAGCCTGTTCTTTGTCAGGTGGTCCATTTCATTCAGCTCAATCCACATCCATAAATGTTCCCCGAGTCCTTGTAGTTAAAATGGAAGTGGGGATGGAAGGAAAAATAGGGAGAGAGAAATGAATGCCAGACACAGTGAATGTTTTTCTTTCTGGACTGGCAAAAACAAGGAGAGATTTACAAACAACTCTAGGATAAAGAGAAGGAATATGGGTGCTAAAATATACAGGCAGAAACGTGAGATTCACAGAATTGCTCACGGGTGCTTGGTCAAGCAAGGGAGACTTTCTAGGAAGCCTGCTAGGCTAGAATTCGCTTGTGCTGATTTAGGGAGCAGCACAGAGGAAGATGCTAATTCTGTTTCATTTTTGTTGTGTCCCAAATGTAGTGAAAAATCCTTCCTCCTAAAGGATGAATCAAGAGACGTTGCTTCCCGTCACGACTGAGGTGCCTGTACAGAACCTCTCAGAGTCACTCCTTCTGTTTTATCTGTGGCCATGTCATTCTGTCTTGCAGCTGTCTTCTTGTTGGAGACAGGATGGGGTCTTCTGCTGCTGTTTGGCTTTTCCTGTCTTTAATTGTGCTGGGCACACAGTAAGTGCAAAATTAATGCTAGCTGAATCAATAAAGGTATGATTAATGTAGATCAGTGAAATAGTAATGATCAATTAATGAAGACATCAATAACTAAAACACCTTTTATTTAGAAGAGCCCAGGGGACTTTAATGTCTCCCAGTGTCATTATAGTATCACTCTGTGCTTGCTATAAGACCATGGTATCTCCCTTTACAGACAGAGAAACTGGGACACAGAGAGGTCCCGTGGCATGCTAAGATTGCACCCAAGGCGTACTCAGTAATAAATACTGACAATAGCCTTCTCACTTACCTACTCCTAGTTAACATTGGCATGCGGTGGAAGGCAAAGGGATTGGCTGCATTTTGCAGGTCAGGACTTCAGGCTCAGAGACAGGAAGCGTCAGGTGGAGGGTTGCTGGGGAGGCCATGGCTGGGGACATAGGGCTGCAGACAAACCACTTTCATGGGTGCCAGGGGTCCCGGCAATATGCTCTGTGCGAAGTGCAGCTCACGTGGGGGATACTCTAAGGGAGGAGGACAAGCAGGTTAAGATGGGTCAGTTGGGAGGAAGGGACATGGAATTGGGGCTCATGAGTTTTTGGTGTTGATTTGCTTATATCAACTGGGAAAGTTACTTCTTTTTTATTGGCCTCAGTTTCTTTACCCCCCAAAAAATGAGAGAGATGGGCCGAGAAAATTTGTAAAGTTACTTGCAGCTGTATCATGCTGACTTAAATATGCCATATTAAAAATTATGACAGTCTGAATCATTTTAGAATAATGGCATACTTATTGATATTTATGATCCTAAAAATTCATTATAGATAAAATTGTGTTTGAGTCAAACAGTTCCCCTGAGATCCTTTAAGGTTGGGGGCATATAACAGAGAGATGATTGAGATACAGAGTTAATATTTTTGGCATCGCCTCATCAGGGATTGAAGGAGAAACACGTGACACAGTCTCCTGCTCTCTTGTCACCAAGTGTGGTCACTATTCTTCCTCTAGTTTTAGGTCTCAGATAACTCCTCAGTGTCTTCCTTTAAAAGTAGGACTAAGGCTGGGCATGGTGGCACACGCCTGTAATCTCAGTGGCTCCGGAGGCTGAGGCAGGAGGATTGCGAGTTCAAAGACAGCCTCAGCAAAAGCAAGGCACTAAGCAACTCAGTGAGACGCTGTCTCTAAATAAAATACAAAGTAGGGCTGGGGATGTGGCTCAGTGGCCGAGAGAGAGCCCCTGAGTTCAATCCTCAGTACACTCCCCCCCAAAAAAAGGACGAATAAAATGGTGAGTCATTCCTCTTCCCAGAGTAATCCCATGTCAATCACATGCAAAAATTGGCTTGAAAGCATTTTGCAAACTGTAGAGGGCTTTGCAAACTGTAGCATCTGTAGGTGTGAGAGATTATTTCTGTCCAATGACCTCTGGTGCGTTTGCATGGGGACAATGGTAAGCTACACTCTTGCCTGGATTGCTCCCCTCCAGGCTCTGAGAAGAGTGAGCCTCCTATTTCTGATAGCTTTGTCTAAATCCCTGGAATGACCTGGCTTGCTTCCCAGAACCTCATCAAAACGGGCTGAGAACTGATGGGGTTGGCCAGCCAGAAATGAGAAGGAACGCCATTGTGACCTCACCTTGGTGAGGTGCCTGACACACTTAAGGAATTTTATTTACCTAACCTTATTTACCTGTATATTATCACATTTATGTGACTTTAAAAAAGTCACTTCTCTTCTCTGGGCCTGAGTTTCTTGCTCTGTCAAATTTCAGGGGATTTGACCAGATGATTGAACTGTTGTCATCTGTTGATTTGGGGGTATCTGAGGAAAATCTCCGTCGTCTTGGGGAAACATTAATAAGAGGTGCCAGTGTCTGCTTCCTCTCCCTTCTGCCCAATGTCATAGTCTCACAGTGGAGCAGGACCCTGTGATTAGTCTTGGAAGTGACATCTGTCACCCCAGGAAGGGACAGTGAAAAGCCCACTTGCAATTCTCCAGCCTTCAATTGTCTTCCTGTCAGCGAGGAGGTTTCATATGAAGGTGATGGGGCCACACAATCGAAGCTGACTGTATGGCTCAGAAGCTACCCGAGTGACACTAGGACCCAGGCTGGAATTCACATGAGTGATATATAAACCTTTACGCTGTGCCACTCAGATATTTGGAGTCGTTTGTCCCCTGATTTTTCCATGCATAATGCATCCCCTAAGGGCACTGGCCCTGATGAAGAGAGGCTTGTTGATTTAGGTGGACCTTTGATTTTCAGAACCCACAGTTCTTCCTTGGGTGTACCTCCTACGGTCTTCCTCCTCAAAACCTAGAGCAGAATGAAACTGTCAGCTGCATCTACGTGTCAAAATAAAAATAGCCACAATTTGACCTCTCTCATCTGAAATGTTGGTGACTACGATTTTAAAGGAATAATTGGTTACAAAGTGCCTGGTCAACTTTGATAGCAATGTGTTTCTAGTTCTTTCTCCAGGAAATTGCAGGAAGGGCATGCAGGAGAGATGAGGGTCAACACATGACTGCTAATGTGATTAATTAAAGAGCTTAGTACAAATGGTCGGCAGTATTTAGTGGTACCTTGGAGGGATTAGCGCTGGTTAAACACATGGGTGGCGGGGCAGATTAATGAATGATTCAGTTGCTGTGGAAGGGGTTGGATCATTTTTCAGTGGAGCAGTTAATAAACATCTTTACCTCCACATTACATGTGAGGGATCTCAGTTTAATCCTTTAAATACTTCCACCATCTGTAATTAGATAATTAGTTTGGGGAGAATTGTAGCATATGCACAAAGAGAGGAAAACAACAAATGCATGTGAATAAACAGGGGCTGTTGACTTGATATCAAACCAGTGCTTCCCATTTCTTACTTGCTGAAATACAGTCATCTTCCCGGGAGACTTTCTGCCCTTTGCTCTCTGTGCAGAAACACTGCAGATGGTGCAGAATGGGGAACTTCAACTCCCCACCCAGTGCCTTTTTGTTAATTTCTGAGTAGGTGTCAGGGGAGGGCTTGCACCTTGGTGCAGAAGGCCTGGTACCAGCAGACACCCAGACCTGAGGTGAGCCTTGGCCAACTTCTCTGCTTAAAGAATGTCGGGCTGGCCATACCCTCAATCATGCTGCTTTGGCTTCTTGTCCCTTTTATCTTTCTTTTTTTAATTACCCCCCTCCTTTAGTCTCTCCTTCCTTTTTTTTGTGACTTTTTTTTTCTTGCCTTCACAGCAGAGCTAGGTGCTACAGGCTGTTTAAGACCTTGCCTTTGATGAATAACGATTTATTTGGAGTTTGAGAAATAAGACATGAACCTATGCAATATTAACCAATCTGAAGGCAACATGAGCTTTGTACCAAATTAGTGGGTCATGTAAGAGGTCACCATAGGCCTTTGGGGAATTACAGAGCCAACTTTTCTCATCGCTGCTTCTTCCAATCGTCCCTAGTGCAGACTTTTATTTTCTTCTCTAGGTCCATGTCGAGCCTGTGCCTGAACAGTGTGTAACTTTCACCTGTGGAGATAATAAAGTTGTGGGTCACTTTTAAAATATATTCTTCTCTCTATTGATAAATATCACAAGGACAACGTCTGTGAACCAGGAAAGATAATTTTCAAACAAGTTCAATGAGATGAAAATCTGGTGGATTGTTCTTTGTTCCTTGAGTTTCCAGAGAAAAAGCATCCTGCTTGGGAGAAGGAATAGGAAAGGGGAGAACTGGGGGGATTTTGAAAATGAATTATCATTATTGTGAAGACTATTATGAAAGAATATCATGAGTTGCAAGACATAGATGCAGAAAGAGAAAGAAGAAGATATATTTATTGTTCCTTAAGAAGGTGTTTTCCCAGGAAACTAGAGACTCTAAGTACAGAGGCCCAGGCTGTACTCCATGGTGTCTGAGATTTTCCTTGTGACTCGGGGCTAACTGGGAGCTGTGGCTCCGTATCACTCTCCAGGATCAACAGAGAGTACAGTATGGCATATTCTACTCTGAGAAGAGATCATAGTTTGAAGTCTGGTTTCTGCTGAAAGTGCATTGCTTTTGTGCCATTGTACAGTCGAAAACTGGTGATTTGATTTCATTAAGTTGGGGACCATGTATTCTGGGTTCTCGTCTTGAGTAGGTGGTGGTAGTAAATAGTGTTTTGGGTTTATTCTTTGTTTTGTTTTCAATGTGATACTGCTCTGAGAGGGGGCCATGTGCTTGATTTATTTTGTCATTTATAAACACAATTCTTGCCAGGCAATGCACTATGTGTTTTGACTATGATCTCATTGAATCCTCCTAACAATCCCAGGTAGACATTGCTAGGTTGGTATTATTACATCCGTTTTACAGCTGTGTACATAGAGCTGTGCACTGTCACCGAGCCAAATCCCCAAGGAGACAGTGGTCTGCATAGGCTGGAAGACAGGAGGCACTGCCCTTGCAAGGTAAGAGTGTCACGGGGAACGGGGGCAGGGAGAGCAATTCCATTAAATGGCTTGGAATGAGCTCACTCCCCATTTTCTCTGGATCTTATGCTATTAACAGGTTGGCCCTGCTTGCAATGTCACACATACCACAATAAAGGGAAGCAACAGAGCTTTCTTCCCAGTAAAATGTCTTGGTTCTCTGACTCCATCAACATCCTGTCTATTTACCTGTCTATTACTTTGTGGACCTGGTGGCTGGTCTTTGGTTTTGCTGTCTTGTGTGTGTGTTTCCCATCTATTTTGACACTTAGTACTTTTTTTGAACAGAGATTTCCAATTTTGATCCTTTCTTCATTTATCTGTTAATCTAGCAGATTTTTATGGGTGCCTGTGTTAAGCCCTGGCTGCAGAGTCAGAAAGAGGCATGATGCCCACATTCAAGGAGCTCACAGCCCATTAGAGGAGCAGAACTCATGAGCAGACAACGAAGGTGTGGTCTGTCTTAGAAAAAGGAAGCAGAGATTACTGAAGAGGAAACATGAGCTTTAACGAGGAGCAGAGCAGAAGGTGGCTATGGACGGTTTAGAGACGGGATTTGTGTGCAGACCTCTGTAGTTTCCAGTGTCTGTCACCCAGGTAACTACTTGTCTAATAAAACTCTCAGGACTGGGACTGGGTCTTAGCTTTTCCTCAGGTGGCCTGACAACTTCATTCAAGGTCTTCCTGGAAGCCATGAGAGAGGGCCCAGGACTTTTTTAAAAGTTCTTAAATTCATATTTGTTTTTTGCTAATATATAGAAATATAATTTATTTTTACATGAAAAATGTTACATCTAGTAACCTTGCTAAATTAGTTAGTTTCTATAGCTTATAGAGTCTTTTGTATTTTCTACATATACAATATATCTTTTACAAATAAACTGTGCCTCGTAAGTCCTCTCTATATTTTTCTGTTGAGTTTTTATCTTCAACACTTACTTCCCTCTCCAAATTGTAGTTTTAATATTTTCAATTAACTAGCGTTCCCATTTACGATTTTCTTTTGCTGTGTCTAATCTGCCATAAAGCCCATCTATTGAGTTCTTAATTTTCTTTATTATTCATCTTCATATATTTTTCATTAATTTATTTCTATAGATTATAACTACCAATGAAAGTTCTCCATCTTTCAGTCTATCTTGTCCATCTTTTTTTACTTTCTTCAACGTATTCCTCATGGTTATTTTAATGTATTCACTGCTACTTCTAATTCTCTTAGCTCTACTTCTGTTATGTCTTCCTTCTTTTAGTTTTGGTCATACAGTACTATATGTTTCCATGCCTACTAATTTTGACTGAGTGCCTGGTCCAGGTCCTTAGCCTGCTCACACCCAGGAGTAGCAGACCCACCAGCAACAGCCGAAGATTCCCAGTGCACCGCTGCAAGGGGCTTCCGTTTTGGAGAAATTTATAACCTTTTTCCTTATTTATTCTCTGATTCCTTGAAATCCATGTTTGTTTGTTTTTTTTTTTTTGGTTATTTTTTTAAAAATTATCTGTATTTTCTGATTTTTTTTTGTAGAGTAATTGCTATATATTAAAGATCTTTCTCAGAAGCAAAAATCTTCAGAAAGTATTTATAAATTTACTGGTGATGGAAGTTCCACGTTCTTACCTGCAAACATTAGGTAGGCTGAGTAGGAAAGAATCAATGAACCAACCAGTCAGCCCTCTAACCAACCAACCAACCAACTAACCAGCCAACAAATAACCTTGGAGGGAGGTCGAGATTTTACAAGCAGTTACTATGCAACTAACTGGATACTTGTAAATCAACAGATCAACATACAATATTCTTTATATACCATTGAAAAACTCATTGGACCTAGTGGCAGAGTTGTTTTTATTATATTTGGATGACTTCCTATTCCATTTTTAGGAGGAAAAGATTGGATAACAAACACCACCTGCATCCACCAGCCATTTAAAATCATCCCAAAGAAACAAAGAAAACAAATTAAACCACCAAACATTTCTTGGAGGAAGCAATCATTCATATTCATATTTTCTGATTCCTTTAAGTCCCATTTCTCAATTATGCTGCTACTCCAGCTTTGTGATGGTGGTTAGCATCACTGGTTTTGAAGAAAGGCATTTTCGTTTCTGGTTCTCAATGTCCCTGTTTCTAAAATGAAGAATTTGGATGAAATGATGGCTAAGTGGTCATTTTTTCTGGAACTTTATTTGACTTATTTTAGAGATTCATACCCCCCCATATATTTCTGCATAATCAAAGCTACCTTTTCACATTCTACTTTTAGTAGAATGCTTCCCCACCCTTCAAGCTGGGGTCCTCTGTGCAACCTGTCTCCTGGCACAGCTGGAGCAGCTCATTCCCAGGACAGACATCACCACTCTCCTTTATTCTGCTCTGTACAGTAGGATCCACTCCAGGAAATTTTCAAGGTTATTTCAACCCACGGTCACAATTGAGCAAAGCTTCTTTCACCAAAACTAAGCCAAAGCTGATTTATACTCCGGGTTAAGTCAATGTGGTGACTGATAGGTGAAACAGACATTGAATAATATACATTTTAATGTCCAAATATAACTTAGATTTGGAACTTCATGTTGTTTTCTACCTTTTATTCAAAATTTTTGAAACAGCATTTTAATATTAGAAATAAATTTCTGTCTGTATGTATAGCTACCAAGTATGAATTTAAAAATCAAAAACAATAAATGCACAGAGGGGCGAGCAGGAGAGTAGGGAAAGGGGAACGGGGAGAGGAAGTGGGGAGGAAGGGAAAAAGCACTAGAGACTGAGATGGAGTGAATGAGCCTCCATACCTGCGTGCATGGTTATGGCAAAATGAACCCCGCTGTTATGTAGGATTATAATATGCTAATAAAAACATTATAGAAGAAATACAGTTTTCATCTCCATTACCTGTGGCCACAGATGCTCAGACCTGCAGATGTTTATCTGTGAAAGAGACTGTTGGAAATTTCCTTGGGATGGTCCAGATGTGATGAGCGGTCTGGATGGTCAGTATGGGCACTCCAGGATGTGGTATGATCCTCCTCTGCTTTTCTCAAGAATCCCAAGACAGGATGCAATCAAGGAAGGGTTTGAGGCTTTGATTCTAGCCAAGCTCTATCAACAACCAACTCAAAGACCGTTCAGAATCACCATTCGTTTCTGGGTCTGACTCAATCTTACCTGTAAAACTGGGGTGGGGCTCTGTGGGGGGCAGGTACAGTGTTACAGCCTCATTGTCTCTCAAGGGGGAATAGGAAGGGGACAGTGCGACTGTTTGGTCATCACAATGACTGGAGGAGGGTGTTACAGGCTGTTGGAAAGCCTGACACCAGATTCCTCACATATTAAAGAATTGGCACCAACCAAAAGGCTGATGAAGTCCCTTCCCTCTGAGAAGCCCTAGCAAATGAAGGCTAATCTTGTTTTCCCTGTCATCAGTATTCTTCAGAGAGCTCTTGGTGAGACCTCCCTTTGCCTTCCCGGGTAAGTATGTCAGCTCACTCCCATTCTCCACTGCACTCTCCGGAAGCCAGCTTAGGGTGCCACTCTGTGAGCCTCTCATCTGTCCCCGGACAGACACCAGGGAAACTGTCAGGATCCCAGAATCTCTTCCCCATGATTACGCAGTGTCCAAATATGTCAACTAGCTTCCTTCTTTGGGCATTTTGTTTTCAGAGTCAGCCTACCTGACTCTAGTTTCCTTTTTTCTCTTTTTCAAAGGAAAAGGTCTTGGAATGCATTTTCCTACTGGAGCAGGGCAGCTTCGCCAAGTGGGAATACCCTTTCAACATTCCTCTCTTCCTTGAAGCCTTCTGCTGAGTGTCTCCCCAGAGGGCTGGGATGAGGTCTGAGGTGGGGAGGAGACTGAAGGGCTAGGACACAAGTGGGATGGTGAGGATCTTCCTCAGTTTCCCCTTTCTTAACCATTTACATAGTTTTTGTCCCACTAAGATCCCCCCCCCACATGCGCGCACACACACACCTTTAAAACTTCCAACAGGAAACACAAAACAGAGGTAACAAAATTTGTTGAATGTGTCCTATGCTTGGGTAAGTGTCCCCGCGGGCCCATGTATTGAAGGGTTGACTCCCAGTCACTAGCTCTACTGGGAGGTGGTAGAACCTTGACGAGGTCGGATTTAGTGTAAGGAAGTTAGGTGATTGAGCGCATGACTTTGAAGGGGGATATTGGTGCTCAGTGTCCTCCACCATGTACTTCTGCCATGATGTACATTGTCGTTGACCCAAAAGCAATGGGGCCAAGTAACAATGCACTGAAATCTCTGAAACCATAAGCCAAAGTAAATATTCTCTCCTCACAGGTTGATTATCTCAGGCATTTTGATACAGTAGCAGAAACTTGTTGACACACCAGCCCCTGACATCATGAGAGCTTTGGTTCCTCTTCCTAGTAGAACTCTCTCTTCTTTGCTACCTCTCCTACCATAGCTAGTGTTTTGTGTTTTTGAATGCTGAGTCTTGTCTTGAACATCATCTGGTTGGTTTCTTTCCGTTAGCATTTATGTTTCGGATCCTCCCTAGTTTCATTCCCCTTCAAACATTCCGTCTTAAGAGTTTAGAGTTACAATAAATGAGACCCATTTGATAGATCATAGAAACATTGTCAAGGAAGATAGAAAGCAAACCACAACTGTAATTTATAATTTTCTAGTACCTACTTAAAAAAAGTTAAAAAGAAAAGGATAAACTAATTTTAATTGTGTGTTTACTCAACTCAATGTATCTATAATATTATTAACATGTACTCAACATGAATACTATTAATGAAATATTAATATTTTAATATGAAAATTCAAAAGTTGGTATGTATTTTACCCTTGTAGCATTTCTTAATTTGAACTCGCTACCTTTCCAGTACTCAATAGCCACTTGGGGCTGGTGGACACATAGGAGATGGCTTAGGTTTAGAATCATGGAGTTCTGAGGGAACAAAGGATTTGCCTAAAGTCATACAAACAGTTGACAACAGAGCTGGGTCCTGACCCTGCTTCAGCACTTTTCCTAAAACAGTGCCTGTCTCTGATGATGACAATGCTTATGATGTGCCTTGAATAGCTAGGAGAATACATTATGCAAATCTGTAGTGAGATGATGGTAAAGACAGGAAGATAAGCTAAAAGGGGAGTTGTGCCTTCATGTAACTTCTGTTTTGTGGGATTATTATTATTATTTGAGGATTTTGACCAGATCTTTTCATTTCCAGTGATACTGATGGACAAAAGAAATACACTAAGATTGCAGTGTTAACATCCTTCTTCTTTCAGATCTGTTAACCGAATGGCATAATATATGGTAGTGTAGAGGAATATGGTAGAATAGCGTTTGTTTTTATTAAGATCTATGAAAATGAGCTTTTCAACAATTGTCTTATACTGGGGGAGATTTTCCTGTACAATTCTTGGAACCACATGGGCAAGTTGCTGTTCTACCTACCCATAATACTCTAGCCTTTCAACCATGCTTGAAGCTTTGGCTTATTTTATTAGGATAGTTTCAGGGACACCTGTGCATATGGATCTAATTTATTTATTTTGTTTATTTGTTTATTTTACAGTACTAGGGATTGAACCCAGGTCCTCACACATACTAGGCTATACCATTGAGCTGTATTCCCACCTCTAGATCTTTGTAGATAAGGCCTTGAAATCCTAAAATTCAAAACATGATCCTGAAGTATGAAATTTAATTCAGGTCAAAATTAACATCTACTTGATCTAATTGGCATAATATTGAAAGTTATTAGGAACCGTAGAGAGCAAATGCCTTGGCTTCCTTGTTCACAATCCTTACTCACTATAGAAACTCCATTCATTTCCTTGGCATCTGTGTCTTCCTTTACAAGTGAGGAAGGATGAGATCTATGCTACTTTGTAGAAATTCATTTTCTGATATAGCTTCAATGGACACCAGTCCCAGGGGATGCAGTAGCAAAGAGGGATTTCATAGTTATTAGAACTTGAGAAATTCTGCATGGTCAGAGATTCAAAATGCATAACAATATTTTAAAGACCTGAGTAGTGCTGCAGAAACGCAATTTATTATTTAACTTGTTCTCTAACTTTTTTTTTTTGGACCAGGAAATCATTTTAGTATTTTCTCTCCCATTACTTATTCCATAGAATATTCTTAGTGAAATATCATAGAATATTTTGAATGCAAAGTAAACAAAGATCTAGGAAAGTTATTTTTATATTTGATAATGATTCTAAAGTCTAGGCTATTAAAACACCGATCACCATACTTTTAAGTGTGCTCTATTCCAATTTACAGACCCCCAATAGTGCACTTTCTCCTGGAAATTCTAATGCCACTATTCCATTTGCATATATACTTTTGATACCAATTAAACAACAGAATTAGCATGAGAAGAAAATGTTGGCACAGAAAAAAAAACACACACACATTTTTTTGAGCATTTTAATCCTGTACTTCCCTGTATCATCTTTAAAAGAAAGGAGGACAGTAAGACACCATGTCCCTGAAGTCTCCCTTTCCACTCCCAAGAATCTAGCCAACTCAAGGGAACAATGAGAGCGCCCAGACCAGAATGTCCTGATAAGAGTCATCTTAGAGGACACACTCTCTCTCTCAGGTACTGCAGAAACTGCTTCCTTGTATCTACTCCATGATAGCTGTTCCTTGAAATGCTGATCATGCAATGAAACAAAGGAACTATTAATGTCACTGCTTCAGTGAGCTGACCTACAAACCCCTCTCCTGCAGTAAGTGGTGCAGAAGAGAACACTGTGGAGAGGACAGTGCCCTGAGGAACAGAGGTGCTCTCTGTCCAGTGTATCACTGCTGGACCTTCTGCCTGAGCAGTTTTGAATGTCTCCCATGCCTCTCTGGCTGTCCTCTTTGGTGTTATAATTTATATATGAGATGTCCCCCCACATCTCATGTATGAGACAATGGAAGAAGGTTTAGAGGTGAAATGATGGGGGGTCACGAGAGCCTTAACTGAATTAGCACATCAATCTGGGATTAACTGGGTGGTGACTGAAGGCAGGTGGGGAGTGGCTGGAGGTGGTCCCTGGGGCCCTGCCTTGGGGGTGCATATTTTGTCTTTGTCGAGGAGAGCTCTCTCTTTGCTTCCTGATGGCCCTGTTCCGAGCTGTTTTCCTCATCACACCCTTCCACCAGGATGTTCTGCCATACCTAAGGCCCAGAGCAGTGGAGCAGGCTGCCTACGGACTGAGACCTCTGAAACCAGGAACTCCGAATAAGCTTTTCCTCCTCTAAAATTGTTCTTGTCAGGTCTCCTGGTCACACTGGCAAAAACTTCCCTGAAGCACTTGGCAACTGATCCCCCTGTCCTAGCACAAGAGGACCAAAGACAGCACATTCCCCACCTCCATCTCCGTCCTCTCCTCACCCCTCGCATCCCTTTCCCTCATTATCTCTGATTACCTGGCACAGTTCTTGGGTCCAGATCAACCAGGTCTGGTTGGGTTCTTACTTTTGAGAAAAGGCTCATGTCAGTCCTGGAATCAAAAAGTGTTAACATGTGGACTTGACTCTCGATGATCTGACTTTCTGGTTGAGACAATACATTGGAATACTTATTATCAGTAAGAATAACTCATTGGAATAACAGGATTCTGTGTAAGACACAGGAAGTAGTCCAAGGGAGGGAGTGGTCAGCCTCGCTGAGGAAGGGCAGGGGGAAGCCATACTTCACAAAGAGGGAAACATCGAAGGCAGTGAGGAGGGATTTCCTGGTGCTCCAGCATAGTCAGGTGGCTGGCAGAGAGGGCGGGTGGCGAAAATCCACTGACGCAAAAACATTGCAAGACGTAGATTGGGACGTGCAAATAATCCAGATCAGTGGTGGAAAACGTGGACAGGGATATGTTCTCAGCACCCTCAGGGCAAGGGCTTTCCGTATTTTTAAGTCTTGAGAACTCATTGACATTTCGCATGGAAGCTCACAATATATTTTGGACCTTTTCTTGCTGAAACAAGGGCAGAAATCTTCCACCAAGAACTGTCTGAAAGGCACGGTGGCCGAACATGGTTGTATTTGTGTTTTCGGGTGACACTCAATACGTTTTCATTACTGGCACAAAAGCATGAAAGTTGTCCAAACCTAGAGAAAAGGGAGGGGGCAATGACAACCTTTGCTCTGTGGGATGCTATTTTGGATCAAAGCTCTGGATCCATCTTTATATTCGGTCACACACAGAAGTAGCTTTCAAGAAGAGCGGACGTGTATTAGCCCCCTCGGCTACTAAACACGTTGCAACATATTTTAAAAACACTTTAGAAGTAAAATCATACCCGTTTATGTCTTCTACTCCTCCGAGGCCTTTTAGTAATAGACAAGTCTGAACTACATTTATTCATGTGGGAACAGAATTATCTTTTATTGCTGAATGTTCTCTGTTTGCATGAAACGTATAATAAACTACTGATGGGTCTGTTAAGGTGGGTGTGCTCTTGTGAAATCAAAAACGGGCAAGGTTTAGGTGTAAGGAATTTTACTACCAACATGATAAAAATTCGGTTGGCATCCACACCCCTGTCCAGCCATGGCTCTGAATTTTAACATGACAGCCTTAGAGAGAAGCAGCTTTGGTTCATCAGTTGGCAGCTCTAGGTTGATCTCCCTAAAGGACAGTTCTACACTCACATAAGCATCTCCCATCAACTCCCCTCTGGTGAGATCGTATTAACTCTTTAGCTCTACCCAAGCCAAATGTCATGGACAGACTCAGAAGAATGTTCTGACATGGCTTTGCCGGACTTAGTTCCTAACTCTGCTCTTTTTCTCCCACAGGGACAGACACACAAAACCTAGGCTTCGATACGTATTGTCTGTTTTGTACAAATTGCTTTCTTCTTTCACAAGGTTAAAGCCTGCTCATTATCGACACATTTTAAAAATACAAAAAGAAGAAATCAAAGCTAGTGGTGAAGTTTTACTCTGGAAATAATTACTGTTGACAGTATTTTTTTATATCCTAGTTTTTCCCTTACACATATTATGATGTTAAGAAATAAGATCGTATCACACAGATTATTTGGTAACCCAATTTTTTTTTAATTTTAAGTATGTCAAAACCAAAAATCTTTTTAAAAAGTTAGTAAGTCCCATCTTACAACATAGAATTTACATGGACGCATGCTATTTCATTGTAGGGACAGATCCCAATTTCTTTTAACAAAATGTTGGTGTGGGACGTTGGTTGCCTCTCTTGCCCTCCAACAAACAATGGTACAGGAATTATCCTACTTACTGAAATCTGCCTCACTTATATCTCCACTTGTCTCTGGAGAGTAATCTACTCTAGTGGAACCTCTGGGTCAGCGGCTGTGTGCACTGTCACGGCTGTTGACCTGCTTTGGAAGACTGGCCTCAAGAATGAAGAGCATTCTTATGTAAACTCCAAATCTGAACGCAAGAGACCACCGATTTCCTGTTTAGCATAATTTAAAATTTCTAGGACTTGATATCTTCCTCCATATATTAGACATATAATGAGACATCCTTGAGGGTTGTGGGAAGGATTACATGAGAGGAGGGGGCAGAGGAGCCATCCGTTGGGATCAGTAACATGATCAGAATCAATTTCAGTTGAGAAGCCAATTCATGGGCATAGCTTGTTGATGGGCATTACGCTGGAGCTGCAAAAGCTTTATGATAAAGATGAGGTCACTTCTATGTACTCGAGGGGAGTCCCCTACCAGGTGGAGAAAGAGATACCTCAAGAACTCTTTGAATTTATTGGAAATCAAGTAAACTGAGGAGTTTTGAATAGCACAGGGACCCCAGAAGGGTAGATGATTTTAAAGTCAGCATATTCATGGACAAAAGCTTGGAAAATACAGAAAAGTATAGAGTTCAATGAGCCCCCAGTGAGCTGTTCACTGAACTGCATCCTGTGGCCTGTAGGGAAAATGGCTTTTATTCTGGATTGGGAAGCACTTGAGCCTGATGGTGACCTGTGCTGCATGTGTGGTGTCAGAATTTTGCTTCTGCCATTTGGTGGCTAATTGGATTTGAGCCATTCTCCACTGGATGTAGAGTTTCGTGAGGACTCCTTAAGAGTGTTGGTGAGTCACTTAGCTTAGCACAGATCCGGGGACTCCGAACCATCCAATGTGTAGCTGTTGTTATATTTTACTTATCCTTTGGTGCCCTGCTCTGTTTACACAGAGGCTACTGGGACCCACTGTAGGAGACTTGCTGGCTTCCAGAGGCCAACAAACATTGCGCCTGCCATTCATCACTGTCCACTGTGTCCTCTTGGGCAGAGGATCATGGGAAAATCTCTTCCTTATTTTTTTCAGATGCAATAATGTTGCTTCCTGTTTTTGTTTTCCTCTTAGTACTTTATTTTCTTAGTCATGCAGCCTATTGCGTCTCCCTATCTGTATTGGTGGCTGGAGAGCTTGGGGTGAATTTATGGTTGATCTCTACCTAATATGTAGAGCTCAGCAGAGCGCATTCCCCACATCAGCCACCCTGCGGACTATCTTTTCTTATATTCTTTCCTCACCTACTTACATTTTCTCAAATTTAACTTTATCGTGTATGTATTTTATAAACAATTTTAAATTGCTTTTAGAACAAGGCTGTGTAGCTCTAAAGAAATAAAAATAAAAGAGAAAGTAAAGCTGATCCGTGGAACACCTACTCCAAGGCAAACCCAATTTATCCATTGCTTCAATTTCCTTCCTGGCCCCGCTTCTCTATCACGCCTCTATCCTCCTTCATCCAGGTCCATCTATCTGGTTCACTTGAACACAAGTTCTTTCTAAAACAGCTTCTAATGGCTGTCTAGCCTTCTGTCATATAGATTAGCCATGACTTGCTTGCCTATTCCTGTGTAATTAAAATTTAGCTTTTGTTTTCCTGATTTTTTTCTTTGACGCATAACATTTTTAAAATAACATTATCACTATCATTCCTTTTACGTTTGTATAATGCTTTGCTTTTTTTTTAAAAAAAGGGATTTTACATACACTATTTGTAATCATAGTTTTCTTATTAACAATGTAATTAAACCATGTACATATTTGTGTTTGTCCTAGCAGAGTCAGGAGAATGGCATTCCCTGAACCAGCCCTCTACCAGCCAACTAAGTCCATAAAACACACAATGAAAATTTCCTCCTCCTTGCCATGGGGGGGGGTGGTGCGCTTCTGGAGAAGTCAGTGGGAAGCAGATGTGTTAGTGATGAATCCCTGCAGTATCTCGCTGCTTCTCTGTTAAGAATTCAAAGGCAGAACTTGACCACCTAACTCTCAAGAAGGAGGAGAAGTCTTTGCTCCTGGGAGCCTTGAGTTCTTAGGCATCATCAAACCTTCCTGCCAGACTGGATCCCCATCACCTGGTATTCAGCAAAAGTACAGGAATCTGCCATCCCCGGCTCTTCTGAGGATTTTGAGTTGAATATTTTTTTTCCAATTCAGTTGGGTGGAATCTGAAGCTTGAAGATGCTTGAGCTTCTAGCTTTTAGCCTTAATTAAGGATTTGGAGACACTTTTTAAACTTCCCTGCCCCAAATCTGCCTGTCCACAGCTTCCATGCTTTGTGACCATGGACACCTGCATACGTGACTCTGTGGTGATGGTAGAATGTTCTGCCTCCATCCACTGACTCTTTTGTTTCCAGACTGCCTGCTGCTAGAGTGTCAGGCTTATACCTCTGTCAAAAACTACCATGTTGTCTGCCGGGATCCTCCTGATTTTTTGATATCTGTGTTAGCAAACATGGATCTTTGCTTCTGCTGTTTTCCAAGAAGCAGGCTGGCATGGCTCCAGACCTAGCATCTGCCACCTTGAACACCAATTAGAGCTTCAGTTTTCATATCTACAGCAAGGAAAATAACTCCTTCCCAGAGTCACTCTGAAGCCTGAACTGTCACGAGATGAGAGATCATTGGTGCTAAGCCTAACCCTTGACCCCTGCCTCTCCCATCGCTATGACTTGGTTTTGATTTGAAAATTTGACCTGGGCACAGCTGGAGGGATCATGATAGCAAACCATGCCAGAGCTCTTGGCATGTGACTCATCCTCATTTATCAACAATCTGACGGCGTAGGTGCTGTCGTCATCCCAGCTCTGTGGAAAAGTTAAGTGGCTTACTGAGGTCTAGAGCTGGAAACAACACAGCCATGATTTGAACTCGGGCACTTCTGGTTGTAGAATCTATTTTCTCGGCTACTCAAATATATTGCTTTAACCCTAAAAATCGGTGAAGAGCATGCTTCTCTTTAAAGATTAATTGATGAGATGAATGCAGATCGGCACTGGGACCCCCTGGCTGGTATTGCAGCCCACTTCTAACAAATATGCCCCCTCCTTTACCCCTCAGCCAGTCACATTCCCCTCCTGGGTCACAGTCCCGTGAGTCCAGTGCAGAGTGGAAGCAGGTGACTTGTGAACCAGCTGTGCCATCAAGAGCTTTATTTCTCAGTCATCCTGGCCCCAGGAGACCCCAGGAAAATAATCCTTCATGTTGAAGAACCAAGAAGGAGGGTCTACAACGCAGCACATGGGTCAGATAAACTTGTTTCATAAAGGAAAATCCTGGATGAGTTCTCCCAGAAGAGAAGGTCAATTTTTTTTTTTTAACTAAACTTCAAATTGTGGCATTTCATTTTATTTAACAAAACTCTTAAATGTCCTCAGCAGTGTGCAGCTTTCAGAGCATTTTCGCCATTTCACCTTGTGCAGTCACCGGTATTTCTCCCCGTCCCTGCTCCTCAATCCCTTCCCGTTCGCTTCTCTGAGTTCCTATAGGAGACTAGGTTTGGGGAACTCAATAACAAAAGGTAAGGCTCTCTGTCACTCTCCTGATGCATTTCCATAGGCAGGAGTTGGGGTGTGCTTTTAGAATCGGGGTGTCTTGGTGGCCAGTCTTTACTCAACATGCCCTTTCCAAATGGCCCCACCACTCTTGAGGTTCAGCATGGAGTCCCATCATCTGATACAGGTTGAGCCTGTTCTAGGATGTGAACTACAGGCCTGACCTACTGCATCTTTAAGGAACAGCTCAGATAGGATCAGCCTGCATTGGGTAAAAGGGTGCTGAGGTCACAGCTAAGGTTGACAGCAGGTGGGGGTGCTGAAGGTAACTTTCTGTAGAAACAGGCAGGGTTAAAGTCAAGGGCCAATGTACTCTAGCGGTTTTTTAAAGCAGGACACAACATCTATAAACATAATTTATTCATTTGTCCATTAATTAATTTGCTCATTCTGAAGCAGAGGTGCCCCCTACGCGGGAAGGACATGCACTTGTCTCACCCATTCTATCCCTAGAAGACAACCGCTCAGTCTCCCCCACCACTAGCTGTGAGCCATAGCTCTGATGATTTTCAGCCCTTTCATACACTGTCTTCCTCCTCTCTGTGCTGTGTTTTGGGGGTGAGGGTGGGAGGACAGAGGAGCTCATTTCTGCTTGTCAAAGTGGTGGCTGAGAAGGAGGTGACCATGGTAAATTTTATCCAAACACAGTAACTGCTCCAAGTCCTCCAACAGTGGACACAGATGGAGGATATCAACAATTTCTACTGTAAGAAGTCCAGTTTGGGGCTGTTCACTGTGTTTGTCAGCTTTTTGTTGCTGTGACCAAAACACCTGACACAAATACCTCAAAGGAGGAAAGATTTATTTTGGCTTGAATTTTAGAAGTTTTAGATCCTGGTCAGCTCTCTCCGTTGCTCTTGGTCTCAGGTGAGGCAGAACATCATGGTGGAGGTCCTGGCAAGGAAAGCTGCTCAGCTCATGGCAGCCCAAAGGGAGACAGAGAGAGAGGAAGGGGCCCGGGACAAGATACAATTCCACAGGATGCCCCCAGTGTTGTACTGCCTCCAACTATGTCCCGCCTACCACTACCTCCCAGTATGCATTCAGCTATCAATGGATTAATCTACTGATGAAGTCAGAGCTCTCAGGATCCAATCACTTCCCCAAAGCCCCACCTTTGATCATTGCTGCCTTGGGGACCAACCCTTCAATACATGAATCTGGAGCAGAGGTTTGGCTGAGGCTGACTAATAGGTGATGCTTCCACTTACTGGGCATAGGCTTGGGAAATGCTGTATGTCATGGGCAGGTCTATTCTGCTGTAGACCTGAGCTGTCGGGAACAGGGGCACTGCAGGCTCACCCACTACTGGGTCTGCTGCTGGTGCTATGCACTGGTCTCTCATGCTCCCAGGTCAGAACACAACATTGTTGCTCTGCCAGTTAACCTCAGCTTTATGGAGAAGCTACCTGGGCCAATGGCTGAACCAGGGTCAGGAAGTTGTCCCATCACAAACCCAGATTTTCCACCCTTGTTCTTCCTGGGTAAGGAAGAAAACTTTAAAATACAAAAGGTTTTATCAAGTATTCTTTCTCAGGACAGTAAATCTAATGACCACCCTCTGAATAGGCAACCCTTAGGACTCCAAAGTAACTCTTTCTGCAGATTGAGGGACATGATTGTAATTGCTTTGTCAAAAAAGGAGAAGAAAAAAATTCAGATAGACAATCTACCTCCATCCATCTACCATTCATCAATGTGGTGAACTTAATGGGCCAGGAGATTGTAAATAAGCCACAGATACTTTAAATTTAGGTAGAATGATGAACTTTAATTCTTTTTCACATGTTTCTTCATCCCCAGGATGCATTTCGTTTCTAACATTTAGACTTTGTTTCACAAGACCAGCTGGAGGACACCCTCACAGTTGATGGCCAAACTTGGTTTCTCCTGGGCACCTTGGGACATGGGGCTCGTACTCAGTTCCTTGGTTCTTCACAGTCTTGACCCCCGGGTGGCTCCCTGCAGGGGCAGCCTAGGCTCCAGGCCTTCTCTGGGGTGGGGTAAGTAGTGCCTGACACTCCAGAGAAGCCTTCCTGACTGTGCCTTGCTGTGCTACACAATGCTCAGAACCCCATAAACCCTGAGCAACACAGTTTCTAATTTCTGCTGACAGTATGTCTTTGGGAGTCATCTTTCATGAGTAAAAGGGCTGGGGTGTAGCTTGTCTTGTTGGTAGATTGTAAAAAATAAATAAGTGGTATTTGAGTGAATTTTTAAAAAAGAAGATTTTTCCTCCTTTCTTAGCAACTCTACCCCACTGCTGGCCTATGTCCCAAGCAATGCCTTTGATTCCAAATTTTTTATGAATAATAAAATGTAAATAATCTTCTCTACAAAAATTTATATGGGAGGGAGTAGACTTCCCTTCAGTGACGAATTGGAAAGAGCACTGATCTACCGCAAGAGCCTCTCCAAGACCTGTCTTATCACCAAGTCTCTGGGAGAGCTGCCACAGGCACAACCCCATGGGGTCCTCTCAGCCCCTGTCCTTACATAGAGGGTACAGCATGAATATTCCTCAGTGCTAAGAGGGGTACATCCTGAACAAGGTGACATCATCAGAGTGAGACATTTGATTATACATAATTTTGTTCTTACTATATGGATAAACCTTGATATATAGAAAATAACAGAATTATGTTGCTCTCTCTAAAGCCATTTAAAGTTAATTAGGCAGTGAATCTTAATCACCTACATCAGTTGAGCCTAGTACAGTAAAATGAGACAGTTTCTGCACACTGTCATTCAAACCTGCCATTAACGGCATAAACAGAGTCAAATATTCATGCTCTTGGTCAACACCACTGACTCCAGGGTGTTTCAATTCATGGTTATATTTTTATCCCAGGCTAAGGATTCTCAGATCCAGGAAAGCCTCATCCTTGTCTCTAGAAATGAGAATAAGAGAAGCTTCAGGACGTGGTAGTTGAGTCTGCTCTCCTAAAAGTCCCACAGACGGGGTGGCTTGCAACAATAGAAATTGACTTCTCCCAGTTCTGGAAGCTGGAATTCCAAGGTCAAGGCACCAGCAGATTCCATGTCTGGCAAGGTCCCCTTTCCCGGCTCTCAGATGGTGCTTTCCCACTGTGTCCTCCCATGGAGGAAGGGATGAGGGCGTCTCTGGAGGCTCACAGGAGGCGCCAATCCTGTTCTTGAAGACTGTGCTCTCGTGACCTAATTACCTCCCCAAAGGCTCTGACTCCTAGTACCTTCACGTTGGTGACTCATCTTCATCACATGAATTCAGGGCAGGGAGGGGACAGACGTTCAGACTGTCATCTAGTTCATGTCTGCAGCTCCCTTTTCCCACAAAATGCATGAAATGGCAATTCTTTAAAATCCCACACAGGTAATTAAATTGTCCTGATTACTTTAAAATTCCTCTCCCTTAACTTTTAAAATCGTGTATGTACAAACATTTCACCTTGAAATCATTGACAGAGGATTGAAATGCCTAAGAGTAAGGTCATCTGCATTCGATAGGATCTGTTGTCCACTTTAGGGAGCCTGATGTGGCATTTCCTAGCTCCTTTCTTCACTCCTTAGCACAGCAGGATTTTAGAGACCATGCAATTCTCCTCCTATGCTCCACTTTCACCTTAGGGAAACTGTGTTTCAAAAGGGTCAAATATTTTACCCAAAGCCAGCGGCAGCCAGTAGCCAGCCTACAAGTGGAACCCAGGCTTCCGAGTTTAGACTATTAGCAAAAAGTGTCTATTTAGTTTGATGAAGTAAAACTACTTAAAATGCTGAGTGTGGAAGAGAATTTCAGAAGACTAATAACAATAACAAGAAAGATTTTTCCCAACTGGGCACTGAGTCCTTTGATGCAGGCAGAACACTGGATATGGATCTTGGTGGAGTTTCTTTTTGCAGCTGTGTGGACTTAGACTTCTTTGTACCTTGGAACCTGGTGCATAATTCATGAAAATCAAATCTGTTTGTTCTGAAACGTTTTTGGGAGGAATTAATGACAAAATTAAGAGGAGTGATCATTGCTATGCTTTGACAGAGGATCCCTGTACTGCCATCTAAAGTTAGATACAGAAGCTGTCCTTGGTACAGGGGCTCAGATGGAGACATAAATGACAACAGATTGTCCCTGTGCCTGGAACCCTTCCTGTATGATGCTGTGTTATCTCCTGAGTCTCCACCTTTCAAGTTTGCAGGCAGTTAAGTACTAGATACCTCAGTAAAAAGTGATGTAGAATCTATTGATTGGTCCTTATGATGTTTCATAGATGTAATAAATAACAATAACAATATTTGTTTTGATGAGGGAGGTTAGAAGGGTTTTACAAGATGGAAATATCTAACCATGGAAACTATTACTATAGCGTCTCTCATTAGTTGATAGGTACTTGCTTAAATTTGAAGCCTCTTGTTAAGTATGTAGGGCAGGATTTCTCAATAAGTGATCTGCAGACACCTGCTGTTGACTGGCCAGAGGTCCTTGATGGAGTGTAGATGCACAGGCACGCTCCAGGTCTGCTCTGGCCAGAGTCTGGGGATGCACCTAAACACTCGCATTGCTAGTCACCTTCCTCGGGCTTCTGACACAGAGTCCACAGCTGAGGATGCAGATTCTTTTTTTTCTATATTTTGATTCAACTCTTCAATGCTGCCAACTCCCTTTGAGGCATAGAATTTAAGATGAGTCTGAATTAGACTGGGAATATGTTGGGAGGCAAGTTTGTGACTGGCCTTGTTTTCCAATCCAGATAGTTCACACTTTACCCCACAGAAAGCAAGCAGCTGACCACAATCTCTGAGCAAGGTGGGATACTTAACTGGCGTTTTAGAGAAACAGCCCTGGTAGCAATGGGGAGAATAGACAGCAGTGCAAAGACTGATTCAATAATTCACAATTGCTTCTAAAGGACTATTTCTCATAATTTTATATTCTGATGCCCCATAGAGATGAGGGGACTTCTCTTTCTCCATGAAGAGAAAGTCTTGGAGTGTTTCTTTTTTCTTTTTCTTTTTTGGCTTGTCCATTGTGCATTGGAGAGCACTTTCTTTGTGCAGAAGTAGCTAACCTCATTAGTGTAATGATGTCCTTGCTGAGCTCAGTGGTTCTCCCATTTTCGCTTTTACCAACATTAGCTGAGGGATGGTTAGAACAAGGACTGTTAGCCCCCACCCCCAGAGGTTCTGACTTAGTGGATCTGGGCTGAAGCTTAATGAGTATGTATTTCTATCAAGTTGCTAGATGATGCCGATGCCGTTTAGCTAGGGACCACCATGGTCAACCATTGTTTAGGCTCGAATTCTCTTTTCCAAGTGGCCTCTTCAAATAGTAAGACTGGTAGTGGGATCTTTGTTTTCTTTTTCAGTGAATTGAAGTCACCAAGCAGGTTGTGTTCTCACTTTGGGGAGATGATGCTATTCTAGTTTATCACTCTGATATGACATGTGTGAGTCAAGGTGGGCCTGCCTGTGGGTCCACCTGCTTCTCTTGCTGGGGTGTGGATTGGGATGTTCTGTTGGACTCCAGGACCCAGGAGCAATCTCAAGTCCACATTGACCATTTGATACTTCTGTTAGCCAGATTTCTAGACAGGAAGAAGGGCAAGTAGGATCTGGCTACCAAACATCCTCATCCTCTTTGTGTTCATTAGGAAGAAAGTCACTCCATGGAAAATCTGAGCATTTGGTCACATGACCTGATATGCCAAGCACTGACACCTTTGGCTGAGAAGTTTGTCCCAGATTGTGTGTAGATGCAATGGTACTGTGGTGACAGGCTGATGTTATATTATTGGAGTTTGAAGTTACAAAAAAAGTAACTAAATTACACATTTATTGTGTGATATTTTAGCCTTTTACATTGTTAATGCTAGGGCACTGACAAAGAGAACTATATTAGCATTTCTCAATTATATCTGTGTTTTATTTCAAGTTTGTTTCATCCACGATAAAGGGAACTGTGGCAACTTGGATTTATTATACTTTTGGAATCTGAGACCCTCCTATCTTTGGTCTCAAGTTGGTTCTAGGGTGTTCTCTTTATAGGCCCTGAACATGGGTGTGAATTTCAGAGACTCATGTTCAGGTCAATCACAAAGAAATGTTGCATTTTAATCAATGAGCAGATAAAAGGGGATAGGGCTTTGTCACATTAGCAATATGTCTTCTTGGTGGAGCAAGATATAAAACCATTGAAATGGAAAAAAGAACACATTGTAACATCCTATGTCTAGAACAAAGTGTTTTCAAGAATCAGCTTTCATCAGTTATGTTGGAGCAGAATTAATTTCTGAAACACAAGTCTTTATTGTCAGGTCAGAGAGGAGCAGTAGAAAAGTGACAGAAAAAGAAAAGGAATGCACAGAGATTGAAATGGAACAAGGGACGGATTTTCTTTACCAAAAGATCGAGAGTGTACAAAACACAGATAAGTTAGGACAGGCACTTGTGCTCCTCGGTAACTGCTTTAAAAGGAAGAACTGAAAGCCAAGGGGATTATTCAGTTACTACTAGTTTGGAGACTGGATTCTCTATTAAATCTTAGTCAGGTTAAGGAGTACACTCTCAGAGAGCAAAGTGAATGTTTCCCCAGGGGAATAACAATCTGTACCCTCCAGAGACCTTCTCCCAGAAGCATGGGGGGAGCTAATCATAAGAGCAAGTAGGGACTCACCTAACACCTGGGACTAATGCCTGAGCAAGTATCTGAGCTTTGGTTGGATTATGAAGGGCAATTTCAGCATTGCATAGTTTGCTCAGTTTTCAAGATGGCACAGTTCGTGGTGGGAACACAGGTATGGAGGTGCTAAGAGGGAAACTGGCTTGGAAACTTGAAAGTGGTTCAGGGAAGATGGCATACTGAATGTCAGCCAGAAAATCAACAGGTTGAATCTAGGTCTGCATTTACTATAAAATGATAAAAAGAGACAACTTTGGGGTGATGGGCTGCATTTAATTTTTTCATATCTAGAACTGACTGAACTCCTCTGCAGACTGCTGGAAACACCACAAGACAACTGCAGGGGTGGTGTGCTCAGCCCAAGAACAAAATTAAAGAGGAGAAGGAGTGATCCAGAAAAGGGTTAGGTCCATGCAGGTTAAGAAGAAAAGAGAAGCAACTTAGAAAGTAGCTTAAAGTTTTTTAAACTTTACAGTATCTGCTAAGAAAGAAGAAGAGAAAAACAGGAACAGGAGCACTTAGAGACTTGACCCTCTGTGATAGAAAGAAAGAAATTTTGCTGCTAGGAAAAGAGAACAATTTAGTTAGTCCTAGAAAATTCAGACATTTGATTTTTTTAAAGATTTGCAGGGAGGGTGCATGGTTTGAGGCCTATTGATTCTTCCTGTCCTTCAGAGGCACACTTGCTTTCTGAGGTTCATGAATTTGCCAAAGGTGATTTTACACAGAGACAAATGGGAGAATGCAGGAGACTACCCTTAAGAGAGTTGCTTCCTAAGCCTGTGTAACTCAGGAGGTAGTGTGAGAAGGAAGATCAGTAGCCACAAGTACAGGAATAAAATATGCCCTATGCCCTGGATCTTGCTATGAGTATAGAACAAACAGCCCAGAGAAAGCAAGCAATGAGCGTGGTTAGTAGAGCTGCCTGCTTGAGCTGTTATAAATGTGGGGGGATCTTCCCACACAAGGCTGTCACACGGACTGAATTCACACAGTCATCTTTGAGTGCTGGAATGTACAGTTCAAACTGGAGATAGGAGGGACAGACATTCAGAGGGAGTCTCTCATTACCCTTGCTTCAATCTTGAAAGAGGTCAGGATATCCCACATGCCACTCCTGAGAGGCTGTGTGAGAGATTTTTTTTTTCTTCCAAGAAATCAGAAGGTTACAATTTACCTCTCTGTGGAAGATCTCTCCTTACTGGCTTTAGACAGTGACCCTGGGACAGAAAGCAGCAGCGTGACAGAACCCAGCTTTTATCTGTAGTCTGTAACTGAGGACAGTGTGGTGAGCAGGTCACTCTCTAAACCATGTGTGTGGATGGGGACATGCATCTGTGCACCTGGGAGCTTCTCCGGAATCTGGGGGACTTGGTCTTGTCATCTCATACTGCTGGTGTGAGTCAGTGCTCTGATACCATGGGTACTTCCAATGGCAAAACTGGACTCATGAGAAATTGGGAGCTGTGCTACTTCCACGTAGCTGTGCTACTTCTTTTTTCCATTCAGTAGAAAGTAGACCTGGATGCTGCCCCCCATGAGAGGAGACTCCTTCCTAGTGAGACTCATGTGGTTGAGGGAGAAGAGAATATGACAGGGGAGAGTATGTTGTTTCTAGATGATTCTAAGAAATGATCACAAACTTCATGGCTCAAAAGAACACAAATTTGTTATGTTACAGTTTTGTAAGTTTGAGAAGGGTTTCTGCTGAGCTAAAAACAGTTATCAGGTTATGATTGACTTTAGGGAAGGTCCATTCCTTTGCCTTCTGCAGCTTCTAGAGGTCACCCACATTCCTTGGCTAGTGGTCCCCTCCTCCATCTTCAAAGTCAGCAGCATCAGGCCTAATTCTTCCCACACTGCCAGTTCCCTTCTGTTTTTACAGACCCGTATTATCACACTGAATCACCAGGATACTCTAGGATAATCTCCCTATACTGTGGCCAGCTAATTAGCAGCCTTAATTCTACTGGCAATCTGAATTCCCCTTTGCCATGTAAGGTAACCTTTTTACAGATTCAAGAGATTAGGGCATAGACATTGCGGGGGTGGTGTCATTTTTCTGCCAAACACAGGGAACAAACTTCAAATTACAGCTCATAGGGGATTTTAATTTTCATTGATTTCCTCTTTTAGAAGTACTTCATCGTATGTCTTGTTAAGCAATTTTTGGATAATGTAGATGAGCATAATTTAAAATGAGAACTAGAATAGGTGACAGGTTTGGGCCTGGGATGCAGCATGCCTGCAAATCTAATTTAGTGAGTGTCCTTCCTGATTCTCCTTAAGGACCGTTAGGGACAAGAGCTGACCTGCCCAAGCCACAGGAAGGGATAGAAAGGGACCCTTTCATACACTGGTGTTCTTCTTCTCTGGGTAAAGCAATGCTGCTTTGCAGAGTCCTGGCCTCTCTCCTCCCACGCCACAGAAGACTCTGCTCTCATCCCTGTGGAGAGGAGATTGGACAGAGCAGTTTCAGGTTTTCTCTTGTGGTTTCCTAGGGCCTCTAGTAATAAGGTGGCTGAGAGGCATCCTTCCCTGTCTCTGCCTGCCTCATGGATCAGCAAAAGGGAAGTGAATCTCTTTCTGCCTCTTGTCTCCAAGTGATAAAATCACACTCGCTAGTTCTCAAACATTTTCTAAGATTAATAAAGCAGTTATACTGACCTCCATTGATGATCGGTTCTTTGAAATCACTTTCGAGGTTAAGCAGTTGGGTGGAGGAGTGATTTCTTATCACCTCCAAGACTCCACAACATCTGGAAGAAAACCAGGAATCCTTGTAAGGAGACACATAGAGAAGATGTTAAAACACTTTCCTGATTTTACCAAAGCTGTCACCTAAATTATCATCCACAGCTTTGTAAGCACGGGCACACTCTCATGGAGTCTTAACCTACAGTGCCGCCCAGATCTTTATCATTAACGACTTCATTAGAATCAGGTGGTGAAGTGTTGCCCCACATTTAGAATCATGTTTAAACAATTCCTGGAAGAGAAAACCAAGCAGCCTGATCAATTCTTTGAGGAGCTATAGCAGGAGCTTAGGGATTATGTAGCAAACAATAGCTCCAAGAGATTAATTTATGGTTTAAGTAGATGAAGAGTTCTCTTAATTGAAAAACAGAGCACTGAATACTCAAATCTCATCAATATCATTGACATAAAATTTTGAAACATAGCATCATTGTTTCCTTTTTTTTCCTATTAGAATCACTTATGGTTTATTCCAGGATATTTGGAAAATACAGAAAAGTCTGTGCACACATGTACCCTGATTCTTCCACTACCAAGGCAAAGCTGCTAATGGGAATTATGGCCCTTCTGCTTTTATTATATGCAGACCACCTCTGCCCTCCCACTCCAGTGACTGTCCCCAACCCCTCCAGGACAACCATGCGCGAGCCTCTTGGGGTAGATCTAGGGCTATGCTGGTGCTTGACGTCTTTCATTTATTCAGGTTTCCTAAAATGGCCTTCAAGCTTTATTTCCTGTGGCTTTTATTTTGAAAAAGCAAATTCCAGCATTCCAGAACATTGGCTACTCTTTTGGTGTATCCCTGGGGCCAGTCCACCTGGAAGGCAGCGGCGTCCACGCTGTGAAGGGAGACACTAGCAGGGCTCAGCCTCGTTGACCTGCTGAGTATTGATTCTATTGTCTGATTTCAGCATATTTTTCAGCTAATTTTCCCTCCTGATAAAGCAAGATTTTGATTTCTGTGAATCCTTTGTTTTTGTTTCTGGAGACCAAATGATGAACAGGAGTAGCCTGTGCTTATAATCCCTTTTCTTGACAAAAAGAATCAAAATGAATTGACCTTACTCCCGCTCGGCCCTATTACTATTTTGTTTTCTTCATTATAGGTTAAAAGTAAGAGGAATTTATTTATTTATTTATTTATTCATTTTTGTATATGATTTTTAGGGCCCAAATACATACACACACACACACACACACACACACACACAGCTTTTGTAACAACTTAAATTTAAACTAATATTCTTAAGAAATACTCTGAAATGAAATGAATTTTAGGACTTTTCTTAACTTTTTTTTTTCCTCACATTGCTAGGGATTGAACCCAGAGCCTGGGGCTTATTAGGCAAGCACTCTACCTCTCAGCCACATCCCCTCCCTGATATTTTATATTTTAATATGATCCATTTTTTTCTAGTTTACTTTTTTACTACTGATATTTTACTCCTCTCCTTTTTAAATAGTTTTTAAAATTATTTACAATAAGCTTAGCTATTGCTGAAATACAGAGCCATTAGCCTGGATGAGTAATTAAACTATCCACCATCTTTCTGTAATGATCATTTTCAAATGCTTTGATATAATCTTTTTAGGAATCTTACTGTGTAGACAAATCCAGAGTTATTTCTCTTTTCAACAAACCATTTCATAACTTCATTTCCCTTTCTTATTGAGCAGATCCCTGGCTTCCTGTAACTACACGATTCTTGGAGTACATTAGTCGTTGGTTACTGAGGCGACCGACCTCAAGGCCACACAGCTGGGGAATGGCAGGCCTGAGACCTCAGCCAGATATTTAGTATCTGAGTTCTTTGCTTTTGGCACTGATTTCTCTTTCTACCCAAGAAAACTAAAATAGTTTCCATTTAGGTGACTAAAGAAACATAAAAGAACCTTGACTGGAGACCTTTTACCATAAAAAAAATCCCCTTTTGTGTTTGCAAATCTTTCAGCTGCAGGTCGGCTCCTGCGTGGCAGCCGTGAACAGACCTCTGCAGAGGGCTGAGTGATAGAGGAGAGGAAGAGTTGCTGTTCTGTCCTGTGGGAATGCAGTTTCCTAAAGCTCTTTAGTAGTTAATTCAACAAGTATTTATTAAGCACTTACTCTGGGCCAGGGATGTTCTAGTCCAGCAGGTTAAGGATGGATTCTAATAGACCAATAGTCCTGCCTCGCGGAGCTCACATTTTAGCAATTTCCTTAGTATTTTATTTTTTTAATTAATATTTCTGTTTGAGGCCTGTCTTAAAAGACAGCACTTATTATCTGAATGCTATCGCTACAATGGACAATTTTGGTGGCAAAATAATTATCACTATCTACTGGGTGCTTACAATATGCAGGAGCCATGTTAAATGAATCACACATAATTTGAAGAACAAACTTGAGGGCAGGCAACGATGTGTGTTTCACACTTCCATGATCTATTATCTGTGCTTCTGCTACTGTTGCAAATATGCAGGCAAATGTTATCAGCAATTCCCTTCAGTTCTTTGTTCTTGACCAAGAGTACACAGTATTTATCTCCAATTGAAAGTATAGGTCATGGTTTAATGAAGCAGGCATTCACAACACTGGCTATTAAATGATGTGTATTGTGGTAAATGGGCTGGTAGTGGCTGACAGATACATATATGGGCCTTTGTAGATTTCCCCCATAATCCATATAGCATCTGGCTCAACTTTTCTTGCAACTTGCCAATATTTACCTGTTTTAATACAGGTTGAATATACTGTATCCAAATGTTCAGGATTAAAGTGTTTCAGATTTTGAATCTTTTTTAAAAATATTTGCATGTGTATAATGATATATCATGGGGATGGGACACAAGACAAAGCATGAAATTAATGTTTCATACACACCTGCAATGTTTTACCTCCAACCCATCACATGAGGTCAGGTGTGGACTTTGCCCTGTTGCTGCTCAAAATGGCTCAGATTTTGAAGTATTTCGTATTTTCAGATTAGGCACTCTCAGTTTGTCTATTTTCCTCTCCTTCCCTTTCTTTGCCCTCTTGGATAATAACCTGTCTTTCTCCTGTGCATATTCGTTATGGCGACACCAGGTAGCTGCCAGCATTCATGATTCAAATCTGCGTCCATGTCTCATGATTCTGACCACAGGCTTCAGTGTAGCTTTGGTCATAATGGTGGATCCCAGATGGTCAGAGAAGATAAAGATCACCACCGATGTGCAAATAAGCCTTGTACAATGGGGAATTGGTAAAGAACATCAGGGGATATTAACAGAGGCTAATTATGGAGCTGTGTCAAATGGCAGGCAGTCCTGCTAGGTGACTTCCAAATACTCATTTATTCCTCCCAGCAGTCTCAAGAGCTCGCCAATGCTGGCAGAGGTTATAAAACCTGCTTGCTGGCTTGCTTGTGGTTCTGATTATCTATAGGTGTCCAGTCAAGATGGAGTCCAGATGATTTTAATTATCAAATAGGTTTCTTCTCCATCATGTGACAGGGTCATGAGAATTCAAAATGGTAGAGAGAATGAGACTGACTGGGGAGACAGGGAGACGGTGAGGAAGCCATATCAGAGGCCACCCCTTTATACTTATGTAAAAATTTCTATTGACATTTCGCTCACGGGTATATCATTTGACCATTTCAGGTATAATGCAACAGCTTCAAATATCTGCTTTCTTAATTGGGTTAGCTGAACCACCTAGCATCACTCATTATAATTAGTTGTCTAGTAGTTGTATGATCCCCCTTCTCTATGTATGCCATGTGTCAGCCGTATTTAGATTTGTGCAAGTTTATTATACATTGCTTTGCTTTTCTTCTCACAGACCATGAATGCCAGGGTTTGATTCAAAGTCAACACTTGCTTCTTGTGTTTTGTCTCAGATTTGGAAACAGCATGGCTGAAACTTCCACTCTACAGAATCCTTTGTTCCTCCTTGTATCTCTGGGAGTCCTTGGGAGATTTACAAATTTCTGGTCCTCTGATTCCTGCAGGGCAGTTCTCTGGGTGGCTTTGGACCAACCCAGAATGTGTAGAACTCCCTGGGAATGCAAGTCCTGAGACAAGAACAGACCAGAGCAGTGCAGACTGTTCCAGTCCCTGGGGAATGCCATGTCTCTGTCCCATGGGGTATAGAACCCAGGACAGGCTGCTCTGGGGAGTCCCTGGCTGTGGTGTGAGTGTGGCACTTAGAGAAGGGGTTTTATCTACCCTGGGGAGCTAGCTGTCTTGAGCTTCAGGAGACAAGTTTGCCCTGTATCTGGGCTTCCATTGTTCCTGCTGCCTGTCAATAAAAAATAAACCTGCTCCATACAACCATGTGTGAGTGAGTGTGCTGCCTCATCAGACTCAAGTAACTAGTAGAAGTGCAACCCAGGGTGCCGAGGGGCAAAGGGGTGACAGTAACCTGCTTCACAATTCCCACTGAAGCCTGACTCACTTCTAACCCATGATTGCCATGCCCTTCCTACTCATTGAGCTTCAGCATGAAGGGCCTGACCCCAGCTTTTAATTCCTCACAGTAACTTTAATACAAGGCCACAGCTGTCATTTGGCAGAGTTGGGGTGAACAGCCGTAAGAATTATGGCACAGTTCTTGGAATAACTGAAACCTGAATGTTAGTTATGGTTTTAATAACATAAAAGGTATTTGGTCTCATAGTGCATTTCCCAACCTCTGTCTCTACTAGAAGACGCTCCTCTCCTCTTTTATTGTATATTTTAATGGCCCTTCTCCAACCCACTCACCTGGGCTGCCCACAGAAAACTGGCAGCTCCATCTCCTATGAAGAGCTCTCAGCTACAATCACCGTATCTCTCCTTTCTCAACAATAGATCCATCATGAAGTTTTCTAAACAAACAAACAAACAAAAATCAATTGCTCCAAAGGTGAACTGTTTTATCCCTTTAGAATAAACAAACAGTAGCCATACAAGGTATTTTGTTTACTAAAGAGCAGTTCAGCAGTTCTGTAGTATTCCCTGCTACATGGAGCATATGTAGCCCTTTCACATTTGTGCCTGACCTCCCTATCATTCTTTGCTTTGGGCATCCTGATTGTGCCTAATGTTTTCTAGGGCATGGTCCCTTCTCCTTGCTTCTTGAAACACATTGTCACCCATTTCTTTCCTAATTAACACTTTCCAAAAACCAGATATCAGATTAATTCTTACAGAAAGACACTCCTGATGCTCTGGGTTAGGTCAGCTGCTCCCTGGGAGTTACCTTCAAAAGGTGCTGTGTTGTCCTTACCGTGGAAGGGACTTCATCTCATCACAATGTGCTGTCTGCTGCTTGGGGACAGGAGCTGGGTCAATGTGTCTCTGTAAACTTTGTGTCAGGTACAATTCCCATGCATCATAGAAATCAATAAACATCTGCCTCAGAAGGGAAAAACAAGCTCACGATTGCACTTTGAGGAGCTCAGAAGAAGCTTCACCATCCTTCAACAATTTTGAGTGAGGGACACTAATTGGTAGAGGACTGCATTTGCCTCCTACACCGAACAGTTCTGTTTTCACACATTTCTACTATTTTAACATTCTGTGAGTCTAGGTAATTTTTTTTCAAAAGTCAGGGGGAAAAAACATAAAAAATGAAGACACAACCTACTATTTTCTACAGTTTCTAAGAAAAGTGAAAGCAGGATGTTTAGGCTTCACTGTTAGATTAAATCATTTTTCTAGGACATCCTGATTTAGGACAGATTAGGAGAAATATCCCAATGACTAAATTTAGCAAACCTAGGTAGCATGAACATTCTGTTGCAGTTACCCAAGATTGGGTTTATTTATATTCTATTTTGTCTTGTCTTGTTTGAGTTAATTATTCTATAAACTTAGATCCTGAGGGCATTGCCCTCCTGTGTAAAAAAATATATATATTGAATTTGTACAAACATAAGAATAAAAGAACTTCAACCTCATTCTTTCTGTCAAAGATCTTTGATGAGATCTTTAAATTTTTTATTTAGATAATATTGATGACATATTATCATATCATAATGAACTTTTAACAATTTCTACACTATGATTTTTAAGCAATTTTTTATGAAATAGAAATAATTTAAAACTCTAGATGACAAAGTTATTTCCAATGACTAATGTAAATCTCATAACCACCTCAAGCAACAGGGAAGTACTGACACTTGTATCTCCATTTTATAGGGGACAACAGGGTAAGATGCAACTTTGGTCCAGAGCACACAGTTGTTATTTTGTTAGTAGAAAATGCATGACATTTCATAACTTGTTGACAGATTGTCTCTCCACATACAGAAAACATTAAAAAGAACAATAAAATAAATAAAGTCTTCAGAGAATTTAGTTCTGTTAAGGCACATTTAGAAAAGAGAAATATGGACTGGGGCTGTGGCTCAGTGGCAGAACGCTTGCCTTGCACGTGGGAGGCACCACATTTTAAAAAAAATACACAAATAAAATAAAGGCATGCTGTCCATCTACAACTACAAAAAAAATTAAAGAGAAATAAAACTTCAGGGCATAATAGAAGCTTGTTTACAGTGTAAGGTACCAAACTTTTAGCTTCTTTGCTTATCAAATTGATCATTTAACTGAAGTGGGAAAAGTCTGAGCTGACCTCTACTTTTATAATGAATGTTACCAAATTTGTGCGAACAGAACACTGTTAAGTAAATCCATTTTGAAGGGTGTCTGTAATAAGAAATAATGATTATGGTTTGGACCATCTCAAATCATTAAGTTCCATAGAATTTTAGAGCAAGAAGAGATCTTTCATTTCTGCTGGTATTATGAAGTTTCACAGAACTGCAGTTTCTTAATGATGCTTAGTGCTGCTCTAGGCTAGCAATTCCCAACTATGGCTTCATATTTTGGTTCTGCTGTGTGAAGACATTTTCATCAATCCTCCATAAATGAGAAAAAAATAAATTTTTCATAAACTCGATCATATTAACTTTAAAGAATTATGTTTTGGAGATTTTGATCCTTTTTTTATAAAGAATTCAAGTGATATTTCTAGCATCTATTTTGAGAAATAAAAACTGGCATCCCTCTTTCGTTCTACCCTCCCCTTCTTTGAGCGTGTGGGTGGGGAATTTCATTAGTGTGTGACATCCAACAACTTGAACTAAGGGATGTCAGCCACTGCCGATGCCTCTGGATGTCTGGACAGGTAAGCTGAGGCCAGAGAGGTTAAATGACAAGCTGAAGGTCGTGGCTTAGAGCCAGGTCCCTCTGAATCCCAGCCCGATCTGTGCAGCCCAGTGTGTGGCCACAGCACGCCCACATGGGAGCTGTCTTTCCCTCTTTCTTGCCCAACTGAACAATGGGAAGCTGAATTGCCCATTAAAATTCTACTCACTAATTCACGATAAGGCATTAAAAATTTAAAATCTATCCCTTTTGTCAAGTACCTTTCCTTTTATTAATTATCTAATCACAACAGGCTCAAATGATTGATAACCCTTGTTGCATACCTTTCCAGCTTATTGATAAGGTCCACCTGAATACTACCATGTACAAAAAAGAAAGTTTACTTAAAATTATTGGAGCAGTTAAAAATGAAAGAAAGTAAAACCTAGTCTCAACAGAATTGTGGGAAATTCATAGGAGGGATTACTTTCAATGGTGCTATTAAAAAAAAAAGTCACTCTTCAGCACAGAGCCTACAGAAGGGAACACCTTAAATATGAATTTCATTCTCTGATGGCAGAAAAACTGTTAAGCAGCTGGAATCCAGGAAGGAGAATAGCCTTGAGTAAGGAGGGTAAAATTCCAGAACACACTATAAAAACAAGAGCCTGATATTTTTATTGACATAATTTATTTTGAAAGGGAGGCAAGTAAATATTTTAAAAAAAACAAAGTCAATAATTTTCTTTTTTATTTGTTCAGACAAATGAAAAGGTCACTACCAAAACTCTGGATACGAAGTGCTTCCACAAAGCAGAACCACTGCAGTGATTTTTCAGCCTTGTAATTACTGGAAGTTTGCAAAGAGCAGGCACATTTGCATAATTTAGAGCAATGTGTTACCAACACAACAAAATGTGGGATACAGCAGCCAGATCTGGCACAATTAACTGGACCTACGGGGGAATTATCTCTTTTAGCCAACACTAAATGTTCCCAGGATCTTTAGGAAGTGGGCATTTTGGAAGTTGACGGTGGGAACAGATGTTTCCTATGACGCCTACCATTTCTGCAGATGGTATGTACAAGGCGCGACAAAAACGGAACAGCAAGGAATCAGAAATTACCCCCTGTGTTTGCATATGGGGAGAACTGGGGTTCAGACACAGCCAGGAGGCTGCTCAAAGCCACTCAGGTATGACGTGGCTCAAATGCCATGGAAGCCAGTGTCATAGGACTTCAGTTTTTGGCTTGTCTGCATTACTCACTTCAAATCAAACAAGACTGATCACCATTCAGCTTGAATCCCAAAGTGTGTGCTATTAACATCTAGAAGATGACTATTAATCTCTCCTGAATTCCGTCACACCTGCATACACCTGGAGACCTTGAGAATTGGAGCTGGGGCATTAGAGATGGCAGTGTGAAGTGTTTTCCCAAATCCAGTGGAGACACAAGCCTATGATTTTCAATTATGCCTCTGGGCTCCTGGCTGACTGCTCTTCCTCACACAGTCCATTGTGTTCCTTCTCAAAATTGCTTACTTATACAAGGGGCTGATCACAACAGCCTTGTCTAAATCTCAGAGTTGAAAAATACTTAAGTAAATGAGCAGAAAGGTGCAAGGAACTAAGCTGATATGGAGCTTACGTAGAGTCTCCAGTCTGGTGTTTGTGAATTCGTCCAGCGATAAATTCTCCAAGTTGTAGATGGCTCCATTTTGATCACGCTGGGGTCACCCTTCCTCATGACCTGGTGCAACTCTGGCATGATCAGGAAACAGCTTGAGCTCCATTTCCTAGTGAGGTTTCCAGCTGGGTTTTGGTGTCTCTAAGCTTCTGGAGAGAGCTCCTTCACTCCGGTAATTGTCCAACAGTGCCATGACCTAGGGGCCAACTTGTATTTGCATCTCATTCCATTTTAAAACAAACAAGAATGAATTTCTGCATTCGTTTCTCCAAACCCGTAAGACACCAGCTTCCTTGTTCTGCCTTCTGATGAACCGGGGTTCCAGAGAGAATCAAGACGTGCCTAAGGATTTTGAAAGAGATAAAACGCTCAGCCACAGAGTCTTGATTTAAGAGACATTCAAGTAAAAATGATTTGATTTCAGCTGAGTTCACCTGAGTGTCACCAGAATGGAATGGATAAGAGGATAAGACTCGCAGTGCGGGATCTGGTTTCAGTTTCATCACTAAGTTGCTTTAGGGCTCTGGGCAGCTGACTCGTGTGTGAGCCTGGGGGTAATTAGGGGTTAGACCGGGTCCCAGGTTTAGCAAGTCCCAGGCCATGCTGCAGCCAGTTAAGACTACCCGCTATCGTGAAGTTCATAGCAGCAGAAGGGCTTCCTCAGGCTCACTGACAGACATCTATGGCAAACGCCCTGCATGGGAAGCCTTCACATTGTTCTCCATTATGATTTTGGAAAAGGCATGGATTAGGCTCTCAAAACATTTTGACAAGTCTCAGGTGAAATTACCTAATCTTGGTTCTGCAGGCTTGGAAAGTCTTATCAGCTATAATCTCATGTATTTGTAGCTATTGGCTAGTTATGGAGTGCCAAACATCTTCCTCCTAGATTAATGAAGAGTGACTCACAGTTCAGTGCTTTAATAGTAGCTAGTGGATTATTAGTTTTTAAAGAGAACATCATTTTAACTTAAGTAGTTCCCATATCTTTTCAGGCTGAAAAAGTGGTTCAGCATAATATAGATCTTTAAATCATAGGCTATATGGAGAGCAAGGAATGAAGTTTGAGAGAGAATGCATCCTTTAGATGAGTCTCACATAAAATTTAGGCCTCCTCCCAGAAGGGATCAAAAACATTTCAGGGCATAGAGTGGATCCCAAGAATTTGGAGCCAGGTTTCCTTATCTTACTAGCTTGGATAAATTCTGTTTGAGATCCAGGATTCTTGTTTGTAAAGTTGATAATTCCTGCCAGACCTACTCCCATAAGTTGTTGTAAACTCAAATGAGATAAAATATATTAAAGTGCTTAGAAATTAAAAAGGCAATGCAAAAGTATCAACTCACTGCTGCCTGTAGTCCTCTCTCAGTATATCTTAGAGGCATGTCAGCCCCAAGAAAGAGCCATCAGAGAGGAACTCCATGATATATGTCAGATGTGGGGGTGGGATTATGGCTTAAAAACTCAAGGGCAGAGAAGGTTTTCAAGAATTGACTCATGCTGGATTCTAAGGGCACTGGAGAAAATGATCCTCATTTCTGGTACAGTTTAGGTATAACAGCCAGACCTACATTCCTTCCAACTGTGATTCTAGGCAAAGGACACTTAATTACCCCACAGTACCTTAGAGACGTTCCTTCTATCTTTCTGTGTTTCCTCCTGTAGGGCAAGAGAGAACTCAGTGTCTTCCCCCAGAGGAGTTGGGAATTATCCAGGTGGCCTGAGAACTCAGAGATGAGCTGATGACACATTTGGATAATGATACTGTCTTTACTCTGGGTCCACATCAATGGAGAAGCTCTAGTTGGACACTGAGGTGAGTCAGGTGGTCCAGACAGAACGAGGAAAACAGAAACCAGTTCCTGAAATTTTTTTCCTTGAGACATCAAACTTTTCATTAACAAACCTAATTTCTGAATCTGAGACAGACTTCTCAACCCAGCTGGGCCCATGCCAACATGACTGAATCCTGAATGACAGATGAAAGACCTGGGATGCAAACCACATACCAATTGAGCAAGAGCATCCTCCTGGGATTTCCTCTAAGATCCTGAATGCAGACAAATGACACCATTTCCTGGCTTTTAAGTGCAATTTTGAAAAACTTCCTGGTAACCTGCTCCATTGGTATTGATTGACTTAACTGTACATGGAAACCACTTTTGATGGTGATGGGAGATTGTTTTAGGGAGATTTTAGAAGGCTTTTTGCCTGCACTGGGATGCAGAGGCTTTCTTTCACATGGGGTTATGAGGCTCGGGAGCCCAGGCTCAGGAGACGTGACATAGTTACTTCTCAGACGGGCCATGTTCTGGGGGTCTCCCCCATTACCAACAGTGCCCTCTGTGGCTTAGTAAAAGAGAACAGTGGACTACTTGATCACTTATGTGAAGCCATAGATCTTTCCACATTTCATATTTTATTTATTCTGAGGTATAATTAACATAGTTGTTTCTCCCTGGGCAATTGTTGGTAGAGAGTTAATGGTAGGGAGCCTCTGAAGGTGGCCAAGGTGTATACTCAATAGGTAAGAATGGACCAAAGAAGGTTAGCCACCATCCATAGCTGGCATGCCGGGGGGATGACCCTTAGTTGCTCAGGGCTGAGCTCTATCTATCTAAGTAGTCCAATGACAGGTGCAGATAAAGGTGGCACAATTGAGCCATCCTACATGCCCACACCCTGAGGAGTCTGCCATTTTCCTGCCTGGCACAACTGCAGAGTCCACCTTTGCCACAGGCTCATCTTCCCAATGTGTGTGATGCCCAAGTGAGAAGATTTGATGCCATGCTACGCTTTGGTTTTCTCACTTTCATTTTTTTATAGTTCACCTGCCTGGTCCTGGTGGGGTGGGTCAACATGCCAACTGGCCAGGGCTCTGGATTGGAAAACAGAGAAGGCAGTTTGAAAAGTGAGCTCCAAGTTTATATTTGACAGAAGTAGTTTCATGGTGGAAGTCCTGGGTATTTTTATTACCTACAAGTAACCAATTCTACTCTCAAAAGGAGTCTATGTAAAGGGAAGATGAACTCAATAAAGATCAAACCCTCAAAACTCACTTTAAACACGTAATTTTAGGAATAGTCAACTGGATTAATTATGAAATTATTATTGGTGTATAACTAATGAATTTACCTCTTAAAAATTTGACGCTTATTCTTCCTTCTTTTTAAAATACAGAAGAAAATCCAAAATGAATATTAATTTCAGTAAAACTTAGTGGTTTCAAAGAACGGTATTGCTGCCCATGGATACTTCCCAGGTGAATGCTGTCCCCAGGGCTTCTTTGACAGGCTTGAACATTATGCATGAGCAATTTGGGTTGTATAACCAGTTTGCAAATAAATGAATTTCAGAGATCTGTTTAACAAGAAGGCAAAATAGTGATCAAAGTGTTCAGTTGATTAGAAAGGGAATAGGAAAGAATGGGGGGATGAGAAGAGACAGAACTGAAGGGAAGCCTTTATGATATGTGTACACATGATCAAACCTGAAGCCAGACAGCTCCGAGGCCTCGGGAGGACTGACTCGCTCACTCTTGGTGCTGTCGGGGGCTTGAGGACTAATGCGTGATGATGGCAGATGGATGGTGCTTTTCTGCTTGCAAAGTTCTTTCCGTTACATCACCTTCTTTGATCTTTGCAATCTGCAGGGAAAGCTAGACTGGAATTGCAATTCCCATTTCACAGATGACATTGAGAATGTGACTTGCTCAAGGAAATCCAGTTTGTTTTTAACCCAGCCATGAGAGAGACAATCCTTGCTAATAAGCTGTAGCCACCCTGTCTATGTTGTTCACCCAGAGTGCACTGTCCCCATAAGTGAAACCAGGGCTCCACGGCTGATGGAGATGGTTTGAGAAGTACCTGGCATGCACCGGAGATGCCTCTAGTGGTTCGCGTTCCTGATATCTGACTTCCTCAGAATCTCTCTCCAGAAATTATAGTCTTGCTTTCCTAATTTTTTTGAAAAGGCAAATATTTTTGGAAAGATTAATATCCTAAAAGAAAAGAAAG
Source organism: Ictidomys tridecemlineatus (assembly GCF_052094955.1). Classification (NCBI taxonomy): domain Eukaryota; kingdom Metazoa; phylum Chordata; class Mammalia; order Rodentia; family Sciuridae; genus Ictidomys; species Ictidomys tridecemlineatus. The sequence goes on from NW_027522913.1 coordinate 385,942, forward strand.
AAGGTGCAGGAGTGAAAGGGACATATGGACCCTGAAATGAGCACAGATGACCGGGACTCTCACTAAGCACTGAATTCAGAGCTCATCCAAATATCTCAGCTTGGCACTAAGGTCCTTTCTCTTTTTCAGCTGCATAAACTTCAAGTATGGCATAATCAAGGCACACCCCTATATTTGTTGCCTTCCAAAGAAGCCTGGCATTTCCCCATCCATTTCCATTAGGAAGTTCTCACCCTCAACAAGAATCAGTTCCTTTTGTCTATCTCTGCTTCTTTTTTCTCTCTTTCCTCCTCCCCTTACTTATTCTTATTGAAACTTCTATTATATAATAATTTTCATAGAGTTAGGATTAATTGCAGTGTGTACTAGTTTTCTACTGCTGCTGTAACAAACTTCCACAAAGGTGATAATTTAATATAATGAAAATGATCCGTTCTGAAGGTCAGAAATCTGAGAGGGTCTCACTGGACGAATATTGAGCTTTGGATGGGGCTGTTGTGTTCTGTAGACTGTAGAGGAGAATCTATTTCCCTGCCCCTCCCAGCTTTTAGAAGCCACCAACATTTCTTGGTTCATGGCTTGCTTCATATTCCAAGCCAGAAATGACACACTAAGTCTTCTCATGCTGCCATTTTTCTGCTCTCTCTTGGCCCTCATCTTCCATTTATAAGGAGCCTGTGATTACACTGGGTTCACCTAGATACTCCAGGATAATCTCACCTTCTAAAGGTCATATGATTATCAAACTTGATTTCATCTGCAGCCTTAATTTCCCCTTCCCATGTATGGTGACGGGTTTCTGGGATGAGAACATGGATACCATTGGGGACCATCAGTCTGCCTCGTACCCAGTGTTCAACATACATTGACATGTGCTTTCTCAGTATTGTTTATTTTCATCCTCTAAATAATCACTCAAGGGTACTAATTATCAACATTTTTCAGTAAGAAAATTGAGGTTTGGGAAGGTTATACCACCTGATCCAGTACTAAATAACCCTTTTAAAGTCATAGAACCAGAAAGAGGAATTGCTAGAATCCAAACCATCATTCTAATCCTAGAGATGCTCTCTTTTCCCAGTGAATGGAAACAATATCCATGTAGTTACCTGAACCATTAACCTAGGCAGCCTACCAAATTTCTAACTTTCCTGGAACCTTTTGTATTATGGATCCCAAATGTCTGCTTAAGCCCACATTCATAAAACTTTCAATAAATCCACTTTTCTCTACCCTCACTGCTGCACCCACAGACCAGGCCATCTCCTGACTATCAACTCTGTATCTGGTCTTCTTGCTTTTTCTTGCCCCACATATGTTCCTCTTTGAAGCATCAACTCTTCTAGACACTTATCTATTCATGCTTGCCTTGATTAATGCTCTTCAGAATTCTCCATTGACCTACAAAGGCTTCCATTTGCCCTTAGGATAGAGTTGTTCCTTTAACATGGCTTGATCCCTGTGACTTTTACTTATCAGATTTACCTCTATCAACTCATCTCTCATAGTCTGTGCTGACCAGGTAAACTATTTGATTTCTACCTGGATTTGTCCCAGACTCTTGCATCTGGCTGGCTCCTGATTTTCCTTCATATGACACATTCAAGTCAACTTTCCCAGGAATCCTTTCCTGTCCACCTTTAACCCTCACAAGCTAGAGGTGTGGCATGAACCTCTTGCTCTCTCAACCATACATTCACATTATAGCCAAAAGCTGTACGAATTTTGTGTATCTTGTTCACCATAACAATCTTAATACTGAGCACAAAGATTGATTATATAATAAATAATCTATAGATTTTATTCAACAAACAAGTGAAAGAAGTGCTTTTCACATTGTTCAAATTCTCCTAGTCCATAAGGGATCAATATTTGCATGTCTCTTTTTATTTCATGAAATCTCTACATTTGGAAGGCCTTGGGTCTGCTAAGTTTTGCTCTCAAGTTTCTTTTTGTTCTCAACTTTCTTTTTTTTAGATGACTTCCTCTAACTCATTAATGGCTTTCACATTTATGGCTCTTATTCTTAGGTTCTTAGCTCCAAAATTAAATATTCAGGTGCTTATTGGACAATTTGGAGTGGATGTCTAGTTTATAAACCACACTGACCATGGTAAACAGAGAACACTTTATTCTCTTTTCTTAGCTACTCCATCTAAAGCAGGAAGAAACCACTTATCCAACTGCTCAAGATGAAGATCCAGGGTCAGTCTCTCCTAGAATTTTCTCTTTCCTTTATCATCTAGATCCAATCTACCAGCGTGTTCTCTCTGCTGTACCAACAAAATATATTTCAGGTTTGTCCACTTTTCTACCCTCCAACGTATTCCACACACTCTTTCGTTTTCCTCCTGAATGACTTCAATAGTCCTTAACAGATTTCTACTCCCATCTCACTCACCTAGCAACAATCCATTCTCCGTGCAGGTAACCAGGATGGTGTATTCAATCAGGTCATATCAGCCTCTTGCTCAAAATCTTACTAGATTCTCATTGCACTTAATGTAGAATCCAAACTCAATTTGAGTGTCACCAGCTACTCAGATTCCTCTGTGCTTGTCCAACACCCCAAGCTAATTTCTGTGTTTAGTTTAAAGTATTTGCTGTGAAATCTGCATGAAATCTGCATGATTTCTTAGATATCTGATCAGATCATTTCTTTCATAGATGAATTCTTAGTTCTAATGTCACTTCTTCAGTGAAGACTACCCTCATCCTCTCACCTAATTATCACCCCTCCTTTAGGGTCAGCACCCCATCACTCTTTTTAATTGTATTCAGAGATGTCAACTAAGTGTAGTGCTGCCAACATATACAGGGGTCTAGTGGTGTATAAATGGCATTTCTTGTGCTGTTGCAGGGTTACCAGTGGAAATTTAGAATGCTCTTTCTAGCGGTCTTCTCCAAGTCTGATCACTGTTAAACAAGTGAACATTCAGAAGCTTTTCTAATACTTCTATGAGCCCCATAGTCCCCTGATCCCTCACCAAAAATGACTCCTGAACTCAGAACTGAGGAATTCCAAACAGAAAAGGCTACGACCCAGTGGAATGCCTAGTGAATGTCCTGCTTAAAATCTACAGAATGTCCTGCATAAAATTTACTGTTCTCCAACAGTTCTGTCTATAAGCCTCCAGCAGAATACTAATTTTCTTCTTGAAAACATTGAGGACAGACTTTACTGAAAAGCACCTACGAGATACCACTTTAAAGATTAATTTCCTATGTCTTATAGAAGAGCCAATGCATGGACTTTTAGAATCAAAAAACTAGGATTTGAATTACAGAGCACTTTTCTAGGCGCAGGTCAAGTTACTGCACCTTTCTGATCAGGGCCCTGGGATAGCTCTGCTGACTGTCTACTGCAGAACCTCCAGAGGTGCCTTCATATTGACCACCATGAAAACAGCTTCCCCCTGGGCATGTGCCCCATAGCAGCCCCAACTGAGGGCTTCACTCTAGAGCAAAATGTGGATTTGAACAACTGCCCCTCATGCTGGTTATGGAAATGCATTAAAAATGACATACATGAAATGCTTGGCATATAAAAGGGTCACAATAAATGCAAGTACATTTTGTGGCTTGCTGCTAGTTCTGGGGACGTTCTGCCGGACACTGGACAGAAGAATGCTTCACACAGTCACTTGCAAGAGGGAGGTGCTCTCAGACCTTTGGATTCACAGACAACATCTAATTTGTCTCCTGGTGGATTGAGGTTGATTATTGTTTACAGGTGAATGTTGTGCCTTTGTCTGTAGACTTTGTGGGGAGCAGAGAATGAAACAGGTGCTGCTCAGTGGCAGGTGGCATGTCAGCACCAGTGGAGCTTTCCTGACTTGTCACTCTGGCTTGAGCAGAAGGTGAAAAGGTGTCCCAGGACAGAAGCACTGCCTGAGCTATCCCTCCGAATGCCATCTCAGGGCTGTGGTCTACTCTTCAGCCCACTCACTAGCAAATGGGGGCTCCATTTCTGACACGTAACCACTGACAGCTTTCAGACTCCCTGCCCCCTCCCCATTGCTCCATATCTGGGCAAGCTGATAAGAAGGACTGGATGCTCCCTACCTTTGTTCCAGAGGGAAGTTTTACTATGGAATCCCTGGATGCACGCACAAGGAGCATCTCTCTGTGCCCAGCTGGTAGCCATAATGAAAGTTGAAGCCACTTGCTCTTCCCTTCACAAGAAGAATCCCCGGCAGCTTACATGGCCCCCTGCTCTCTCTGGAAGTTCCGCCATGTGAGTACTAACTCTTCTCCTCCCTCCCTGGTACATATACACCATCATCAATGTCAACATCAGAACCAGTTTTAACCATTGGGGACGGGGTTGAGCATATCGTCCTTTGGTGACCATGGGACTCTTGGTCTTCAATGCCTCTGATCTGGAGGTAGCTGATAAAGAAGGAGAACAATATTGGTCATGGGGTCCAAAGGCCTGAATTTGATTCTTGTTACAGTCTACCATCAGCTGCAAGGTACTAATGAAGTAGCTTCCAAGCTTTCTATGTCTTTGAAAAGGGCTTCTTGAATTGCAACGTGTCAATGGAAAAGCCTCTAATGTGTCTACCACAGTGTCTACATGTGCTCCACCTGGAGCAGCCCTAATTGTGAAATCCCGCATCTGAAATGCTTCAAAATCCAAAACTCCGCCAAAAATGGAAATTCTACCCCTTATCTCATGTGTCAGATCACAGTTGAAGCACAGACACAGAAAGATATTGGCTCAAGTTACCTTCAGGCTATGAATATAAAGTCTATATGAAACAACAAATTTTGTGTTTAGACTTGGGTCCCGTCTCCAAGATCTCCCATTATCTATATGCAAATGTTCACAAAGCACTTGTGGTGCCAACCATGGAGTGATGATTTGAAGTTGCTTAACTCTGGACTGGAACACAGTGGGCATTCAACATCAACTGGCTTTCTTCCTTCACCCTCTCCTCTCTTGGTCCTCCTTAATCACCACCAAAACTTTCAGCAGAAGATCTTCACTTCTTGGTTATTTCCTCGACTGTTGGGTCCAAGCCTTGTACTTTGCATGGAGTTATCTGCTTGAAGTTCCTCATGCCAAAGGAGTCTGTGACCCTGAGAGCAGAGTGCACCTAGGGCTTGTCCCAGATCTAGACACTAAGGCCTTGTGACTACCAGTGGTCATTGCCCCTAAAGAAGGAAGCCAGATTTTTGAGATTTTAGTCAAAAAAGAGGGATGGACACATGGTAGAGTAAAAGTGGTATGTTGGTAGATTTACTAAAATGCATATCATGGGTTTGGACTTCTATAAAAGGATATTTTGGAAAGGAAAGGGGGATGCAAAGGGCCCCAAATCCAATTTTGATGTGGATGTGGGTGGGGAAGGAGTCAGGATCATCAGTTAAAGGTAACAGGAAAAGAATCTTGTAATATTTGTAGGTGATTATGGCTAAAATACACCCTATGATTTAGGAACTTGAAATTTTGGACAACATTAAAAATGATGAGTATTGACATAAACTGCTTTTGCCATGAGAACCAAGCTGTAAATGAGTATCTTTTCTTTTTTAGCTCAGCTTTCCCCCATACCTGATTCTTGGTTTTGAAACAAGCATTTGATTGCCCTCTTCTTGCTCCCAATTTTGGGTGACTTTTTTTTTTTTTTAAACACAAGTAACTCTTTTCTTCCAAGGGATTGGTTTCATTTTCTGGCCATCTCTCCTTGGTGGCGTAGTAGGATTTTAGTTTACTAGAGTGAGAACGACCTTACTGAGCCCCCTAAATAGTTCAAACTCTTCTTAGCAGGAAGGAGACCAAGGACTTTTTGGGTTAAATAACTTGCTCGAGTTCCTACAACCAGCGGATGATTGAACACTTGGCCTTTGTTCTGTTCTATGCTTCACAGTTCAGCTGACCAGGACTCCAGACCACAAAGAAAGCCACTGATCCATCCTCATGAAGACAGAATTGAAAGCAGGAGTCAGTATAGATAGGCAAATCAGGTCGGATCAGATCAAGGAGGTCAATTTGGGACTAGGAAGTTGGAGAGGGATTGAAATGCTAATGCCTTCAGAGCCCTTCCTCCACCCTTATAACTGCCCCTGCTCCAACCGGTTGCTAAGGTAACCTGCCCCAGAGATTTCCTTCCCTACAGAGAGTTGTTAATTACACCTTTTCTGGCCCAATCACTCCAACTTGGCCCTATCAGTCCATCTGTTTCTCACCTTTTGGCCATCCCACTGAGCATCTCCTGGGCCTCCTCACTTATGCAGGAAGGAGAGAGAGAAGGGGAACAGAGTAAAAGAACAGAAAAAGCTTAGGACATATATATATAACAGGCTCACTTCTGGGGATACCAGGCTACCAGCGATGGCCCCCATCTTCTTCCTGGGACAAGTCTATGTTGCCCTTTTTAAATAAACCATGTTTTATAAGATCTCCTCTGGACACTTCTCTAATGTTATACTTCAACATGTGAAGGAGCAGAACTTGTCACCAGTAACCAGTGGTATCCTTGTGCTTATGGAAAACTTGAATATTCTTCTCAACTTTATTGGGGTCACTGATGATGTTCGTTGTAGAAGACCCTGCCATACTTTGTGGCCTTTCATCAAAACTTAAAATTAGAAGACTGCCTAACCGTGTTATGCTAGCCTCTCACACAATCCCTTTATATTTCTGATAAGTAAGCATCTGGACTTTCTTTAAAAAAAGAAAGAGAATTCCAGTGGCAAATGACTCTTTAACCAAGCCAGCACAGGCTGGGACTTGCTCTGCTTTCTCTTTGTTACTTTTAACAATACCCTGTGTTGAAAACAGCTCAACCCTTCTTTCTTTACTATTCTTCTTATTCCAAAACTTAAATCCTTTTTCCTTAGACCCCAAACACTTTTCTCATGCTCAGCTCCTCATGAGATTTCTTGACCCTATTTTGTGGTGCTTGTTTGATTGCATCCTCAAATGTCCAAGTATTCTTAAAACTGGAAAGCTCGGTGAACTGCTTGTTCTAATAAGCATTCTCATCTATTGTGCCCTCATGTCACCCGTTGGTGACTGTGCATCGTCTCCATTTTAGTGCCATAACACCCGCATGGAAGAGGCAGTTCAGGGAACATGCTTAGAGATGATGACACCCAGGCCTAGGGAGGTCACTTGATTCACAGATGTCCACTCAACTGGTTTTCAGACTGGCACATTGGTTTCTGTCATTCAAGCTCAGTTTTGATTTTAGAAAATGTATGCATTCTTTCTCTTAAACCAATGGCTGGCACGTGTGCCTCTATCTAGGGATAGCAGGGATTTGGGGGCAATGCGGGATAGTCCCTTATATTGTTTAAATCAACCTGGTACCACGATCCCATCTCCACATGTTGCTTTGATAGCCAACCACACATAGTGCGGGATTTCTCCACGTTTTGCATTTTTGTCTGTTTGAAGCAGGGAATTCCCTTTGTCTTTCCCTGCTCTCATGTGCTTTTCCAGACTCTGTGTAACCTCTCAAATTTATGGCAGTCTCTCTCCTTTGATTTCCACACTGAAATCTTGCCTGTGAAATGTATCCAGCAATTCCTAGGTAATTTCTCAGTTTTAGACTAATTCTAATCATATTGAAATAAAACAGACTTGTGAGATATAAGCTCAGAGTTTAGATTCTAAGGACTAGTGTTTTCTATTGAGACCCAGAATTAGAAAAAAAACTTGAAGATGGGACGGAAGAGCATGGACAGCTCTTGGAGCTAGTGCACTGAAGGGCATGGACCGCAGAGACAACCGGCAGGTTCCCTGACTCTCAACCCTCAGGGTCATTAACAGTAAGATAGCATGCTGCCCCCAACCTGCTCTTCTGTCTGTGCCCCCAAGAGTTAGCACATGTAAAATTCCACTCCCACCCCATAGTGCTGGAAACACAGTGGGTCCTCAGCAAATGATGACTTCTTTTTATAATAAATGACATCAGCTAAGAGCAATGCTGTGTAGACTTCAAAGGTCTCTTTACTATTGTTGGTTCTTTCTTTGGTGCTTAGAGTTTCACTCCTTAATTAAGGGACACTCCCTAACTCTTTGGGAACAGCATTAAATCACAAAGGCTGCCTTTGATCTCCCTGGATGGCTCACACCCTGGTTTTTAAATACAGTTATAATCTCTCCCTAATCATAGTGCACCAGTGGCTGCCATGCCAGGAGTGAGCATAAACCAGAGTGCCCACCTCTTCAGCGGCTCCATTCCTGGATTAACCAGATAAGAAGTGTGAGAAAGAGCTCTGGCTTTCGAGAGACTTCCTGTGAAGCAAGTCATTCTGGTCCAGGAAATTGCACTGGCTTTCCTAGTCCCTGACAGGTAAGCAGAGAGCCAGCACAGAATTGAAAAGCATGAGCTTTGGAACCAGACTGGTGGTTTGACTCAAGGCAAAGGTCAGGTGTCCTACCCTTGTAAATAAGTGGTGAGTTATTTTGCCACTCAGAGCTCCACTGTCCTTGTTTATGAAAGGGAGACTGTATTGTCACCCTTGGGTTGTAAGTTCGAGGAGGGAGTGTGTGATGATGAGGATATGTCTCATTCCTTTCCGCCTCCTGTATACTCACTGTCTGCCCTGTTCCCTGTGTTTGTCCTTCCCCTGCTCATGGACTTGCCCTTCCCAATCCCAAAGAGTCTTTCCAAGAAGCAATTTTACAGCCTGTTCAAAGGGCAAAAGGAAGAACATGTTCCTTGCATGTGTATTCACTCACTTCTCCAACCTATTGACTTTCACTATACCAGATGAAGAATTGTTATATTTGTTAAAATATTAACCAATCACCTTAAGAGATACACTACATCAATAGCAGAGCTTCTGAGATGTTTTGTAATTTCACAACTATATAAAGTGTTCAGATGCTTTCATGAGATTTTTGACAACCTGCAAAACTATTTTATTTGAATGCCCAATGCATATGTCTTACTGCATTTGCGTGGCTGTAACGAACACCATAAAGTCAGTAGTTCATAAACTACAGAAATTCACTTCCCACTGTTCTGGGGCTGGCAGTGTAAGATCAGGGTGCCAGAGATTCCGTGTCTGGGGGGGACCTCCTTGTCTCAGCAGTCGTCTTCTTGTTATCACCTCACATGGCAGAAGGAGTAAGAAAGCCCTGTTGGATGTCTTTCACAAGGACACCAATCCCAGTACCCTCTTGACCTAATCACAGCCAAAAGACCCATCACATTTACAGTTGGAATTATAATTTCAAGAAATAGATTTTTAGGGGAACATACAAGTATCACTGTATACACACACATATATTATATTAAAAAAATATATATATATATAGTAATACTTGCATCTCTCCCAACAAGGAAATTATATATACATATACACAAATATTGTTATATGTGAAATGTATATAATATATCTAATCACATCAAATACCTGATGTAACCAATTTACAAAGGTAAAATATTTGTTTTGGCTTACTGTTACAAGTTCCAATCCATAATATATATGCATACATAAAAATATATCATATAATATATATTATACTATGTAATATATATTATATATTAAACATAATTATATATATGATTTTCTTGTAAATAGTAGAATCATGTCATATTTTAGTTAGTTAGGGAGATCTCCAGAAATAAAGGGTGATCCATTTACAAAGGTAAAATGTTTGCTTTGGCTGAAGGTTGGAGGTACCAGTCCATGACAGTTTGGCTCAGTAGCTTTGGGCCTGTGCCAGGGCAGCACATCATGGAGGGTGTGCATGGCAGAGCAAACCACTCCCCTCACAGTCCAGGGACAAGAGGGATGGAGGAGGGACCAGGATCCTATCATCCACATCAGGGGGATGCCCCTAAAGACCCCCATTGGTCTTTAAAATTCTGCTACCTTCAAATGGTGCTGCCCTGAGGCCCAAGCCCACAACACATGGGCCTTTGGGTGCCTCAGCTCCTGAACCACAGCAGAAGGTCAGTGCTGAACATAGTTCTCTTTGTTGTTGTGGTTTATTTTTATTTTTTGTTGCTGTTCTAATTACCAACAAGCCTTTGTTACATATTCCTACATAATGGGCTGGAAATACTAATGTGAATGGGCTCCTTTCCTCAGGAATTTTGTCACTGGCTGGGCCCAATCCAGGTTTTGTAAGGCATAGGTGGTGAGGCTCATGCTGTCTGGAATACCCCTAGTGCAGACGGGGACGCCCCAGGCTGGCCCTCCTAAATGCATTTGATGCTTACATTATACATCAAATACAAAAATGCCTCTTCTTTTCCCCATCCTTCACAACACACATGCACAAAATCCAGCTACAATTCGATTTACAGAGTAATACTTTTACCGAAGAAAAATATCAGTCAGAAGACAGAAGCAGCTGTTTTCTGAGACAGTTGTATTTTTCATTGTAAATTAATTAAATGGCACCTGTGGGTCCATCCCTGACAGACGGATTCTCTCTCTGCGTCTTGGTGGGGAAAATAGGAGCTGGTTCTGGGTCAAGGAGGTAAATGCCTAGTATGGGTGTGCGGGACCTAGTCACGGTTTCTGAACTTCCGGCCACTCTCTGGGTAACTACAGACTTGGACTTGAGTGAGAGACAGTGGGAAGGAACCCTGGGGCACCTGTGGAAGGAGGCCAGTGAGGTGCGCTCAGGACTCAGAGGGTGTACGCGGCCACATTCTGTCAGGCTCACAGCAAGGTGTTTGTCACGTAGCCTGGAACCCTGCGCGGCTGTGTCCCTGATCTGCTCACTAGGGAAATGAGACTAACTCACCAGAAGCAACTCAAGGACAATGTGTATTTGCAACAATAATATTTGTGATATCGCCTGTGGAGTGTGTCAGAATCATCTCTGGTAATTTTTCAAAGTAACAAATATCCAGGTTCCATCTCAGACTGATTGAGTCAGTGAACCATCTTGCCTTCACCCTCAGTCCCCCAGTCCCCATAGAGGGATAGAAATGCATGACAAGAAAACCAGGCACAGTTGGAAAAGACTGTCTTGAGACATACTCTTTTTAAAAATTTGGTACCAGGGATTGAACTCGGGGTACTCAACCACTGAGCCACATCCCTAGCCCTATTTTGTATTTTATTTAGAGACAGGGTCTCACTGAGTTGCTTAGTGCCTTACTTTTGCTAAGGCTGGCTTTGAATTTCTGATCCTTCTGCCTCAGTTTCCCAAGCTGCTTGGATCACAAATGTGTGCTACTCCGCCTGGCTGAGCCATACTCTTTATACACACACACACTCACACACACACCCCACACACACACACACATACACCTAAGTGACAAATTAGACGACAATATAGAGGGACTATCTGAATTAGATTTCTTTCATTCTTATTGAAAATAGCAAAACATAACAAAAGGAAGATTATCTCATTAATCCACATTATGAAAACTCAATCCCACTTGATGACGAAGAGTAGCTCCTGATCTTAGATGTCACCAATTCAAGTCTTGAACATTGGTGGAGATACATATATATATGTATGTATATATATATAGTTGTTGTTGTTGTTGTTGTTGTTGTTGTTCTGGGAGTTGAACCAGTACGCTGAGTCACATCCCCAGTCCTTCACATCCCCAATCCTTTTTGTTTTTATTTTGAGACAGAGTCTCACTGAGTTGCTTAGGCTCAGGGCATTGCTAAGTTGCTGAGGCTGGCCTCAAACTCCTGATCCTTCTTCCTCAGCCCCCTAAGCCACTGGGATGACAGGCAAGTGGCACCACATGCAGTTTAAGGCATATTTTCAAATGTGGGAAGCTAGATTGTAAGGCTCTGGAAGAGAGCAAACAGAGGTAATGTCTCTGCCAGCTATGTGCCACTCAATCCAAAAGGCAGCGTTAGTGACAGTCTCTTAGCGCAGAGTGATGAGGAAAAAGTGCTGGTGGGAGAGCAGATGGGGTCAGGATAGATTAGAAGCAGGTGGGGTCAGGAGATACTAGGCTTGTTGTTCCTGCTCTTCACGGCTATTTGACCTTGGGCCAGTCAGTTTCTTTCTCCGGGCTTTGATTTCCTGACCTGAGAAATAGGGTGACCTGAAGTGGTGACTTCTGACATCTCCCATAGCAGGGGCTCTGCAGGCGTCAAAGTGAGGTGGAATTTCTGTTCCAGTGCCCTTTTTTTTTTCAAAAAAATTTTTTTTAGTTGTCAATGGAACTTTATTTTATTTTATTTATATGCGGTGCTGAGAATTGAACCCAGGGCCTTGCCACATGCTAGGCAAGCGCCCTACCACTGAGCTAGGACCCCAGCCCTCCAGTGCTCATTTTTAATCATGCACAAGCCACAGGACAAGTGGCACCTAGTTAATTTGTTTCTGTTTTCTTCTCCTTTCTTCTGTGTTAGAATCTGTATGTCTAACAGCCTTCTGGTCTACCTCCTGCCTCTCTGGCTTTCAATGCATTGCACAGAGTGGTGAGAATCAATGTGTCATGAATGGAGAGACAGTCAGCAGTGATTGGACATTTCCAGCTCTAAAATGTCTGAGATATACAACTTCTTAAGACAATGTCTGTGGGGAGACATTGCCATATTAACCATGTTGCCAAACTCATTCTAATTTACACAGCCCTTTCAGAAATGATATGGGGCATGATATCATCTGAGCTTCTCAGCCATTCTATGAATCAGCCAGGTTGGATTGCTTTCTAATTTTTGGAGACTGCATTTCAGATCTAGGACTGTTCAAGTGACCAAGTTGCAGGTTTATTGTTGGTAGGACAATGGTGCCTAAGCACCAGCCAGGTATGCAATTTTACCTCCTCTCTTCATTTGCTTCCTGTGTGTATCAACACTGACAATTTGTATTAACATAATGAACATGGTGTTTCCATTGTTCAGCTACTTCATGTTAACTATAAATGATACATTGAGAAAATAATATGTTAAAGTACATTTTAATTTTACCAACTGCATTTTATTGCTGAACAATTTGGTCTCAGAGAGATTAAATTATTTGTCCAACTTTAGGAAAATAGTACATGATGTACTTATTTTGAATTTTCCTAACTCCTTTAGTACCTTGGAAATTGCATAAATAGTTTCTTTTTTCATTTTTTACTTAGTTTTTTATTCCAAAATCATACAATTCTGGAGAGAATTATTTATAAAAGTGACAAATTAGACAACAATAAAGAGGGACTGCCTGATTTATATTTCTTTCATTCTTCTTAGAAATATCAAGACATAACAAGAAAAAGATTATCTCATTAATCCAACATTCTGAAAATTCAATTCCACTTGATGACAACGAGTGGCACCTGATCTTAGATGTCACCAAGTCAAGTCTCGAACACTGGTGAATTTCTGAGCTGGGTTCCAGTGTCCTCCCACACAGGGTACCAAATGATTTCAATCTTCTATTCTGAAATTCACATAAACTCTGGTTGTTAAAAAAGTTATTGATCAGAATTGTGTGATGCTTAATTCCAATGTGTTTGGTTTATAAAAATAAGCCAGGCATGGAAATTAATCAGTTCTATCCTAGGCTCTGACACATTTTTCCCCCTTGTCTCTACTGGTTAATCTGAAATTCTTTTTTGGTTTCTTCTTGTTGTATTTCTTTCCAACCTTTCCTGAAATATGTTACTAAACAAGTTAGATGTTTTGTAATAATTTGGCATAGTATTGTACCAATATGTGTTCATGATCTGTCCCTTCTGCATTATGCATTATGATGAATTGTCATATGAAATAATTTATTAAAATCCAATATAAATTGTGATACAGACTCATAATATAGTATGAGTCTCAGTTTACATGTTAGAAAAAGTACTTTAAGATTACTACTAATAATAATAGACTTAAGAAATTAATTATGAACTCATTTCTGATAACTATAGGAGTAATACTTTTCTTTATACTCTATACCTGAAATCTGCCTTATGATACATATTCTTAGGCTTTTCAAAAAAACAATTGATGAACCTATTTTATTACTAGTTGAGAGTCAGTGAAGTGGCAATTGTCATGTATCTAATCTTCTCAGTGGCATAGAATAACTATAGACTTTGGTACAACTGAAAAATAGAAAACATTCTATAATGGTTTGTCAGTTTTGAAAAGAAACCTCTGCTCAGCTGTGGTCCCTCATACTTTTACATTTAATCTAGGGTTCTCTTTATGAGTTGCTGCTCTTGCTTGGAGAATTATTTTTTCTGTTCTTTGTTCTACTTAAAGATGTATTTTGTTGAGTCTCTAAATTTGAAAAAAAATACAAAGAAGAAAAAATCATTTACATGTTATGATTTATTGTCAAAATGGTTTTGGTGGTGAGTGGGGATTCACTCCAGTTTATGAATAATATATTTACACTATTAAGTTTCCCAGTGAATTCATAAGATTGATGTTCAAATGAGAGACTCTAAGTAAGATGAATTGCTACCACATAAAGGTAGTCAATCTTTATCAGCTTCCATTCACAATGAGCCAGAATGGCTGAGAAAGGCCTTGAGAGGTTTCCAACTGGCGATTTCTGCTATATTCTGCAGCTCCTTTGGACAGGAGAGATTGAGCAGCAGACCCAAATGTTGCAATAACTGGAGGAGGCCCTGCAGTGTTGTGGTGGGACTGAGGCAGAAAGGGAGACAGAATTCGGGCCCTGGTTAGAACAGGGGACGTTGGGGATGACTGAAGCATGGGATGACAGCGCTTGAGTGTTTCACTCACTGCACTAAGTGGCTTCAGATGGGTATTAGAGGAACAGCTGTGGGTGAAGCCAGGAAGCATAAGTTTTCCTAAGAGTGACGTTTTGTAGCTAGAAATTACAGCTTTCTGGTTTCTCTCTTCAGGTTCTATCGATTTGGTGCCTACTGTGACCCAAACATTGCTATGGGTATTTGGATACATCAGAGAACAGAACAGACTAAATCTTTGTCCTCAGAGAACTCACATGCTACTGGGAAGGAGAAAGAAGGCTATTTATAAACAAGTATTTAGGGAGTCGGAGGAAGAAAATAACTATGGAGAAAAATAAAGCAAGGTGAGGGGAATGGAGAGCATGTGCCAGGCAGACACAGACCCAGGGGAGATTTGTTTTTCCATTTTAATTGACCAGGAAGGATCCCCTTGATGTAAGGCTGAATAAGGAGAACATGCAGGAAGTCAAGGAGGGAGCTCTGAGTGAGGGCAGTTCAGGTAATGGAACAACACGCACACACACACACACACCAACATGCACACACGCGTGCGTACACACCAACATAAACACACACACAAACATGCACACACGCGTGCGTACACACCAACATACACACACACACCAACATGCACACACGCGTGCGTACACACCAACATACACACATATTTTTACATGCTACTGGGGATTGAACCCAGGGCCCATCGGATCAGTCCTTGTGCAGGTGTAGGGTAGAAGAGGCTGGGCCTATTTGAGATAAGTGGAATGAGAGAAGCGTCAGAAGTAATGCCCAACAGATATATGAAAAAATGTTCAACATCACTAGCCGTTAGAGAAATGCAAATTAAAACTATACTGAGATTCCATCTCACTCCTGTCAGAATGGCAATGTTCAAGAATACAAATAATAATGAATATTGGCGAGGATGTGGGGGAAAAGGTATACTCATACGTTGCTGGTGGGACTGAAGATTGGTGCAAACACTCTGGAGATGCAGTATGGAGATTCATCAGAAAACTTGGAATGGAACTCACCATTTGACCTAGTTAGTTGTCCCACTCCTCTGTTTATACTCAAAGGACTTAAAATCAGTATACTACAGTGATGCAGTCACATCAATGGTTATAGTAGCTCAATTCACAATCACTAAACTATGGAATCAGCCTAGGTGCCCTTTAACAGATGAATAGATAAAGAAAATGTGGTACATATACATAATGGAATATTACTCAGCCACAAAGAAGAATAAAATATTGGCATTTGTGGTAAATGGATGGAACTGGAGACTATCATGGTAGTGAAATAAGGCAAGCCTCCAAAACCAAAGGCGGAATGCTCTCTCTGGTATGAGGGTGCTAACTCACACTAAGCCAGTAGGGAGAATAGAAAAACTTTACATTAGACAAAGGGGAATGAAGGGAAGGGAGGGGAATGTGAATAGGAAAGGTAGTAGAATGAATAGGACATTACTTTCCTATGTGCATATGTCAATACATGACCCATATAAGGCCTCACCATGTACAGCCAGAACAATGGGAAGTTGTACCCCATCTATGTATAATACGTTAAAATACATTCTACTGCCATGCATAACTAATAAGAGCAGATTTTTAAAATGTGGTACCCAGGGGGACTTCAGTGCATGTGTGTCCAGGAGACTTGGTAGAGCATGATGGGAAGAAGGAGCGGAAGCTCAGGACAGCCACGGGCTGACGGTCACGGATTGTGCAGGGAAGCCCTTCTATGAGCTGGGCTTCCAGGGGACCCTCAGTGTCCGCTCTTATGGTCTGTCTCATTAAGATCTTCTGTCTCATTCCTGCTTTGTTTCTAAGTAAACAAAACTACAGCAAAGAAATGCCCACCAAGCACCCGTTTTCTGTTTTCGGATCCGGAGACACCTAGCCTCACCAAAGACAGAACTTATGGCAGGTCCTTCCTCCCAGGATTGTCTTCTGGACCCAAAGAGGTCAAGCCTTTGCACTTGGCTGTTGAGCCTCCCTGAAGCCTGAACAAGATTCCCTCAGCTGTTCTCCGGCTCCAGTGTCCCTCAGCTGTCCTCCGGCTCCAGTGTCCCTCCTCCTTCCTCGGCTTGGTCAGCTCTCAGGGATGTTCTTGTCCACAGCCTGCCCTGCCGCATCTTAGGAACTGTGCTGCCTCCAGGGTCATCTCTTGTCCCATCTCTTCCTGGCCTTGAGGGGGATCGTAGGGGAGAAATAAGACAGCCTTTTCCCTCCGGGAACATTTGGAGAAATAGCACCTGGCTAACTCCAGGGCACAGATCAGCAGAGGAGCAAAGGAAGTGCCGTGTGCGGTGAGTGGAGGAGACCCTTTTGCCAAATAAAGGACCACCGACTCGAGAAGGCAGTAGCCTTTGGTGGGGCCTGGGAGGGTGAGTGGCGTTGCCATAGACAGGGGGGCTGGGCTGGGAAAGGTGGGCCGGGCCAAGGGAGCCGCTCGTGCAGAGGCACACGTATTGGAACGTGCTGGTGTTTCAGGAGCTCCCAGTGGCCCCTTTCTAAGTAGCACTGGACATGAAGCGAAGCAGCAGCTCACAAGATGACCAGAGTAGAGAGCGCACACTTCAGCTCAAGGCAAGGAAGGGCCACTAAACACGCTTACCATGGTAGGAGTTGGGTGCTCCATGTGACTGTGTGTTTCAAGGGGATTGTTCTTCCTGACATATCCCTGAGTGGCTTGAAGTGCATACTTCTAAAATGGTCAGCTTTAGTCACACCCTACAGGGGGACTGGGGGGGGGGGTGAAAACCCAACGATGCAGATTTGACATCCCTGGGTGTCTGTTCTGTCAGAGATTCACCCAAGTGCTTTATAGAGAGTTTATTGTATCGTGTTCTTACAAGATGGCATCAATATGGTACTACTCTGGTTTTAATATTTCCAATAAGGGAACTTTCTGGCATAAGGGAAGAGCAAGGGAAGAATGTTAGGATCCTCTGAAAGGGCATAGAGGAACGCAAACTTTCTCATTAAATGGAGAACAAGGGACCCCACAGAGGACAGGTGACCTCTTCACAGTCCCCAGGCGAGTGAGCACAGGTAGTGGAGCTGGGTCTGGTCCTCTGGCTCTAGGCTCTGGAGTGATCTCCCAGCAGATTACTGCTGAGTAAACCCATGGCTCAGGCAGGGTGGGGGCCACAACCTCTTGTCCAATTATTCATAGATCCAAGTCACAGACACGCTTCTTTGTGGACTCTGAGAGGCCCCCAGAAACCGCCACTCTCAAGAACGATGGACGTGTGACCACCAGCACTAAATTCAGATGCGTTATTCGTTCCCCAGTTCCTCGTCGTGACCTTTTAAAATTAGAACGGGCCCAAGAGGGAGGACATTCGAAGAGTGCACAACCTTTCCACAAAGAAGTCTGTGAGAACCGCTCGGGCCCCACACTTCTCCCAGAAGAAAATTCTGGGTTGCACGGGCACAAGGAGTTAATGGGGTAACAAAGAAAAAAATAAAGGCGGGGGGCAGAATGTGTGGGTACAGCAGGTGAGTTTCAGTCAGTTTTAAATTTGCAGCTGGCACCGGCCTCTTTCTGGCTCATGAATTTCAATTCCCGCCTTTCCTCCATGACTCGGTGCGAAGGCCAAGCTCACCCACGTGTCTGGTCCTGCCTGATGGTTAGTGACGAGTTTACATGACCCAGTCACATGCCACCCTCTACTCTGGTGGCTTTCCTTCTGTTTCTGTGTGTGTTTGCATCTGATCCTGCGAATCCCTCCTGAACTACTCCAATCTGCTCTCCTTTTATTCTGGATTTTCCTCAGTGCTTGGTCATGGGTGATGCATTTTCTGGAAGCCTGGGTGGCTCTTCCAGTCTGTGTGTGCTGCTAAGGAGAGCAAAGTGAGGTCATGGAACACCTACGATTGGTTCAGCTCCCCACTCCCTGGGCACATCCCTGCTTCCTCTTCTGTGAGCTTCCTCATACACCAAGAGGCGGGAGGTGGTGTCCAGAATCCCTTCCACACCTAAAACGCAAAGGCTTACATTCTCGGTAGATTACTATCCTCAGTGTATGCAATGGCTTCCTGCATCTCCTGGAGTCTGTGCCGTACCTGAGCTACACACAAGATGACCCAGCAGATCAAAACTTCTACCCAAAGCACAGGCTTGAGAACAGGTTTCAGCTCTCTGTTAACTTTCTGCATGACCTTGGATGAGGCTCTTCAGTTCACATAGTCTCAATTCCCTCACATATGAGTTGGTGACAAGAACATTTTGCTCAAAGCATGGGGAGGATTAAATAAGATAAAATGTAATTGTGCAGCACTTGTGATAAGTTTGAAGAAACACTGAGTTACAGCCACACAAAGGGGACATTCTGCACTTGTTAGAAGTGAGGGTTTATCCAGGTGGATTTGGCATAATTGTAACCACCGTTGGACTCTATTCTCAGAAATGTGGGGCTCCTCTGCTAAAGAGATAGATTATAACACATTTGAACAGCAAGGCTGCTGCTGAGCTTGCAATCAAGGGCATCCTGGAGAATCCATAATTAACTCAGTGTTTAGTAGAATCACATTCGTACTTCGGAATATTTAGCACAAGGACATGTACAGCTCTACTTGCAGTTCCAAGATTAAGAAAAGAGTCAATGCCCTCATAAACAGATCTATAGTCATTGTGATGTTTTCAATAAACCATAATGAAATTTATTATTATTTCACCTATAAGACTAAATGGATTTGCAGAAGGATAAGGATCAGCTTAGCTCATCTCCCTTCTGTGAAATTGCCCATTCAGACCTGCCCACCGCAATATATTCAGGAGTGATTTGCAGCAAATTAGCTCAAGTGACTTAACATTACAACCTTCTGCTAAAGACACTTTCCTAATGGCCTGTTTCCTGCTGGGCCTTCAAAGACTTCTTTTGTTTTTGTTCTTGAACTTAAGAAGGACTGAAGACAGTATAAAGTAGGCCAATTACATGCAATGAAATTGATAAGGAATGTGCAGAAAGGGTGTTTCAGGGCCAGACAATTAAAGCTGGGGCATGCAGCAAAGACCAAAGGTATTTCCCTCCACAGACTTTGCCCTCCACTTATGGATTGAGCACTTCTTGGGTGTTAGAAATGGAGTCTTCGTGGAACCTGGCGTGTATTTAGGATGCCCCTGGTCCAGCCAGAGTCCAAGGACAGGCACAGTGGCCAGTTTGCACCTGTAGAGTGTGAAGCTGGGAAGGTTTATTTGTTTTCTGTGACTGTAAACTATCACCCACCTAGTGATTTAAAACAAAGCAACTGCTGGGCATGGTGATGCACACCTGTAATCCCAGGGGTTTGGGAGGCTGAGGCAGGAGGATCATGAGTTCAAAGCCAGCTTCAGCAACTTAGTGAGGATCTAAGTAACTCAATGAGACCCTGTCTCTAAATAAAATGTAAAAATGAGTTGAGCATGTGGTCAGTGGTTAAGTGCCTCTGTGTTCAATTCCCAGTACCCCCCCCAAAAAATTAAAACAAATAAAGCAACTTATTATCATGCAGCTCTGTAGGTCAGAAATTGATCACAGGTCTCCTGAGGATAAAACTAAGGTGTTGACATGGCTGCAGTCCTTCTGGCCCGTGCCTTCATCTTCATCTGGGGATTTCCCTGTATATGTTTGTGTCCCAAATTCCCCATTTTATAAGGACAAGTAGTCATATTGGATTAGGGACCCATCTTATTCCATCACAATCTCATTTCAACTTCATCTGATAAGGCCACACTGAGCTACTTGGGGTTAAGACATCAGCACAGCAACTTTAGGAGAACAAGACTCAATCTATATTAGGAACCTTGTGATTACACTGGGCTCCTCCAGTAACCCAGGGTAGGCTCCCTATCACGAGATCCTTAGTTTAGTCTCATTCACAAGGTGAAACATTCATAGGTTCCATGGATTAAGAAGAGAGTATCTTTGTAGGGCTGTTGTTCTGTCCACTACCAGAGACTTCTGGGATCCTGTATTGAAGACTTGAAGGATCAGGGGGACTTATCAGTTGGTAGGAGTTTGGGGTGAAGGGCTCTACAGATGGAAAGAACTGCAGCCCTTGGATACTGTGGCAAACATTGGTGCACTCAGCCATGGATCAGCTAGAAAGTCGTCATGCTCAGGCTGCCCTTGACTCTGGGCCACCTGGTCAACTGCCCTTCCCATCTGAAAGCATCTACTCCAGAAGTCCATGATCCCAAGATCTGCACTCCTCTTGATCCTCTTAACCACCCTCCCATTCCTTTTCATTCTACTGCAGGAGGCAGCAAACCACAGTTGCTGTCCAAACCCTGCTTGCTGTCTGCCCTCCTCAATTTCTCTTGGAATGCAGCCACGTCCATTTGTTTATCTATTGTCTTTGTGGCTTTCATGACACAACAGCACAGCTGAGTAGCTAGAGGAGAGACGGGGTCGGTTTGAGAGCTAAAATATTGGCTGCCTGACTTTTTATAGAAAATGTTTCCCAAATCCTGATCTCTCTGCTTTGCCAGATTATTGTCCTCTTGAGTTTAGAGGGGCTCAGGATTCAATTTTTATTTCTTTTCTACTCACATTCTTTAAGTGCTCTTCACTAGTCCCCTAGTGTTAACTGCTACCTCCTTGCTGATGTTACATAACCAATTCTGACCCTACCCTGTGAGCTCCGGAGACAGGTACCCAAGAGTGTTCTCGACATCTCCAATTGGATAATTAATAGATGTCCCCAATTAACGTTTCCACAAAGGTCCCTCGTTGCACCACTGCAACACATGTGCCCACGTCTGGAGCTTTGTGCTGTCATTATCCCTTCTTCATGGACACTTCATGCTCTGCATTTTTGCATGTTTGACTACTGTCATCATGACCTCAGTTTAAGTGTCACCCCCTCAGAAAGTTCTACAACCATTGCTAAATCACCTCCCCATAGCCCTCCCTTGTGTATTTCACTTTTAACACTCTGAAGACATCATATTTTATTATTGCTTACTATTTTTCTACAAAATTCACTCTTACCATTCCCTTGGGATGCCAGGACTTGTTCTTAATGAGCAAAGATTTCTTGGAATAGGCAATGCTAGAGCTGCTCAGGTGATCTCCCAGCCTTCAAGGAGAAGGGAAGGTTGACCCTAGAGGAGAGGAGATCTTATGTGAAGGTACAAGAATATGAAGCAGAAATAGAGGGAAAGATTCTGGAAGACAGCTCTCAAGAACTGTTGAGCAATAGCTGCCACTTACATTATGTTTATCTGTGCACACTCAAATCCTTCCCTCTTTGACCTTGGTGTATAAGGTCCCTGCCTTGCTCTGATTTTAGGTCATTCTTTGCTCCTCTTCTCATTCTGATTCTCTGCATGGTGAGATGTACCTGTGCAATCCATTAGGAAAATGAGAAACATCCATCTGGACCCTGGGCTTTCCCTTCTAGACTACATTTTGGGTAATTGTACTTTAGATTTTCTGCCCAAATGGCCCAAGTTTGATTCTTCTTTGGTAAATCTCTTCCCAAGGTCCATTCTCCCAAGGTAGAGCATGCCAAGGGAGCAGGATTCCTTAGACCAACTATCGTCCAGGAGATGGTGACTTGCTGAGGGTATGGACTGGACTGGAGCTGAGACACTGGAGTGTCCACATACATGCTTCTCAGGCCCTTCTGGGTGCAGATCAGGGTCAAGTGGAAAGAGTTGTAGGCAGCAAGTACTTGGGAATTTGGGCTGGCATTCCTTGCCCTCTCACATTCCAAAGGCAACTCTAAGACTTAAGTTCCACAGTGCCTATGATATCATTGCATAGTTCTCTTTGTCAAGGCAGGAGCATGGGACACATTTAACAGATCATTGTCTTGATTTAAAACTTTTAGATGTGCACTCCTTTTATCTGTACTCTTATACTGAACCTAGAAAATGTTAGGGATGGTCCCTGCCTTTGGCATGTGGCCTGGCGTAGAGTAATTCTAAAAGGCAACATTTACTGGATGCTCGTAGTGATAGCACTTTATATGGTCCTCTAAGCACTTTATATGTATTAGCTCATTTAATCCTTTCAACAATGGACACCAAGTAAATTGTATTGAGTGTTTCCAGGAAAACGGAGACCTAAAATAGATCCCAACATCTCTTGGTGTTGGTCCACACTTTAAGCTAGAATTCATCACAGTCTTGCCTGTTTATTTCCATGTCCTGTTTTGTGTCAGAGGTGAATTTACTCTGCTTCCTCTGTGATGAGCATCTAAATTGGTTTTAATGTTGGTTTTTTTCTTAATGTTCAAGCAAATCCTGCCTTGGCCTACAGGAATATCTAAAAATGACATTTTAGAATGCTTGTGGCAGAATATAGTCCCCAGAAATGTTCATGTCCTAGACCCTAGAACCTAGGACTAGGTAATTTGGTATGGCAAAAGAAATTTACAGATGTGATTAAGGACCTTGAGACGGGGAGATGATCTTGGATTATCCAAGCAGGTGCAACCCAGTCACAGGGTCTTCATAAGTTTGAAGAAGGAGAGTGAGAGTTGGAAAAGTAGACTCAGGGAAATATAAGTTGGAACCTTGCAATTGCCATGCGAGGCCAGGAGCCAAGGAGCACAGGCATTTCATTAGAATCTGAGAAAGGCAGGAACTGGTCTCCCTTAGAGCCTGCAGGAGAACAGTCTCTGGTGACTTCCTTTCAGCCCAGTGAGGTCCACTGCAGACTTCCGACCTCTAGAATGTAATGTCATGACCTTCTGATGTTTTAAGCCACAATACTTACAGCTATTTCTTGCATTAACAATAGAAATCAATATGCTAGATATTTTTATTTTCAGTTTCTTTGAGACAACCAAATTATAGAATAAATAGCCCTGTGTTAGAAAACCAAACAGCTGGTTCCAATTGCCTTATTAAAAACAAAGCAGGTAACCGTGGACAAGCCACCTCATCCTTCTCAGCCCATTTCCTGAGAAAGATGGCACAATTTCATCACCTAGCTCAGAACAGGCTTGGGATCATTAAACACCCTAACACCTAAGGTTGCTCTGTGAATTGTGCCCTACAGATTATATTTTCTACATTTAAGGTATCTTTTTCCATGCTTTGCTCTAGTTTGCTGCTGATTTCCAGAAAGCACTCTCCCCAGATGAGCTCCCCCCAATATTAAGGTCTTCAGGGAATTTTCTTTTCCCAATCATTCCTCCCCAGAATGCCAAAAATGGGATTGAAATTATTTTCAAGTCATTTGTACATTTTCTCAAATTCATCTCAAGATTTATAGTTCAAAAATAATACATTTGAATCACTCCATTGTTTCTATATAAATGACACATAACTGTGAGAAACAAAACACTTTTCTGAATTGCATGCATCTAATTAAAACCATCACAAACTGTCTCACAACTGTTTCAGTAACATCTTTCCATTTATTTCTTTATTCATTCACTCTAGCATATGTCCATGAGTACTTTTTAATTTAAATTAAGTTTTTAACCGTACATTGAAACACAAAATTGTTCATATTTGTTGGGTACCATATGCTGTTCAATACATGTATACATTGTATAACGTTTAATCTAGGTTAAACATATGTATCTCCTCAAACGTTTATCACTTCTTTCTGGTGAAAGCATCCAAAACCACCTCTTAGAGTTTCCTGAAATGTGCAGTACCGATTGTCATCTAAGTCACCCTGTTACAGCAGAGCACCAGAACTTCTCACTCCCATGTAACTAGAATAGAGGACCTTGATCAATCTTCCCCCCTCATTTTCCCTCCGCTATGGTCCCCAGCCTCTGGTAACCGTGGCACTGCTCTTGACTTGTATGAACTCAACATTGATAGTGTCTACATGCCAGTGATGTGGTGAGACTCATGGGGCACTTTTTATGCCTGAATAGTATTCCATTGTGTATATGTGCCCCAAATTCCTTATCCAGTCCTGAATTGATAGACACTTTGGTTGTTTCCATTTCTTGAAGATTGCAAATAGTGTTGCAGTAAACGTGGGTGTGCACATGTGTCTTCCACAGACTGATTTCTTTCCAAGATATACCCAGGAGTGGAAATGTCATGTGGTAGTTCTATTTTTAATTTCCTGGACATTTTCCCACAATGGCTGTAACAACTGACATTCTCACCAGAAAGAAGTGATAAATGTTTGAGGAGATACATATGTTTAACCTAGATTAAACAGTATAAACCTATACATGTATATACACTGTGCAGGGGTTTCTTTACCTCACATCCTCCCCAGAGGTTGTTAACTTTTGTTTTTTGAATCATAGCTACTCTTTCTTGGGTAAATTGGTACCTCACGGTGCCTTTGAATTGCATTACTCTAGTGATTATTAAGGTGAGGATGTTTTCATATGCATGTTGACCATTTCTGTGTCTTCTTTAGGGAAATGTCTATTCAGGCCACTAATTTATGTCAATGTCATGTTATTTGGATGATTATTAAAGCTTCGTAGTATATTTTGAAGGCATGCAGCATAATGTCTCTACTTTCGGCTCAAGATTGCTTTAGCTTCTCAAGGATTTTTTGTGGTTTCATACTAATATTAGAATTTTTGTTTTGGATTTCTTGAATAATGTTAATGGAGTTTGTATAAGAATTGCATTTAATGTGTAGACTGGCATTCAATCTATAGAGTGCTTTGGTGGTATGAACATTTTTAAGAATATCAGTTCTTCCAATCCATGAAAATGAGTTGTCTTTCTATTTTTGATGTGTCCTCTTCAATTTCTTTTCTCAATGTTTTATAATTTTTACTGTAAATATCTTTCACTTTTGGCCTAAATTTATTCTGAGGAATCTGTTTGCAGCTATTATAAATGTGATTGCTTTCTTGATTACTGTTGCAGGTAATTGACTATTGGCATATAACAATGGTACTGATTTTTGAATTATTTTCTACTTTAACTTTCCTGAATTTGTTTATTAGTGTTAACAGGTTTTTGGTAGAGTATTTGGAGTTTTCTATATATAAGATCATGCCATTTTCAAACAGTGACCAATTGAGGCTTTTATCCAATGTGCATGTTGTCCTTTATTCTTTCTCTTGCTTTGACTAAGACTTTCAGTACTACCTCAAATAAAAGTGGTGAAAGTGAATATCTTTTTCCTGTTTCAGATCTTAGCTAGGTTTCAAATTTTCTTCATTTAGTATGATGTTAGCTATTTTATTATATGACCTTTGCTATGAAGAGGTACTTCTCTTATATACCAAATTTTCTGGGACTTTATCATGAAGGATGCTGAATTTTATCAAATCACTTTTCTGTGTTTATTAAGAGGATTGTAAGATTTTAGTCCTTCATTTTGTTGATAGACTTTACATATTTATTGATTTGCATATAATGAATCTTTCTTGTGTCCTGGTGAATATCAGTTGACCATGGAAAATAATCTTTTCAATGAACTGTTGGATTAAGTTTGCTATTTTGTTGACAATTTTTGCACAGGCATTCTTTAAGGATATTAGCTATAGCTTTCTTTTATTATTGTTGTGTCTGGGCCTGGTTTTGGCTATCAGGGTAAGGCTAGCTTCATAAAACGGTTTTGGAAAAATTCCATCCTCTTCAATTTTGGGGGACATTTTAAGAAGATTTAGTATCAGTTCTTCTTTAAACGTTTGGCAGAACTCGGCAGTGAAGCCATCTGGCCCTGGGCTTTTCTTTGATGGGAGACTTTTTATTACTGATTCAATCACATTGCCTGTCACAGGCCTGTTCAGGTTTTCTCTATATACATGACTCAAACTTGGTAAAATGCAATTTCACTTCTCTACTTTCAGTACCCATGTTTTCATGCAATATGAATTCGACGCGTTTCAAACAGCTTCGTGTGTTAACACGTGTGTATGTTCAAAATCTTTATATGAACATAGAGTATCCTATTTTCTTGATAGACCATGATTTTCTTAACTAGACTCCTAAAAGATGACCATTTAGTCCTCTGTATTCCAAACACACTGTCATCGAGTCCACCGCATGTATTTTCAATGTTAGTGTTTTATAGGACTTCTGCTCAGTATGCACGGTATGGCTGGGCCACTTGTTGAACTACACAATATTTGTACCAACTTCTCCAGGATTAACCAGTCTGTAGTGGTTGGTAAGGACCAGTATGTGTGTGTCTCCTGTCTCCGCTTTCTTGGATGCCTAGGCCTGAACCCAGGACCTCTCAGACCATCTCTGCTCAGAACTTGAAGATAAAAGCTTGACTCACCAGACTCCCCATATGGAGTTCTGTGGCAAGTCCCTTCCACCCTGTGATCGGCCACAGCACTCTCTGAATGTTTCAGTGTACAATCTGCCCTCTGTGCCCTTCAGGTTAGATTAAAAAGGTCTTCATGTTACTCATTTTGATACATTTTGCAAAAGTTATTTTTAGAAAAATCACTTTTACTTGAGCATTTCTAAGCTCCAAGGTTGAGAAGAGTTTTTGAGTATATTTCACCAACATCAGATATTGTCCATCTTTAATTTTGTGAATTTTACTGGGGAAATAGATCTCACTTTTTGTTTTATGTGATTAATTTGATAATTGACAAGTTGAACACCTTTTTATGTTTATTGATCTTTTTGTAGAGAAACATTCTGCATGCATGTGGTTTTTTCTCTCTCTCTTTGGATTACATAGACATTGAAAATTTTCTCTTTCAATTCAGGATTATTGAAATATAATTATTTTAACAACTTTATTGACATAAAATTCATGTGTCATGTGATTCACCAGTAAAGTACACAGTTTGGTGGATTGTAGAACATTCAGAGAATTATGCAACCATTGCCACAATCTAATCTTAAGACATTTCCCTCACTCCAAAGAAAAATTCAAAAAGTCAAAAGTCATTTTCCATTATCTTCCCCTCCTGTATACCCTGGCAGTCATTAATCTGCTTTCTATGTAAGTATGAATATATCATGTAAGTATTGTATGTGTTCTATTACAACTAGCTATATTAACTACTTAGAGTGTATGTTTTTCATTGTTTATGCATGTCTTGGCCTGTATCCAGACTTTATTTCTCTTTTTTTTCCTGAGTAATATCCATTGTATTAAATGTGATATATTTAATTTATCCACTTATCAATTGATAAGAATTTGGGTTGTTTGTACTTTTGGGCCAGTATGGATCATTCTCTTATTAATATTCCTATACAAATATTTGAGCTGATATATTTTCACTTATCTTGGATAAATAACCAGCGATAAAGCTGTTGAGTCATATGTCAACTGTTTAACATTTTAAGGAAGTGCCAAACTTTTTTTCCAAAGTTATGGCTGCATCATTTTTTATTCCAATCAGCAATATGAGGAGTCAATTTTTTTTCACCTTCTCACTGACATGTTGCTGTCTATTTGTTTGAAATTTGCCATCCTAGTGGGTGTATCCCCTGGTGGCTTATATTTGCATTTCCTTAATGTCTACTGACAGTGATCATCTTTCTATATGCTTATTACTCATTTGTGTATCCTTTGAAAAATATCTATTCCTATTTTTTATGTATTCAGAATACCACTTTTATCAGATATACGATTTGCAAATATTTGATCTCTTTCTATGGGTATCTTCACATTCTAGTTGGTGTCCTTTGCTTAAAAAGCTTTTAATTCTAATGACGTCAAAATTGGACATTTTCTGTGTGAATATTATGACAGCTGACAGACATGCCTGACATACAGGAACATTCACCACCCTTTAGTGTAAAGTTCCATAGGCTTTAAGAAACACAGACTTTCACATCTGCACCACAGTGAAATAGACACAGGCAGTTCTTTCCTCTCAGGATGTTCTTTGGGCTATTGCTGCTCTATTTATGGACCCAAACTGTTGCTTTTGCAAGAAAACCAAATAAAATAGACAATAGAATAGCCAACTTGTTTTTAGTTTTAGTCAATAGAATTCTATTGAAGTGGTCTTTATATGCAAGCTTATACTTTAAAATGTTTTTGTTATTACCAGAGTTAAGATTCCTGATTTCTTTACCTTTGTTCATAGTTTCAAGGTTTTTTTTTGTCACTCAGTTTAGGTGTTATTACTTTATGCTATGTGTGTTTTCCATAAAGATCTTAGCATTCTACACAGACATGCAAGTATGCTGACCTTAAAGTCCTAAATAAAACACACAAAATGTTGATACAAATTAGGTAAAACTTAATAGGGGCAAAGAAATTCCAAATGTGTGAAGATGGCAGTTTTCCAACTTTCTAAAATAATTGAGAGACTATTTTCTTTGGATGAAACCTTGCATAGAAGCTCAATATTCAAACACATGAAAGACGAGTTTCTCTTTTGAATCCCAAGTGGAAACCTTGCCCTCATCTCTCTGCCCCTGAGGAGCATAGTTTGAGGATCAGCAACCTGAATTACCCCGATGTAACTAATGTCAGAAGCAGTTGTCAGACCCTGGTCATAGTGGTCAGTTTCAGGATGAGGAAGAGGGAGAAACTCAGGCACAACTAGCCGAATCCCAGGGCTCTGATACTGGTCAATGGGTTCCTGTTCTGCGTTTCAGTGCATTGATCTGCACAGGGGAAATGACCACTGTCTGGCACTTGGTAAGAATAGTTTGAAATTCTTCCAGAAGGTGTATGTAGAATCAGAGTGACTAAATAAAGAAGCAGAGGGAAGAAATTCTGAAAGCAAGGTCAACACGGGCTTAGGTGGCTTTTCAAAGTGTTCCAGGTATATTTTCCTGTTTTGTCTGAGAAATTAAAGAACAGGATTCCTCCCAGCATGGTGCTCTGTGCTGGTGATCACACATGCTCATTGTCCTCCGGTCACAAGGCTACTGTCCAGCACTCCTCTCTTTTGCTTTCAACTCTTTCCTGGAGGCCCAGAAATGAATACCAGAGGGGCTAGTGTTGAGGGATTGCCTGGAGTCAATTTGTGTTAACTAAACTTTCAAGTCCAAGATTACAAATAGTGATGAATTTCAAAGTCAGAGTTTCTAATGTGCTATTTTTTAAATAGTATACATTTGCTTAATTTCTGCTCACTTTTCTAGGACATTAGAAATTTTTGCAAAGGATATATAGGGACTTTGTGTTGTGGTATGCCTTTGTTCTTTCAGTGTGTTAGAGACAAAGGGGGCCTCTGTGTGGCAGTTTACCACCATCTTTGCCTTTGGGGACTATTTCCTGTCTTGCTTCACCTGAGACGGACTCCTGCCTGGCTCTCCAGGTAACCTCCACGGAATTCTGCCCATTTACCCTTTGTGCACTTACACACCCTACTGGATTCACACATGTCCACTGGGATCCCATTAGGATTAAATAACGTCTGCACAGCTACTCCAACTTGCTTCTCTAAAAGGCTGCACATGTACATGAGTTCTCGGAAGGCACCTGGGACTCACTCAAAATAGCAACTGCTCCAAGCCTCAAGTTAAATTTTATTAAACTGACCCTTCTGAATTTGGTTTGGATCTTGGTTTTATTTTGTTATTTTATTTTATGTGTCTTTATTATTACCACCTCAAGGCTTATTACCCTCTCCCCAAGGCTCATTACCTTGATTGTTTCAGTTAGGTATACCTCTGTGTTTATTCCCAGATGTTGTGTGGTGAGCCAGCTGATATGTGGGTCAGGTTCCAGACATGACCTCCTGGGATTCTGCATTCCAGGCCTCATGGGGAGGCAACAACCATGTTAGCAGGGCTGTGTTCTCATCTGAAAGCTCATCGGGAGAAGAACCTTCTTCCGAGCTCAGGTTCCTGGAAGAATTAATTTCCTTGAGGCTTTATAAGTGAAAGCCCAGCTTTTGCCTGCTGGAGGCCAACCTCCAACAGCAAACCCCCAGTTCCTTGACCTTGGTGTGGGGGTTTCCTCAGTGTGGACACTCCCACTGTTAAGTCAGCATGGATAGGTTTCTACTTCACAAAGGACCGGGTTCCTCTCTTAAGATTTTTAAGTCAGGCGGGCCCAGGATACATTCACTTTGCGTTAATTGCAAATCATTTGGACCTTAATTACATTGGTGAACTTCCTTGACCGTATCCTATTATAGAGAATTGACTTGTAGAGACAAGTCACGGGAGCCTCCCACACTCAGGGACAGGTTTTATAAAGGGCATCGACGTGGGATGTGATCACTGGGTGTCACCTTCAGTTCATCTGCCCCCAATGTAGCCATCACCTTGTAGAGGGGGATGATTCAGGAGTAAGTAGCTATAGAATCAAAGAGGAATGGAAGAAATAAAGTTCTAAGAAAGACCATGTCTACTCTGGAGAAGTTTGAAATGGAGGATGCTGAACTGAAAGGATCAGGGAAGAGAGCAGAAACTGAATTTCACGGTCAAAAGTCATCAAGGGAAAATAGAGTATTAAAGTTGCCAATGAGGGCTGGGGATGTGGCTCAAGTGGTAGCGTGCTCGCCTGGCATGCGTACGGCCCCGGTTCAATCCTCAGCACCACATACCAACAAAGATGTTGTGTCCGCCGAGAACTAAAAATAAATAAATAAATATTAAAAATTCTCTTTCTCTCTCTCTCTCTCTCTCTCTCTCTCTCTCTCTCTCTCTCTCTCTCTCCTCTCTCACTCTCTTTAAAAAAAAAAAGTTGCCAATGAAGGCTCCTGGGATCAGCTCCTGAGCACAGGTGCTCAGCTTTGCATACTGCTCATGAACTTTGTGTGTGTGTATGTGTGCATGTGTGTTTCCAGGGAGAATATCAACTATTTTTAATTGGCTCTCATCTGAAGAAATTATGCCAAGCACTACCCTAGTCACTCAAACACATTTTGTCCTTTCATGCATCTCTGGGAGGATAAGTTGGGAAAGCCCAGTACTTTGTGAAATGAAGAGCTGACAATGACGAAGCGGAACTGTGCCTATTACTCTTCTCATTAGGTGGCCCTTTCAACCCTCTCTTGATGCTGTTCTTGCCTTTTGCCTCAAAGCTTCACATATCTGGTCTCCAACCCAGCACCAAGGTCTTGCAGGAAGGTGTGTAGCATCTGTCACTGAACTGTCACTCCTAGGGGATTGAGGACAATGAAGGAATATGCGCATTTGGGGCCCAATGACTTTGGCATGGAACCACCACTAGGGATTCAACTTTGTTCCTGAATCCTCGCCTGAGCATGTGCAAAAGGAAGTTGCCCATGGAGAGTCAGGCCCAGCTGGCGCCAGGCAGGGATTAAAATCTATGAAAAAGCATTTAGGTGTTGTTTAATGACTGATTTGATGATGTGGAGGCCTCTTAGGAGGGAAGCATGTGGAATTTTATCAACTGGAATTCAGTGGCTGGAAAGCCTACGAGGGTGGCATGTTATCAGGGATATTTGGCATGGGCATGGGGTTATAAAAGACGTAGAGAATTCAGCCAGAATTTATTGAGTTTTCACTGTGCATCAAGTGATGTTTTAAAATGCCCTATACTAATTAATCTACTTATTCCTCATAACTATCTCATAAATTATATTTATATCCATTTTACAGATAAAAATCTGTGCCAGGGAGTGCGGAATCACTTGGCCTAGACTAGTGGAGCAGAAAGCAACACATCTGCTGTCTCCACAGCTCAGTAATGTGCTGTGCATCCGCTCAGCCTGCCAGGTCTCTGTCTCCATGTCGGCCACCTCCTCCAGGAGAGATGTGAAATCTGGCAGCAGGTGGGCAGAGACAGAGGCAGGCAGGCAGCTGGCATGTGGAAGGCCTGGCAGAGGGTTCTGCTAGGTGACGGGATCCAGAGGAAGAATGCCCATCCCTGGGGCGGTGGAAAGATCACCAGGATTCACAAGGCCACTCGGGATCATGCGTGGACCAGATGCTCAGTAACCTCCTCTCCCTCTTGAACTGAACATCTTCTTGGAAAGCAAAGGAGGGAACTGAACTTGAATTTATTCACTCGGAAAGTTAGTTATCAGAATGAAAATGTAGTCACTCTTGTCAAAAGCTTGACAAAATAGAGCTAGAAGGTCCTAAAGGAGGGACCCCCATGCACACACTCCAATTAATAAAAACTATTTCAAAGACTCTTTGGATGTCATGCCTTGCACCAAGTTGACTGTAACCTCATGCTAACAGGGCTCCTGTGAGGATGTCCGCCCAGCAACCGCCTCCTCGGCTCTGGTCTCACACCACCCTGTTATTGACCTTGCAGAGAAGGATAATTGTTCCCAAACAACTTTTATAAGCTTCCTCAGTTTCCCTGTGAAAACCCTTGTTTCCCTTTGCCTCCACATCTATGCCTATGATCCATCGGAGCACAGTTCCAGATGGCAATTTTCTCTTCCTTCCCAAATAAACTCAAATTTTTAATGAGGGAAACACTTCTCTTTGTTGTTACTTATGTTGACTTGATTTGTCCTAAAGATCTTGTGCTAAATGAGAAAAATCTAGAAGAGTTTTAATTGACAATTGTTATTCCGACCTTAAATGACCATGGGAAATGATGGGAGTTTAGCTCAGTTATAGTAAATTTACTACAGTAAATTTTAAAAAATGTTCATTTTTTTCTTAATGTCTCTGAGTTGTAGTGTGCAAAGCAGAACATACGGTACAATACAGCCCGTGAAACAAGTGTGCTTTGTAAATCTTCTCCCATGTTTGCTTGAATTTCTGGGTTGATGGCTTTAGCAAGGGACCCCTTGCTAAAGAAAGTAGACTGGGGCCCTGTGGGGAGAAAAGGATCAGTCACAGAGAGGATCACAGTGGAAGCTGTTCAGAGAGACTAGGGTCACAGAAGTGACCCTGCATATCATCATCAGGACAGTGAGTTTGGCTGGTGAATGATACAGGGAAGAAGAAAGAAACCAACCTAGTCTGTGCTCCCAATTTCACATGCTGTTATAGCTCACCCTCCCAGCACCCAGAAGGTAAGTTATTATCCTTGGCTTATGCCAAGGGAAATTGGAGCTCAGGATTACACATCTCTCCTAATTTACAAATCTCCTAATTGCAGACCTTAGATTGGATTCCGAGTCTTTATGACTTTTATTCTCTGCTCTAGTACCTATGCCATGTGAAAAGTTTAAAAAATCGGACTGCACTTATTTTGGTAGGTCTGATTCTTAACTCTAGTCAAAGGCTCTTCTAATTGCTGTGTCAGTTAGCTCCAAATAGCCAAAATGTTTGATAGGAAGGATAAGAAGACAGTCATTATAGCAAAGGGAGAGTAGATACTCTGGTGTCCATTTGAAGTAATTTAGTAAGACTGCTTCTAAACCTACTACCAATAATTTAAGGATGTACATTTTATTTTCATTTAAACTATCTTATTAAACTATTTTAATTTCATTAAATACATCTTAATTTGGCTCAGTTCAATTCAATTAACAAAACCTCCCTCCTGGTAAAAAGCTTTAGCCCAGGGTTCTAGAGACCTGGAGTTATATTGGTCCTGGGTCCTATCCTGTCTCCAAGAAGTTCACAGTCAACTATGAGGGTGACAGGCAGGTTTCACAATTCTTAATTATATCATCTTCATGGAGTTATCATGGAAAATATATCTTTAAAAAATCTTCATTAATTTATTAAAAACTACTTGCTAAATAGGTTTTCTTAGCATGTCATTATTTAAAGGGTACTTTGCTTGACATTTCTACTGCAGCATTTAGTTGTAAACTTTGAAGATTATTCAGCGATGTAAAATAGTATTTACCCATATTTCTATTCCAGAGCAATCAGTGTATCTGAGAAAATATGCTGTTGGTTTTTCAAAATCTTTAAATCAAAGAAACATCTACGATGACATGTTAAAAGTAATTGTGCTAAATGAATAAATTGTAAAACTAGCTTCTATCACAAACTAGCACATTTTTTCAGTAAGATTTTAAAAATAATCTTGAAAACTAGTTTATCTGTATTCATCAATGTTATTTTAAGCTGTTGATTGGTGATTATTTAAGATACCTTCTTACAAATAATTTATAAAGAGCTACATAGGATTATAAAAACACAATCTTTGAATAAACACCACTTGCAATATATAATGGTGATAAGTTAAAAATTCTTTTAGCTGGATTGCATTTTGAAATCTGACATAATTCTTAAGATCAAACGAAGTTGATTTGAGGCTCAATAGAAATTTCAACTGATAGTCAAATAATGAGGAAAGTCAAGACTTAAAAATCATTGACACAAAGTTCAGTTGTAACATCCCAACTTGATGGAATGATTTGACGTAGTTTGTAACAAGTTAACACAGCAGCCCAGTCAATGATGGCAGTCGGACTCTGAGCAGCGGTTTCAGCCAAGGTGAATCTAAATATGCCTCTCATCTCCATGATTAACCAGACAGTTCAAGTTGCCTAACAATAAGAAGCACTCTGCTCCCAGCACCTTACCTAATCTTGCCGTTGCTGAGTCACTAGAGAATGAACAATCAACATTTTCATTATTTTCAGAGATGAGCTTTTCGGTGGTAATTTCTCCACGGCAATTTTAATAAGTCCCAAATAGAAATTCAATTTATTAAAAGATCATCTTTTTTTTAATTTCCTC
Organism: Ictidomys tridecemlineatus; assembly: GCF_052094955.1. Classification (NCBI taxonomy): domain Eukaryota; kingdom Metazoa; phylum Chordata; class Mammalia; order Rodentia; family Sciuridae; genus Ictidomys; species Ictidomys tridecemlineatus. Next base: position 420,933 of record NW_027522913.1, read on the forward strand.
ATTTTCAGTTTAATTGGAACTTCAACATGAATCTGAGAATAGAAAAAAATGAATTAAAAACTAAAAAAAAAAATCTCTTAAATGCAGTGTGTCCTACTGTCCAGCATACAGGTGTGGCTTTCCCTTGTCCTTGGAAAGCTGGTTCTAGTGGTTCTTGGTCCTTCTGGGAACTCGTCCCACCCCATTGAGATAAAACTCCCATACTGGTCAAGGAGCAAACTCCAATGTGTGCGAATCCTTTTCAAGGTGAAATACATTCTTGTCTAGCGATGTGAAATTAGGTTACTTTTGTCCTCGTATTGCTTGAATATGCATAAACATAAAACTAGTTCTGAACTCATTTCTCTTAAGTCACAGCACTCTGAAGTCAAAACAAATTTACCAACTAAAACCAAACAACTACAAAAGCAAAAATAATTTAAATTGTCAGGAGTAATTCATTTTGCTGAAACTAAATTGTTGCTTGCAGGGCTGTGGCATGGACTAGCTCTTTAATCTTAACATGCTTATCTGACTCTCTTGGATGGAAGTCAATTTTCTTGCCACTTTCTGTGCTTCCCCCAAACTCTTCTTCCTGCGGTTCCCAGTGATGTCGTCTGGAGTTCACGCAGTGGGAATGCATCATTTGCCTACTAAATCTGCCTCTGTTCTTTTCTCATTAGCCTGGGATAATTAAAGTTGTGCTATTGGACTGGTGACAACTCATTTATAAATATAATTACAAACTTGGACACTGGAACTGGGGGAAAGGATTTGGAAATAAAACAGTCATGCAACAATTTAGAATATACTATTTTTAATTTTTAAATGTTTAGCAGTGATGCTAAAATTTTTAAAAGGTCTCATAGGGAACCTTTAAAAGTTGCCCTTGGATTTCTGTTTATGAAAACAATCCTAAAATAACTCTAGAGAGAGCTATTTCTTACCCCCACATAGTCCTCTTTCAGGGTGACTTTGGAAGGGAGAGCGAAGAAAGCTTAGAAGCTGGTCATGGAGTTTCTAGAAGAAGGCAGGTCAAGGTGACATGGGACGACAGATGCCATAGGTTGGCACTGAAGTAGTCAACAGAACCAAGTGCAGCAAAGAGAAGCAAAATTACATGTAGGGTCTATGTTCTTCCTAATGGCTCCATTTCCCTGAGAATAGCCCTTTGGAGTTTTCACGCAGAAGGCCATGTTCTCCCACTGGTTAATATCTGGAATCATATGTTGATGGAATATTCAAACCTGAAGGTCAACTCTCTTGATCTATAATGAACTTTTATCCCACCCTGGGTAGAGGTGAACAAGCACTCAGCAAACTCCTACCATTCCTGCCTCTGTCACAGAAGTCTACCAGGAAACCATGACACTGTCAGTCAAGGGACATAGTGCAGCCTCAATGCTGAGAGCTCTGGGTCCCACTGTGGATTCTGTCACATTATACCTCCATGACCTTGAGCAAGGAGTTTAACCTGTGCAAGCACCAGGTGGGTCGGTCGCTGCAGGGCAATAATGGCACTTTTGAGCACTACAATGAGCAACCAAGTGGAAGAAAGAATAGAAAGTTCTGACATACTCCCAGCACAAAGCAAATTTTCAATAAAGGGGCCATTGCTATTTACATTAAATACAAAATTCAACATCATTATATTGAAAAGGGAATCAATGACTCTAGAAGGGTGGTTCTTGGTCTTGTCTGCCTGGAGCTACAAGAAATAGTGCTGCCCAGATTCCATCAGAGATTCTGATGCCCTTGGCACAAGATGTGGCTGGACATGGAGTAAAGCTCCCAGGCAGTTCTAATAGTCTTGGAATTGAGACTCAATCATTGCTCTAGAGAGCTGGTAGTAGGTGCTAGCTTCAGGATGCTATAGATTTGGATCCTGAGTCCTAATCTGACAGCTGATAGCTCATGTCCTTGGGCAAGATACTGTCCCATTCAGTTTCCCATTTATGTAGAATGACGAAAGACTCAACTAAGGCTCACAGATTTAAAATTCTATGCTCTACAAGTTCAGAGCAGAGAGAGAGAGAAGAAAGAAACAGTTCCCCAGGTTATAACTCTATCTCTAAGCTGCTTTGAAAAAGAAAAAGTCAAATCAATGAAACAGTTATTTTTAAAGTGTTCAGTTAAAGTGAAGCAAACATGAAAAAAATGTATTCATTCTTTTTACTTTTATACTTGTTGGTATTTATAAACATACGAAGATGGTTGGTATTTGGAAACACAAAAAAACAGAATTTCAACTACACAGCATTCAGAAGGTGGGGAGTATGCATTTTAGCACAACTTACCATTGCCAACTGTCCTTCTACCCACATCCCTAAGAACACCGAGGACCAGACAATGTCTTCTGCAGTACCTCTAGCTCCTGGGATATGTAAAGGTGACCTTGTGTCACCTTCACCTAGCAGGAAGGTCTCTGTGGATTATATGAGAAGGAAGCTTTGCTGTCATTTAATTCCATTAGCAGCTCCAAAACAGAGTATTCATCTCTATTTCTTGTTATCTTTTTACAACCGACTCTTAGTAACCAGTAGCATAATCGCAGTCATGTTCATGCTGATCTGTGGCTTATAAGACAGTTTCATGTAAGCCATGCGAAAGGAAGAGCAGCACCTATACGGCTACAAAGAGGAACTAAATGGAACAAAATAGGAGAATTTCTTGACCCTTTCTCCTGCTCAAAATTTATGTGTGCATGTGTGTGTGTGTGTGTGTGTGTGTGTGTGTGTGTGTGTGAGTGTGTTTTCAGTGCTCACAATAAACCGGTGGATGGAATATTTTATTCCAATTTTACAGAAGAAAAGTCAGATGCATAGAGGAATCAGGTGATTTGCTCAGTGGTGTCCATCTAGTAAGTGTCTGAGCAAAGACCCCATTTCCTGTGACAAATTCCAGGCATCTCCAGTGTAGTAGCTCACATGTGAAGTGGGGATGGAAATCCATAGAACCTCGACGTCTCACAATCCACGGGTGTCTGCCACAGCAGCACTGCACCCTTGGCCGTGCGAGAGTGCTCCTTTCCCTGGTCTCCTCTCGTATCTGCTGCTCTCCCCTACTCTCTTGGGTCAGGCCTCTGGTTTCTTTATGTCTTACTCTCATGTTCCCTTTTTCTAAAGAGTGGGAACTTCACAGAGTCGCTGCCCTTTCCTTCCTCCTAATCTACCTGTAATTCTTCTGTAGCCCCACCTTGTTTTCCCCAAGAGAAGTCTTCCTTGTCCTCACTGAGGTGAGATGAGTTCTCCTCCAGTCCCTGGGCGGCCTGGCTGGAGTCAATGCAGGTGTCCTCTCTCCACGCATGGATCCAAATCCCACTTTCCCCCGGGCCTGTGAGGAGGAGGACATAGTTGACAGCCCCAAGTTCCTGCCTACTTTCTAGACTTGCCCTTGGCCACTGAGGTTCTTGTGTGTGCCAGCCCTGTCCTCTAGAGCATTTCTCCGGAAATCCTTTGAACACACTCTCTTGAAGTTTTCACGCACTTTGCACAGGACACATCAGTCCTGCCAACTAAAGGCTGATCCTGCCTCTGGCTCATTCCCCTCTCCCACCCAGGCCCCCTCCGCTGAGGCATACACCCTTCTAAGACAGGATATGCCCCCTCTCCTTTGGGGGATCTGTGTTCTGATCCAGGAAACTTCAGGAGAAATGCAGAATACCCATCTTCTTCAGCTGATCAGTCTTAAGCTTCCTGATATTTTAGCCCATGCAATAAATTTAATTATTTTTATATCAGAGAGTTATTTTGCATCAAAATGTTATATAATTTTACTATTGTTCTAATATTTAGAATACAAAAGTAGCTACTATGCTTTCTATAGAAGTCTCAATTTATTTTCAACCTTCTCTATAGTTTATTGAGAACATGTTTTTTTCCAGATGGCATGATTGTGATAACTATTTGAATTATACCAGAGTTTAATTCTGATATTAAATTAAAGGACTACTCTTGCTTTGGAATAATTTTAAACAATTTTTGGTTTGCTTATTCAATAAATAAAATTAGTTGAATTTATATTTTACTTCTCTTTTCCTTTTTTGTTATTCCATTCTTTTTTCATATAAATTAGTATTATTTATTAGATTTATCTCACATAAAATGTCTAATTTTATAGAAATTGAGGATCCCAAAGACTGTGTCATCCGAGCTAGATAATATCAGACTTGGATTTGAAATTGCTTCATTCCTGAGACCTGCTATCATTCCTGTAAGTTATTTCTGCACAAAGTCACTTCCTTTATCTGGCCTAGTTTTTATCATCTGTGACAAGCTGGGTTTGAGTTAAATGATGGCCAATAGCTTTTATTCTTAGACTCATCCCCAATTGCTAATCTAAAACTTTCTTACATAAAACATTTAAACCCTAATGATTTAGTATCATGTCTTAGATGCCTTTTGTCTTTGGTGAGTGCTAAGAGGAACCACAACACACAACTTCTATTTCCCTAAGTAAATAATGGTTCCTCAGTCTAGGTTCTTTTTTCCTATAATTAAAATATCTATATTGGCACAGGTCTCATGAGATTTAGATCAATCAACTCCTTTTAAAATGAAGTTGCACTTTTAGGGTAGATGTTTAATCATTCAAATGTATATCTATACTTTCAAATATAAACCCAAGAGAACTTGGAAGCAGGATTCAAACTCATTCACATTTGAAAGGCTTTTCAGAAATCATTACGTTGTTTTTTGCAGATAGTTCTGTGGCCGTCAAAGCCTGTGATTGCACTGAGCAGACAGACAGCAGCTGGATGGGAAAGGCTTGCTTTCAGGTTGTGCCTGTCTCACTGAGTTACCTTGACTCCTAATCCTTGCATTTCATTAGTGCAATCAGCCAAGCCCTTGTATGTTTCTCATGGTTTAATGTCTAGGGAGTTCAGACACCTGATCATTCAGCGAGAACATGCAATCCTATGAGCCATCAGGGTTTTTCAGAACTCTTTCAGTTCTCAAAAGTCCTTAATCTGAGCAGGCAGTTCACTAATGCTTTAAACAAGTTCCCATGACCTCGCCATCTGCTCTCATCAGCATAAGGTAAATGGCTCATTTTGCCTCCCCTTGTCCACATGGGAGGTGGACATGATCAAGGCCTCCATCACCCAGAAATCATGTGACCGTGACCCCTCTCCTCTTCCTTCAGGATTCAGGGTGCACACCCTGGATGAACGAGGTAGGCACTGGAGCACACCACCATGCTCTGCAGAGGTGAAAGGCTTTCCAAATAACCCCCTGCCTCTCTCCTATTGCAGGCACTTACCTATGCAAGGGAATTCAGACTTCCCGTGTTTATCCAAAGTCCCTTCTGATAGGGTGCAGCTCCACCTTATGATTAAGAGAAATAATTTTGTTAACAATATCTAGCATGCCATTCTGTACTCCTAGAGCACGGCACACCCAGGTCTCAGTGGTATTATTGTAACTTTAATGATCTGTCTCTCTTAAAAGACTCGGGTCTCTTTGAGAATGGTGGCTTTGTCATTCATTTGCTTCCTGAGCCTCCAAGTTCCTCTCCTGGAGTTGACTGACTCCCCACTCGCTGGTCCTATTTGATCACACCTGGTGACAGAATACACTTAGCTCCGTTTTATAAGAGGCAGACCAAGTGTTTTTGACCATGCTTTCCAAATTACCTCGTGTACCTCAAAATTAGCCCCACGTGTCCTGAGATCTGGTTATGTAGATGATGGCATTGATTTGTTTACACAACACATTCTATATTAGGGAAGGATACCTGGGTGGAAATAGAACTGGACTTGGGACTCACCAAATTGGTAAAATTAAGAAAAGTTCCATCAACATGAGGAAGATGGAAGAAAATCTAGATAGTGAAAATGGGGAAGGGGTCAGAAGGAGAGAGTGTACCTGGGCTTGGTACAGGTGGAAAAAAAGAATTCATTTTGCTTGATTTGGAATGAGAACTTAAGCTAAGAGGGAGTGTAAACCAAAGAGTTGGGTAGATTTGGGTGTAATTTTGGAGGGCCTTATATCAACTGGACAGCTACTTGATCCATAAGTTTTAAAATACTCTCTTTTAGAAAAGTCAGAGGAAAAAGATTTTAACATTTTGAACAGTTACTCACATGATTACAATAATTGAAATTGACATTTGATCAGTCTGATTACAAATTGGGATGAGAAGTATATACTCACTTCTTCCTAATCATTAGGATCAATAACAAAATGTATTTTCTGCTTTATCCCCTCTTTTGGACAAAAAATAAAAATAAGACTGGTAGTTGATAATTAGGTAAGAGTAATATTTTGGCTCAAATATTTATTAATACACAATGCTGTTATAATGAATCAGCAATCATTAATTTATTCATTCAAAAAATTTTGACGTAGTTTGCCTGGGGGACCTTGAGCTGCCATTTAAATCAGGCTGCACTATTTTGAGGAAGCCCAAACTAAGTCATGGAGAGAATCCATGGAGAGTCACTGTCAGTGCATGAAGAGAAGAGATGCCCAGGCAATCAATCCTCAACTGCTCCCGCAGTTCCCTGCTACTGCTCCAGTCACAGTCTGCCTATGACAGCAGAAGAATCTTTGAGCCATAACGTCCAATGGAAAACTGGAACAGACCTTAAGGGTTTTCTACAGTAGTGGGAGAGATCTGTCATGATGATTTGTATAAATTACATGAATAATTACAGTGTAAGGGAGAGAGCAGTAAGTGACACAAGATAAAACACAGTTTAAGTACTATATGAACTTGGAGAAGGGTGAATTGAGGTCCTCCTGAAAACTCAATGGGCGGGGCCGAACTTGGGTGGAACTGGGCCTTAAGGATAGATTGTGGATATGAGAAGTGAGAACATTCTACATAAAGAGAACAATCTATTGGTAAGTATGTAACTAATTCAGTCTGTAATACCTTGTACTTTTCTCAGGTGTAGTGAGCAGTTCAAATTCTACAGGGCACGACTAGCATTTCTATGGTGCCTTATTGTCATTTTGTCTTAGAGCAAAATCAACCGTATGTTTTTATATCCAGTCCTGTTTTATTTATTATGCATTATTTGAGTTGCTAGGATTCGTGGCATCCTCTGTCTTCACCAAAACCACATTGTCAAAAATATCTACCAGGTTTTTGTCCCTCCAGGGAAAAAGGAAGAATGAGTGAGACGTTGTGAGTCATCGCCCTAAGGGAGCTCAGGAGTCCATTGTATGTACAGATATGCTAACTGTATGTGCAGATACACATTCAAACATGCTCATAGTGGCAAAGCAGGGGACTGGAGACCGAGAGAGGTGAGGGTAAGAGAAGAGGGCGGCGGACATGGGAGAGGGAGCAGTCATGCACAAGAGGTCATATTCTCACGCCTTCATTAAGGACTCAGATTTCCCAGGCAGAAAGGAAAAGACAGAGTCCCCTGCAGAGAAGACAGAGAGAAAAATGGCCCCAAACATAAAACATGGTGTGTTTTAGGGAACTAGCTTGGTACAACCCAGAGCACAGTGGCTAAGGGAGGTGCCTGAGATAAGACTGGCCTGCCTTCCCTGGCTGGCTGAGGACTTTGGACTCCATCCCAAAGGTGGCTGAGAATGTTCGAAAGGTCACCAGCTATTGAGCCTACAACATTTAAATCATAATTATTTCTCATGTAGCTGTTTTCTTACTGTATGTTTTCTGGAGCGAGAACACACTTTTTGATGGAAAGTCATCTCACTTTTGCCTTCTGTAAGATTCTGTCATTCTTTTCCCCAGTGGATAGCATTCACCCTAATGATTGGACCTAATGTAACCTGAAAGAAATGCCACCTTACAGGAATCGGAGGCAATCTATTCCAAAGTGTTTTCCACTCACTGTTCTTTCTGGAAATGTGGTTTCTCATGCCATGAAACTTTCATGATGTCATAAAGACATTAATTGTAATAATTCATAGACTCTAGTGTCGCCAGACCCATGGATCTTCTAGAAGTAGATTAATTACAATTTGAGGACTTCCAGCCCCATGCTAAAGCCACATTATTAGTCTATTCCACTGTCAGGAAATCTGGTGCTAAATAATTCAAGATAAATGCAACCTCAGCGGGGGAATTGCAAGTGCCTATATTTCATGACCCCTGACATCCTGTGACGTGTGAGGCTATGCCCACGGGGACCACAAGGTCATTAATGAACCCTCTCATGTCGGTACTGCTCCTTTTGTCCCAGGTTATCTGATCTGCCTGAAGCCTTGTCATTCATCATTCTCTACAGAGAAGGGTTATTCCCCCAGAAAATCCAGTCCCATATGTCTTCTTTTCTGGAAGGCCTGTGGTGCTCTGATGCCTGGTAATTGTTTTTTATTTTTTAATTTTTTTCCTATTCAAGTCTTGTAGAATTCTAGGAAGAATCTTTAAAATCAGCCACCACTGTCCACCAAAGATATTTCTTTTCAACTCTGGTTATATATTTCATAGTGAACAACAGATATGGTTCTAGGTCTAGCTCAGTACTCATAGGAAAAGAACAACATTAAGAATGACAGCAGCTTAGAAAGGATAAAACACTCTCTGATGCACAGTGTTCTTTGGACCCTTGTGGATGTTGGTCACTTGGGCACACCAGCCAGCGTGGGATTCATTCTGCACCCAAGGTAGCTAATCTGGCGTTTCCAAATCTCTGGATTGTACTCTTGTCCTTCTCCAGGACAAGTGCCGTCAATGCATTTGGTTCTAACATAAGCACTTCACATTTTTATGTTATTTAATTCTCACTACAACCTTTTAAGAAAAGTATTATTAACTTCATTTTGTCAATGAGGAGATTGGCATTTAGAGGAGTTTACTAACTTGCTAGGGTCACAGGGAAGAGAGCTGTCCAATGGGGGAGCTCAGCTCCCTGTGAAACATCTCTCACTAATGCAGTACTGTCAGTTGCCATTTAGAGTCCTGCATAAAATAATTTCTGGATGTTTCCTTCTGCTTATGACTTTAAGAAAACGACAAAGGAAGTGTTTGATGTGTATGAACTTTTATCATGTAATTCAGTTATTTGCATTATAATTAATGGACAGTAGGAGTCTCAGCTGCTGTCATCTGTCCTTTGAGGCGTCGATAAAATCAATCCAAGTTTCTGTTTGCTCTAAATGCTCATGTCCCAGGCTGCTTCTCTCTCAGTTACCCGGGAACAGAAGGCAATCTCTGTTCTCTAGTTTCTCTTAAGGGTATTTGTTTGTATAAAACGAACTTCAACAAGATTTGGGGCAGCGATTGGATTTTAATTCATAGCAGTGCAAACAACAGAAAACTAAGTTTATTAGGCATATCATCAAAGTAAATATATAAACTCAATTATAGGAAGAATACAGTGGCTAGAGTTCATTGTAAATAGTAGTAAAGTAGAATAAGAATCAGAGTTGCCTTTCTCCACATGGCATATTTGTGTGTGTGTGTGTGTGTGTTTGATATTTGTGTGTGTGTGTGTGTGTGTGTGTGTGTTTGTGTCAGGGTTGAACTCAGGGGCACTCAATCACTGAGCCACATCCCCAGCCCTATTTTGTATTTTATTTAGAGACAGGCTGTCACCAAGTAGCTTAGCACCTCACTGTTACTGAGGCTGGCTTTGAACTCATGATCTTCCTACCTCAGCTTCCTGAGCCACTGTGATTACAGGTGTGCGTCACTGCGTCTGGTTTATTTTATTCTTAATGTATCATAATGTGAGATGCCTGTGTTTCTGGCATCTCACTGTAAGAAAACCCTTGCCTGCCTCATATCTCAACAGAATCACCTCCCAGCTATATTTGGGATATACACTCCTCTTTAAATCCTTATAGCTCAATCCTCCTCCTCCTCTTCTTTCTCCTCCTCCTCTTCCTCCTCCTTCTCTCCTCCTCCTCTTCCTCCTCCTCCTCTTCCTCCTTATTATTATTTAATATAGATTAGCTTAGCTTTCCACCTCTCTAAATGATTCATTAAAGCAAAGTGTCCTTCATCCCTTTCCTCAACTCTTAGAATCCTGGTAAAACTGCAAATACTTAGGAAATTTTGTCTAAAAACTAGAACACTCTTATTCTGTACTCTCTATACACTGGTGCCCAAAACATTTGAAAAGGGAAGCTTCTGTAATCAGATCTGTTTTCATATATCTATTTTTAAGAGTTGATCTTGTTGCACAGTCATATTCTACATATATGTACAAATTCTACTAGAAAGTAACATTTTGTCATCAATTTGCAAATAGCTCCTCAATTGAGGAGTGGATGAAAACTCCAAGAAAATTATTTTCCCCTTCATCTTCGGTATTGTTCTTTCTACTGATTCTTTTACACATGTTCCTTATTGTTCCATCTCCACATAGGTCTATGCCTACTTAGAGTTGTTGTCATTCTTTAGAGAAACTCTGTTCTTCTAGCTTACAGAACACAGTCAAGGAAATGGCTACAGCTTCACATGAAGAATATGGCTGAGCATTAGTCTCTGGAGTGAGAAAGCGCAGCTCCAACTGGATTCCAACAAGCATATGGACCATGCATTCAGTATGAGACCTCCCTGATGTTTATTTTTCCCATTTGTATAATGGAGAAACAGATAATAATTAATTTAGATGTTGTGGAAAATGAAAAATGAGATCATTCCAGGATGAGCATTTAGAATGCCGATTGGTTAATACAAAGTGCTCAATATATGTTGCTCCTATCCATATTATTTGTATTCTTTTCACAATGAATTATAAATATTCGTCTCTATTTGTTAACCTTGGGGATAAAGTCTCACCATCCATAAAGTCCCCCATCTCTGTCTCTTTGGATGCTATGCTTCACAACGCACTGCTTATGTGTTCTGTGCCTAGAGGGGAGCTAATTCTTATTCTAGATAGAAATGAACTTTGTTTAGATGGAAAATCAATGTCATGACTCTCCCAATATCATCATATTTAAGTCAGTTCTTCTTATCTGAGCTTTGTCCTGTGTCAAAACTTCAGGTGTGCCACTGGTTAATCATTTGTGCCCAATGTTGTGTTCGCTACATTACTTATTGTCCCCCCTGTGATATGGAGGTGAGACTGAAAGATGGACAGGTTGAGTCACATGCTCATTATAGCCAGGTACCTACTAAAGCTGGGTTCACAGAAGGACCTTGGGCATGTTTATTCATTGAATAAGTCACTCAAAAAATCCATATGGGGCAACTAGGTAGTGGTTAAATAAATGAATGTTCAGAGAACTTCTGAAACCAAAGGTCTGCACTATTATTTAACAGATGGAGGAAAAAGCTTCCCCCGACCCCGAAAATAATCTTGCCCATTTTGAAGCACTGTCAAGCCATTAGGCAGGAAACATGAAACAGTCCCTGAGGTCCTCGTGTGCCTTTCCCACTCCTTTCTATGATAGGGAAGTGCAAGAACCCTGGACAAACAACAAGGTGTAAATTGTGTGCAGCCCAGTGAGAGAATGGGGCTGTTTCCTGGAGTTTCTGCGGTGGACCTCCATAAACAACCCCTTCTGACAGCTGGGAAATGCAGTCTGCTCCAGCCAGGCTGTGGGCTGCTGGGAAGACCAAGCAGCCTCTAAATTAAGCCTCTTAGGAGGAGGTTTGCCACTTGAAAGCAATTTAACTTCAGTCTCAGAAAAAAAAGGGGACTTCAGAGGTCACCTCCTGTGCCTCACCACAGGCACCAAGCTGCTCAGAGAACTTTCTACCCTCTGCTGTCTCAGGAGGAGGCCCGCTTGACTTGGGGCCACAATTCTCACATTCTGGAATATTTCCCAATTAGGTCCCTTCCCTCCTTCACTATAACTAACCTGAGCTCAAACATTCCTATGTCTCCTCCAGGCTCTGGGTCAGCCCCGACAGGCCCGTGACCAGTGTCTGGCTCCCACCTCTCTCAACTCCTGTTGCCTATTAGGGCGTTCCCTTGAGCTGCAGATCTGGTCAGGTTCCGTCTCTGCTCAGGATCTTTTCAAATCCTAGTGTTGCTGCAAAAAGACCTCCATGCTTTGTCCCTCTCCCCCCATTTAGTTTCCTTTGCTTTCTCATATTTTATGCTCCTTTAGTACCAGCGTGACAGCCCCACATGTAGTCTGTGAAGGTCAGTATTGGTCCCTTTCCCTGTGCTGGGCTGTTTGAGACTCTACCTTCCTCCTTCAGCCATTGTTCAGCCCCGGCTCTTCCCAAACACGTGCCCCTCCCCCTAGTTGGGAGAGGGCCTGGTTTTCCCAGTGGGCTTCATGAGTCTACCTTTCCAAATCGGTGCTCTCTCCTTAAAAAGAAGAATACAACAAAACATCATTTGGGGAGGCTGTGCACTGACTCCAATGGGCCCCAAATACTGTTTTAATTTTAATTTAAAATCCTTCAAGCTTTAGTTGTCTCCAGATGCCCTGGGACCCACCACACTGGTCACCATTCCTGTTGTGGTTTAGCATGTGCACTTTCAAGTGAGGTGAGCTGGGTTGAAATGACGGGTCCTGAACAATTTCTCTTATTTCTCTAATCTTTCTTTTTTCTCTTTAGCATATAAGAATTACGGCCACATAGAGTTTTTGTAAGAATTAAATTATATAATGTATAAGTAAGAAGAATTTAACAGAGCAAGTGGCTAAATATATGTGAATATAATAAGTGAAGGTGATAACCCCCAAATAATTTTTGACCTCCATATTACACACTCTCTGCTTTCTGTTCTGTCACCAGGCCTTCTTATTTTCATAGGGACTTAGAATTTATATGTGATGTACCTCTGAGGGTGCAGGCTAGGATTTCAGAAATAGGGAGGGGCAGTAAGCAGGTCCTTCTGCCAGCATACGAAAGGGTACCAAGGGGAGGTTCAAATAAATTAATAAATAATTAATAATTATAAATTAATAATTAATCAATAAATTAATAAATAAAAGTGACTGGTATGTTCTACATGCTTCATCAATGTGTAGCTCATTTTCTCACCAACGGCAAAACTTGCATCTTTGAAGTTGTTTATTTTCTTGGAAAAATATTAGATCTAATGCCAAACCCTGGTAGGCAGAACAATGGCAACTTGGTCCAGGGTGTGTGATCTTGCATGGCACAGGAGCATTAGGGCTGCAGAAGCAATTACAGTTGCTAATCAGCTGACCTTAAGCAGCAGATGATCCTGGATATTCTGGGTGGGCCCAACAGGACCAAAGGGTGCTTAAAGCAGAAGAGAAAGCAGAAGAGGAATCAGAAGAGGAGACAGAGAACGATGGGATACTGTGGTTTTGAAGATGGAGGAAGGGTTAGCCACAGAATGTGAGTGGCTTCCAGAGACAGTGAAAGACCAGGAAATGGGTTCTGCTCTGGAGCCCCCAGAAGAAAGACAGCTTTGCTGACCCCTCAAATGTAGCCCGGAGACAGTCAGACTCATTGGTAGGGGACAGACAGGTAAGGCTGGTGGGATCAGGAGGTTAAGAGAATAACTTTATCAAATGGCCCCACTGTGTGGACCCCCCACTGCTTCCTTTGTCAGAAAGCGATTTACCTGTATCCCTACCTAGCCTAACTGGACAGGATATGTCACATTTCTCAGCAAACTACTGGTTATCTGCAAGGAAATGTGGGCAGGAAATAATTTTGATAAGAGGAACCTAAGTTACGTTGAACAAAGAGACTTTGTGACCTTTGTCAGAGACAAGATTCTGAAAGGGTAATTCCTGTTAACCATAAAACCTGCAAAAGTGATTAAGAATCAACCCAATTAGAGCTGGTTCTCATGGGCCAAGGGGACCTTGATTTGTCATGGTGATAGATACTTGTCTGATGCCAGCCTGCTGTCAGTCAGAAGTCAGGAGGTGGACCTGGGTGGGATTCTCTGGAAACTTCTGTGGGATCCTCAATAAAACTCGAGTGAAGGAGAGACACATTGTCCCTCTCCTCTCTGAGAGGACCTGCTCTCTCCCTTGAGAGTATCCCCTCTTCCTTTTCTTATCCCTTCCATAAACTCATTCCTGTTACTCTGAGAGGAATCTTTCTGTCTGAAATCTGACTCCATCACAAGAATCAGGGTCTGAAGGGTGAGTTTTTATACTGCTTCGGTTTCTCAGAAGACCCCAGCTCTATAACTGACTATATCATGACTGAAAGAGGTGTGCACTAATAAATTTGCATGGCTTTAAGCCACAGAGTAAGTGGTAATTTATTATGATAATAAAAGAGAAGTAACATACAAACTAAGGCACAAAATTGAATTTCTGACAGATAGGACTCTGGCATTTAGTTGCAAGATAGTTAAAACAAAAGTGCTCATATAGTAAGGTACTGGGTGTCCTGAGCTCTTAAATTCCCTTGATACACAAATCCTACTAACTCATGTGGTCTTATCCTTTACCTTTATTTTAGCAGCAAACTTTGGAGGAATCTGAGGTATCTTCGCTGGTATCTTCACAGGTCAGGCCTCATACTCCTGCTCTCTGGGTGAAGGCAGGTGATTCAGTGCTGAAGAGGAAGAGGTCTGTGTAGCTACTCTGTAAAATGCTGCTCATTTGTTAATCACTTTCATCATGTCTATGACTCCAATAATAATGACCACTAAGCACATTTCAGGGTCTGCATATCTCTATGAAAAAAAGAAAAAGAAAACAAAGTCATGAAACACATATCAATAGATCTATTTTAAAAAATAGGTCTGGGCACAGTAGTGCACTCCTGTAATCCCAGCAGTTCGGGAGGCTGAGGCAGGAGGATCATGAGTTCAAAACCAGCCGGGTGTCAGCAACTTCGGGAGGCCCTAAGCAATTCAGTGTGCACTAATAAATTTGCATTCCTTTAGGCCACAAAGTAAATGATAATCTCTTATGATAGGAATAGAAAAGTAACATACAAACTAAGGAACAAATTTGAATATAAATAAAACACAAAAAATGGCTGGAGATGTGGCTGTGGTTAAGTGCCTCTGAGTTCAATCCCAAGTACAAAAATTTAAAAAAAAAAAAGGAAATTGGAAACCAGAGCAGCCAAGTGACTTACCCCATGGTGAAGACACTGTCCATCATCTTGCTACTACTACTGGTGGCTCGCTGAGACCAGGTCTCTGAGACTCAAGCGTGTGCCTTTGCATTACCTATTGCCGTCTCCCTACCAAGGTCCATTTCTTCTTTTCACTCTGGAACAAAAAGGCAGCTGACATCGTGCTAAAATTTGTATCACATTTTGGTTTGTGAAATCTTATCCTCTCCTGCCATGAAACCAGTCCCGCACACAGAGCTTTAAGAAGGATTAGATATTCAGGGCTCACGACTTCTAATAAATGGCGCACGTCAATCTGCTGCTTACAGGACTGAAGAGCTATTATTTCACTACAATATCATCATATAAAATGTCATTGTGTTTTCCCGGGAACAGTGCTGTGCTGTGCAGTAACATTGAAATCAGGGGCTATTAGGACATTTTCCCAGAACAAAATGTGTCCCAGAAGAAACAATGCGACGTGGCTGACCCCGGGGTGTTATTTTCTCCTGAGCGCAGGCCTCCTCCCTGGGAAGCTCACATATTAGAAGCTTCACAAATAACACTTTAAAGAGGCTTGGGAAATAAAAGGCCCACGCAGCTCTGGAGAGCTCTGGGGGGCATGTGTCTGTGTTTGCTTGCCTTAGCCGGCTTCAGTAAAGGCGCAGGACGTGGGCGGCTTTCTGGTCGGTTTCCTGAGGCCTGGGGAGCAGGAAAGAATCCCTTCATCAGTCTCATTGTTGCAGGAACTTCAAAGCGAAGCCAAGAAAGAATAGGTGTGCAGCAGTCAGGCTAGAAATCCTCCAACGCCTCTGTTTGTTTCACTTGTGTTTGAGTCTCGCTCAGGTGACCTCGCTCAAAGTTGGGGACTGACAAAACTGTGAGCACACCTGCTTCTCCAGTCTTTAGGAATGCAAATTGCCCTCAGGGTCTGCGCTTTTCCTTCTGTTTTCTCTCATCTGGAAGGCAAGGTGGTGCCTAGGAACTGGGCAGGCCTCCTTTTAAGACTGACCTGTCCACTTGATGCCCATGAAGCCGGCGCTGAGAAAATTCATCTATTTATTCGTTCATGTCTGTACACCATTTTAATAAACACCACCCACTCCAAGTGCATCTTCTACCAAAAAGCACACCGCTTCCCTTCCTCCACACTGCTGTATTCCATCTTTAGATGACATATACACATTTAGTAACTGGTTCCTGCCCTTAAGAAATCGGTCATCTAACAAGGGGAAAGGGAATCGGGATGAGGCTCTAACTTTTTCTTTTAGGGAAAAGACATCTTTGTCATCTCATTTTCAAGGGTGCACACTTGGAAGAGTTCAGGGCTCAGGCCAACACCACCAACACATTGAGGACCGTGAGAGCATTTGGCTGTAAAAGCGAACCTGCTGAATGAGTGACGAGGACCAGGCACCCCGTAGGTCCCCAGCACTCTGGTGAGTCTGCATCCAGTTCTACAGGTAAAGCAAGTATTGGGCAAGCTGTCTTTTTGTTTTGCTTTTTGATCAGTGGACTGGCAGGCCGTGGTGAGAGAGGCATGCCTGGGGACAGGGAGCAGGCGTCTACCTGGGACGGTTGTTCCAGAAGCTAGAGAAGGGAGCAGGGGTGAGTGCTGTGGGCTCAGGAGGTGCCCAGTACCTGGTATCCTGACCCTCGTGGGTCCTCTGTGAGGTGGGCAGCATCCTCCACATTTTAAAGATCAAGAGACCAATGCTTGGGCAAGAATGAAAATGATCTTCATTGTCAAAAGACAATGATTTTTGCAGAATTTTCCTTGACTCCAAATCTCCTTTCTGTGAGGTCAGGCAATGGGCAGATTTAAAAAGAACACCGAAGGAGGCTTTATTGAGATGTCACTCCCCGGCAGAACTTTATCAGACCCACAGAGTGGACAGGAGGAGGGAAGGTCTGAGGAGAAAACGCGTGGCAGCTCCACCAGACTGGAACTTTATGGGGCTTATGGCAGGAAGGGAAGGGCTTGGGTCAGGAAAAGGGAGTTCTGGAGTCCCTTGTCTCACTGGAGTTGGTCGGGGCGGGAAGCTGTCTGAATACTAGGGTTGGCCAGGGGATCCTGCTGATTGACAGGTGTTTCCTTTGGTGCCTGGCCTGATTGATGTTTCTTTAACAAGCGAAAGCTGCTTGGTGCTTTGTTCCTAAGACACCACCACGGATCTGACACTTTCCACTCCTTCAGGCCCCGGGGGATCATGAGCTCTAGGCCACTGCACATCCTGTCAACCCCCACGTCCCAGTTGCCCACAACAAAGCCCATCTCCTCCTTGCCTTACAAAGATGGTCACACCACCATCGCCCTCCTCCCTAATGGCTAGGGAAAGGGAATCAGGTTGAGAGGTGATGAGTTCTCCCAGCAGTAAGACTTGGGCTCGTCTCTTGTTCATGAATTGAACTCATCTTCTTGTTCCATGAGGATTCCATGGGTGACCCGCACCATCGAGTACGTGGCAAACCTTCTCCTCTTTCCAGAGTGTGCTGGGAAAGATGGGCTCTTCTTTGGGAAATTTGACAGGCAGGTTATTTCCATATCCTTTTTTGCTTTGATGTCCTCTATCCTCACATGTCCAATCAGAGCCATCCTGTGCCCCACACCCGTGCACAACTCCCACCTTGACAACTGCCTCCTACCAGCATGAGCAGCCTTGTTTCTCTCCCCACATCAGGCTGCGAGGACTTTGAGGTTCATTCCTTTATCTGTTTCTGTAAGTTCTAGATCCTGAGAGGTTGTCTTGGCATACTTAACTAAATTATGTGTTAAGAACTCTGTCTACATCTTTAGTACAATAAATGACTAAGCATTTTAGAAATTTTTACCTGAAAAACAAATCAGTGGATTCCATTATTCACACTAATTGAACAATTGGACTCATGGGTCTAATGCAAATTGTTTGCTGTTGGGAAGGTCCTGTGCTTACTTTCTGCAGAAGATGAGCACCTGCAAATACCAACAGGAAGCCAGAATGCTCAGATCTGTTGGATTACCTTCTTAATTATCTTTTCAGTGAGTCTTTGTGATGCTGTTTTCTATAAAATAATGAGTATTCATTCATATAGTATTATACCATAGGCATTTGTTATTTTATATATCTTATATGTGACATGTGTATACATATTTTATATTCTTTATCATTTGAATAGTTTTAAGTCATTTGTTTGTGTTTCTTCCATGGTGGTGTTTTTAAGGTTCCATTTCCAACCCATCCTCCTGTTGCAACAAAGAAGGTAACACATGAGAAGGGCTGGGGTGCAGCTTGATGGTAGAGGACTTGTGCAGCTTGCACCAGGCCCTTGCTCCCATCCAAAGAAAGAAAGAAAGAAAGAAAGGAGCAGCAGATGAGAAAACAAGCAGCTGGATTTTAGTCATCCTCTCTCACCAACTAGTTTTGTGACACTGAAAAATCATTTCTCCTCTGTATGCAACAAATTCATCATCTGGACATGGGTGCATGTCTTTAAGTGAGCACTAAGAAGCTGCTTTCACCAAGTCCCACATTTCCAGGTATGAAAGGTATGGGAGTTGTGTCAGGGCCAGAGTGCTCACCGTTGGCCTTGGAGGTTTCCAGAAGTCACAAACCAGCCTGGCAGGTTCGACCTGAATGATATTTTTTCTGGCCTAGAATCACATGTTGGCTGCCTGCCTGGCTCTTGCCCAAATGCCTGGCAGGAATTCAGCTCCTGACAGATTCTAACTAGGTGGGTAAATAGAACTTCTCAATCCAGGTGGTCCTCGGGTGGGCAAACATGCTGATACGAGAGTCTCTGGCTCCCAGAGTTTGACCACTAAGAACATTTTCATTAAGTTGTTACCCTACAAATTTCTTTGTTTCTAAGTTTTGCCAAATGAACTTTATTATTCATATAAGGATCCATATTCCAGGCTTTAGCTGATAAAGGGATATTACCTTGTTACTCTAAGCTTTGGGCAGCACTGTGATAACAGTGCAACTCTAAGGTTAAAAGTAAATAAAATTCGGTTGCTATGCCATGAGATCTTTTGCGGGTAAGTGTGTGATTCCAGTTAGGTCAGGGCTTTACATAAAGATGATGAAGACAGACCTGGAACAATATGGGGTGGGGGAAGGATACTGAATTCATGAGTCATTCAGAGGAGAGCTACCAGAGAGACAAATTCTCTGGGCTGAGCCAGGTTGTGGTCAGATCCAGCAGAGAAGCACCGCAGGGTAGTTGAATATATCAGCCAGCTTGTTCCCTGGCAAAACAGATTTAAACCAGACAACTGAAAGGATTGAAGAAGGAGCTCTAGGAAATATGGAAGAACATAAAACAAAATATTTTAGTTCGTGGGCATACAATTTGTGGAGCAACCTAGGGTGACAGTCATGGGTAGATCTGAAGTAATATTCAAGTGTCAAGTTTCTTTGGTGTGGTGGTAATTCAGTGTGAGATGAAGGAGTTCCACCAAGTGAGTCTGATATCTGTGGCTGAATTAGCTCGAACACAGGGCCTGAGTAAATGATTATGGATTTGGTTGGCCCTGCAGCTAGTCTGGGGACAGAGCTAAAATCTCCAAAAGTTGAATACACACCTACTAAGAAAAAGACGAGTGTTGGTTGAATTGTAATGGCTGGTTGACATTTCAAAGATAGTTGGTTAAGTGAATGGAGGAATGATCTACTGTGTTTTTAATGACATCTGTAGAAGAATTTAGAGACCTTTAAAGAGCACTGACATGGGTTAGAGTGGAGTAAGGAGGAGGGGTGCCTTGGAGTGGAGCCAAGACATTCTCAGGATGGTGCAGAGAGGGGCGACGTGCTGGTGTGTGGACCGAATGCAGTCCTGGTTTTGCTGCTAGTTTGCTGTGAGCTACTAGGATAGTCTCAGGACAGGATTCTGTACGAGAAGTAAACTCCTTAGGGATCATTAAATCACCTCTCCTACACACCCCTCACTCTGTGTTTGTGGAAACTGAGGCCCAGGGAAATAACGTGAGTAGCTGGAGTTCACATGGGCAGGGGCTGGGCTTGACTGACTGCGCCCTCCTTCTTCCCTGCCTTCCGCTCACTCACAAATGGACAAGACCCCTGGGTCTGCACTGCGTACTGACATACTGTCTGCCCCAGACACCCTCCAATATGCACCTCTAAAGGATGTTCTTTTCCCTCTTGAAGTGCTTAGGAATCTTCTGGTCACATTTGACAAGTGGAGCAGAACTCATAGGTTTTGGAAAGGCCTTTCATTAGCCAAATACAGGAAAACCTCATTAAGAGCAAACCAATGGAGGTCTGTCAGAATAAGATATTCCAGCCAAACTGAACACTGACCCCCAAATCAGGACAAGCCTCTCTATTGAGAAGAAGCACAGATAGCACCTGTTGAACTCTAGCAAGAAAACATTCTCAAATATCTTGTTAGGCTTCAATCCCTTGCTGCACCATGAGATAATGTGAATTATGTGCTGCTGACATATGAACAAAATTTCTAATTTTTTTCAACTTGCAGTCACTGGTCTTCTGCAGGAAGGATTCACTGAGCCTTCAGTAAGGACTCAATGCAACTGCACGTGGAAGCATTCATACTTGTGTGAAGGATGGACATGAATTCTCTCCCTTCTCTCTCCCAATGTGAGATTCAATGGCCATTGTGGTGAGAAAATTCTACTTCAGAAAATTAAACTCAGGGGACTTTCGCACCATTTCTGAAGTTGTATTTGTAAGTCTCCCAACTAATTCAAATGACCATTTTCAGACACAATGTATTAAATTTCATTTTACATGGAAAATGAAAGGATTGGCATAAATTGTCAAACTTTTTATGCATCTTGACCTTGTTTTTATCACAGAGACCTTAAATTCCTGAAAAAGGCTGAGACAAAAATGTTTAGATTTTCCAGGTCATATACAGTCTCAGTCTCAGAGGCTCCCAGGGTGAAACTCTCCACCCGGCAAACACCGCTTTGTTTTTTACTGTGTCCTGAACCCTGCATCTTGAGCATTGAAAGGTCCCGATCTACAGAACACTGAACTTTGCCTCAGTGAGCAGCAGTCAATCCTGGGATGTTTATGGTTTGATATGCCTTTGATAATTAAATTTATGGGAGAAATTAATTTGATAGAAATCACTGTGTTGTAATTTTCATTAATCCTTCCATTAATGAGCATCACTTGGCACAATTCTGGACATAGAGAATGCAGCAGAATGATGGTGACGATAATGATGATAATAATGATGGTAAGGATAACTCCAACTTTTCAATGGTTTCAGTTGCTTGTACTCAAAACAAATCTGAAAATATTAAATAGAATATTCCAGAAATAGACCTTTCATAATTAAAAAAATTTATAGCATATTTTTTATAATTATTCAATCTAATAATTAGATATTATTGCTAATCTCTTATTGTGCCTAATAAACAAATCGTATGTGGAGTTCCTTACCATTCGTGTTTTCTGGTGTCCATTGGGGGTCTTAAAACACTTACTCCCTGGTTAAGAAAAGACTGCTGCATTTATGTAGTGCAGACTCGAGCCAGTCACTGGATGAAGTGCTTTTACACATATTATCTTATTAAATTCAACTTCATGGAGTAAACATCACAAACAATCTATTTTACAGATGAGAAACTGGGGAATAATGAAACTTAGTGATGGTCCCCACATAACCTAACTTGTATAAGGAGCTGATATTTGAACTCAGTCAATCAGAAGAGAGTCCCTGCTCTCATGAAGATCCTCAGATCATAAATGAGAATATTCTCCACGGAATGAAGAAATTTACATTTCAGTGCTCCAAGGTATTTATATAGATGCAATGTTGTTCGCAGAAGAGATGAATGACACAAGGAAGTCCTGGATCATGAGTTTATGCTTCTCCTTTGATGGGATTAAGTCCAAAAGTTTCCCTCTGCTTATGCATTACTCTTTCCCTGAACAGACTCACTCAGACAGGAGACCCTGTGGTCCAAAAGCAGGGAACCCCAACCTTTCAGAGCACCTACCAAGTGGGTTGCAGGTGTCCCAGCAGGCATGTCCTGGGAACATCTCTTTCTGTGTTTCCCAGGCCTCCTCTGCTCTCAGTGGTGCCAGGTAGGCTTGTCACCCCCAGGCCTCCTAATAAGTTCCCAGGTCTTAGGCAACCTTACGTCAGGATTTGAAGGTATGAAACTTCAGTGACTAA
Organism: Ictidomys tridecemlineatus; assembly: GCF_052094955.1. Lineage (NCBI taxonomy): Eukaryota > Metazoa > Chordata > Mammalia > Rodentia > Sciuridae > Ictidomys > Ictidomys tridecemlineatus. The sequence goes on from NW_027522913.1 coordinate 442,959, forward strand.
CACTGTTGTACACTGCTGTCTGTCTCTCTTAGAGAAACATCTTCATTATCAAGAGAAACTCTGTTCCCCACCTCCAGTTCCAGACATGACTGTCACAGCTGTGAGCCTAACTGCTGCCCCGATTCCAGGAACCGTGTACAGAGCAGAAGCACAAGTCTTGAGTCTCCAGACCTGAGTCAGACTCTCCTTTATGAACCTTTCTAAGTGTGTGACTTTGAACATGGCATTTAATTACTAGTTTTCTTATCTGAAAACTGGGGCTATAATTCCCACATTGAGAGATCATAGATATGAATGATAAAAAATATTTATTATAAATATATGATAAATAGCAGTGTTTCTCTTCTCCTTAGACTTTCAAAAATGAAGATTTGGTGATTAGTTATTTGGAGGAAAGAACAGAGAGTATGAACTACTGAGTACTTGACACCCTAGGACATAAACATTAAAATAGGTCATGGAGTTACCAAAATTATTTTCAGACTCTTAAATGCATATTTTACTCCACATTAGCATTAGATCAATCTTCCCAAGACATGGCTTCAAATATTTCATTAAAATCCTCATAATCCTTCAATGACTCTTCTCTGCCTGCAGGATCAAGTTGAAGCTTCTTGGCTAAGCATTCAAGACCCTGCTGAACACTGAACAAAATTAAAATAAAATTCTGATTTCTTGCCACTCCCCCTTGTGTAAATATGTTTCAGCGCAATTGCTAATTCATTATTCCTAGCAGATGCTCTTCTGATTCTGTCACTGTCCATCTTCTATCTTTTTCTTGGCATATTATCTGTCTGTATGTCTGCTGGTGATTATTTCATTCTTTAAGCAATTACTCCAGGACTCTACAACCTCACGCTCCGACAAAACACAGATCGTTCCTCTTTTCACTTCCTCGTGGTATTTTGTGCTTCCTCTGTTAGGATTTCCCTTATTCCCTTGTACTCATATGGAGGTGTGAGCACCTGCCTCCCATTTCCTTTGCCTGCCTAAGAGCAGGGCTGAGACGTTATCACATTTAACACTTATAGAAAGTTGGCACAGGCCCGGCACAGTGGTCGGTCCTCCATAAACATTAATTGAGTGATTAAAAATCATAAACTGAAAATAAAAACTTTGGTCCTGGAATTGAGCATCTGGATTCTATTCACAGCTAGTATCTACATGACCTGGGAAAGTCTTTTGTCTACTCTGGTTCTAAATTATCTCATGTGTAAAATAGAAAATGTGGTTAGTGGTTTTCAAATGCAGCTTTGTGGAGTCAAAGAAGTTCTGTCAAGTCCTGCAGGATCCATTCTTGGGAGGAAATGGAATTCTAGGCCTCTTCTCTTGTTTCAACTGGCAAAGCTCATTTTTTATCTGTTTATAGCCAGACATCAGATGAGCTTTCACTGGAACAACATAAGGTACATTAAACAGATGAATGTATCCTTAAACAAGGATCATAAAACAAATGAATCCTTGAGATTAACTAATACATGCCACTCCTTCAATATCTGTCTGATATTTTCATGTAAATATACATGTAATGAGACATTGAAACCACACCCCTATTAGAAGCAAGACAGAGTCTTGAATCCTATTCAAATTCAGCAATGAGCTGACAGAGAAGTACCATTTCTTGAGTATCTAATGTATCTCGAGCACACACTGTGTGCCAAAATAATCCTAGAAATTTTGCTTAGTTTTTTCTCTGATCTCAAAAATCTACCATTTGAATAACATTTTCCCACTTGATATATGCAAACTAATTAGAATAAAAAACATCTCAAACAATCACAGGGGAACGGAACCTTGACAGGCAGCAGGTAGGCCCTGCCTCAACACCTTGGGCTGTGTCCCTTGAGTGACACTTAAATCAATGAAAGTGGTTTCTGGGAATTAAAATGCACACAGACATACAGAAAACAATGAGGTGTTTTGGAGAACACCTCTCTTCTTCCAATCTCTAAGACGTAGCCATTGTTTTGAGAGCAAGGATGACTCAGAAAGCCTCATTGCAATTTCCCATCAGAAGCTTAGCTTGGACCAATGAATGGAATGAGTGCAAAGCCTCCCTGTGGTGCAGTCCCCATAGGCTGAACCCTGAGTTGGTTCCACTGAACTGGCTTTGCCTGTTTGGTTCTGTATTTGCAGTTTGGAACAGAAAATAGTCAGGAGGCTCTGCTAAAGTGCCAGCAGAAAACAAAAGTTCAGATTGGTTGTGGAAAGAGGGAGATGGCAGGCTTGAAGGCAAGTCTGAGAAGCTCAATTGCTGATATTGGAACTGCGTGATGACTATGCTGAATTAAGTTAATTAAAGAAAGTTTGCATACAAATTAGTAGATTTAGGCAGATAACAGATTTTTTTTTAGTTGAAGGAATATTTATAAGTGTTTGATCTAAAACAGAGTACCCTGAGCAGCATCAATGAAGAAGGTCATCTTGGAAGATCATTTAGGGCTGAAGTGTCAAACTTTTGATGGGTGTTTGTTCATGTTGATGGGGCACCTTCCCTGGACATCACCTGCATCCTCCTTTTTTTTCAGTTGAAAGTGATCTCAGTGAGAGTGATGAAGTCACAGTAAGAACATACTTCACTAAGGAGGCTGAGGCAGGAGGATTGCAAGTTCAAAGGCCACCCTAGCAACTTAGGAAGGCCCTAAGCAACTAAGTGAGAGCCTATCTCAAAATTAAAAAATCAAGTAAAAGGGCTAGGGATGTGGCTTACTGGTTAAGCAACCCTGGGTTCAATCTCTGGTTCATACCCCGAGAGAGAGAATACCACATACCTTAAATAAATTATTGTAAATTTGCTTTAACAATAAGACATGAATGGTTCACTTGTGATCTCTAGGAGTAGTGTTTTTTTTAATCTATTTTGCTTAGTGTTCTATCCCCTGTGTAGAAGACGGCATGGTCCAAAATGATTGCTTGGGAAGTATTATATGATTCAATGAACCAGTGACAATATGTTTCAAAATCTAGTTAGGAGACAAAGACTAAATTATTGTTGACGTAAAAGTGTATCTCCATACCATTCCTTCTAGAGTTAATCAAACAACCCACAGCAAACATTGACAATAGCAAAGGACTATTAACAGAAGCTTTTAATTAAAAAGTAAGATAGCAAGATGATAGTAATAGAAAATCATAACCAAATCAAAACAGTCCTGATTATTACCTCTGACACAAATGTAGGGACTTTAATTATCAGCAGTACACTTGCTTAGCAAGAGCTTCCCAACTTTTGCCAAGCATGAGGCCAGATTTCTTGATAGAATACTAAAATTGGAATTCTCATTAAACTCTTCTTCATTCTTTCTAAATGTGAAATGCCATATTTTTACTTTCTTAATAGATTATTTATAATTTTCTTTGCATTTTTTTAAGTGAAACGCATGGCCATTGGTGTGCACTTTTACTCATAAAAGGGCTTGGTTTTTGAATTGGATCTCAGAACTTGGGAAGGATCCTCTAAGTTCACTAGTGGGTTCAAGCCAAAATGTGACGATGGCCACATTAGTGTCCTAGTTTCAGGGGACACCTCAGGAGGAGCAAAGCAGTTTGGAAGCAACAGAAGATTTGGATCTCCACCAAACTGCTCTATTTTTAAGTTGGATGGTTCTACCAATGGTGTAATTTCTTGCTGGGGGCCTATTTATTAAAGAGTGAGCCAAGTTTTGTAATGTGATTTCTGGAAAGGGTTGTTGGCTGGTGAAAGTTAATTCTTCTAAGGAAGAAGTAGGAAGGAACATTGGGTAATGTTGAGAAGAACTTATCACTGAGTACTTCTTTAGTTAAGCAGTCAGCTTTAGAGTAGCCAGGAGGGCAGAACACATAAACAAGGAGGAAACAAATAAAGTCGATCCCTAAATAACTCCAGAGGGGCTGAGTGATCTTGCTTGAGGGCAGGTTGAAGATGGTGGGGACTGTTTCACACAGATTTCTCAGGAAGGAAGGTCCAGAGAAGCTGAGGGGTGTGGAAACCCTAATTGGCCCCAAAGAAAAAAGAAATAAGGCTGATAATTATAATATAATCTTACTTCCAAAGTGCATGCTAATGGTTTGGTGAGTTGGATCTCACAGAGATCTCCTTGAGTAGAACTGAAATGGGTGTAGGGCCCAGCGGTGAGGTGTCACGCAAAACCAGAAAAAGGCTCTTTTTCCTCCTCATTTTAGGATCACCAGAAATCCCCACAGCCTGAAGATATTAAAGCTCAACTTGTCCTTGGGGTCTAGCATCAGAAGCACAGCCTGCCTTCCTCTCATCCTCTCTCTCTACCCTCTTGTGGACCGTGGGCTGTGTATCCATGTTGTGCACATTGTGGAACTGGATCAGGAAGGCTCAATGTCACAGAGCATCTTGGTTCCTTCCTTCATGGAGGTAACAGTTCAGACACACCCAAGGGTCTCAGAACTTGGGAAGGACTCTGCAGCCTGATCATCAGAGTCTTCGTTTCTAACAAGGTTTTAAATCAGTGCTGTACAAAAGAACTTTCTAAAATAATGAAAATGTTATATTTCGAGCTTTTCCCCATCACAGTAGCCTCTAGCTAATTTGGCAACTGAGGACTTGAAATGTGGCAAGTGTGATTGAGTAACTGAATTCTAATTTCATTTAATTAATTCAAATTTGATTTTAATGACCACATACAGCTATTGGCTCAAGTTTTGGGCAATATCATAAGCTAGATCCTTGTTAACAGTTTTGTCCACAGACATCTTAACATCTTATAACTATTACATATAACATGTATAACTATTACATGTTATAACATAACATCTCATAACTATTACCGAGAATTTCTTAGGTCCCAGTCAAAATCAGACTTTCTACTTAAACAAGGTCCCCAGATGATTTCTACACATGTTAAAGTTTTAAGGCCACTGACTTTCAGTTGTTTAATGTATGTGGGATTCACGTGGAAACCTGGTGTGTCTCAGGTGGGGGTTTATGCGGTGTGAATTTGCATTTCCAGCAAGTCCCCACCTGGTGCTGATGGTGCTAGACCTCTGACTGCAGGTTGCCCTTCTATTGCTGCAGAAGATCTAACTCCAGAGTAGCTCTGGGTTCTGCCTGGCCTCCTCTTTTCTTTCAGAACTGATGAAATCATCCACAGGGCGTTGGACTATTACATGAAATCGTAGAGAATGTAGTTGAAAGATGACAGGGAGCTGAGATCCCTTCCCTCCCCTTATGGACAAGTTAGGCAGATTTCTCTGACCTTCCAAATCTTCTTCTTTTAAAAACGGAGTCAGCAAAGCTAACTGGTGGGGGTTAGGAGGATCTTAGCAACTGTAGACGCAAACTAAATGCAGTCCTCATGGCCAGGCCCATGAAGGATTCTGAGTGAACTGGGATGGGCACCCAGTAAAACTACAACCAAAGCAATCCTGCTCAGGCCTTCTTATCTGCACCTTGCTGTGTCTCATCTTTTTATTCATGTTTTTTATTTCACTGCTGTCTTTTTTCCCCTAGTTTTCTCAGCCTCTGTGTCATAGAATTTTGAGTTCACGATTATTTTCTGTGATTTCTTCTTCTTTATTTTCTCTTTCTTTCATTCCTTCTTCCCTTCATCCCTTTCCTTCATCTTCTTTCTCTTCTGTCTCACCTTTATTATCATTGGGATATTTATATTCTTTGAGATCATTGCAGTGGATGCTAAACAAATTGAGATATTTGTTTAGTAACTAGAAGGAATCATAGATAATCAGAAAACAGCCATATAGCCTAATCTCCTTAAATTGCTGGTGATTACGTAGTAGGCGTTTGGTGCAGGCCTGACATTTGTAGATAATTAAAAGGCTAAGTGAAAACTAGCATAAAGGCTTCCTGTTTAGTGTGTTTCTTAGAATTGTTTCTGTTTGGTCACTGACTTCAAGGATTATGGATCTATCTGTTGCCAAGTGGGTTATATTGCAAAGGATCTTTGGGTCTGAAGTCGTATGTGTTGTCTTCAATGCCATGAGGTTATTTCATTGGTTCAATTCAGGACAGCCCAAGGTGGACATTTTTCCAAAAAAAAATAAAAAAATAAAAAAACAACATTAGTCCTATGAAGGCCTTCATATAAAGGATTATTCAAACTGAAAGGACTCTTGGGTATTTTTTCCAACTCTGCATTTGTTTATATTGAGAAATCCAAACCTAAGTAGACACGATGGCTTCCACGAGGTCAAGGACATTTAGGCTTCCATTACTTTTCATTTTTTAGTCTGTGCTCTTATTTAGAAATGAAAGAATTTAGCTTTAACAACCCTAAACCAAGAAGTCTCTGGGCCTGTGGACTCTGAGGAAGGATTAAGCCACAGGTCCATGTAGGGCAGAGGTGGAGCTGGTCCTTAGGATAGGCAGGAGCCTGTTGCTAGGATTCTGTCCTAGGATTCTCTCCTCTTCTTCCAGTGTGCCCAGTGATTTCCAGGTCATCAACTGCTTTGAAGGGTTAGCCTTATGACTTCAGTCCTGAAAGAAGACTCTTGATGTCCAAAGCCAAACATTTGGAGGAACGTCTTGGGTCAAGTGCACACTCTTGGATCGGTCAACTATGGTTAGAGTGGGGTTTTGTAACAGGACAGATTTCAATGCCAATGGATACAATAGAAGGAGGGACAGTTTCCAAGGGTAGGGCCATGCTGTTTCTGGAGAAGGGAACTAGGGCATAGAAAACAACAGGTGGTCTCCATCCTCAGTGTGATTTGCTTTGGCTGATGTGGTTTTATTGGTTGGCAGCAGATGGCAGTGGTACAAGCTGACATCCTTTTAGCTATCCTGTGAGCCGGTGGGGTGGTGAAGCCCTTTGAGTTACTGGTCCTCAGCTAGGTCTATGGCGGTAATAGAATTCAGGAATTTTTTTTTTCACTTTAGCAGTTCCTCAAAAGATTTTGTCCTTGAACTTTAACAACCAAACAACACTAGGCAAGCATCGTGTAAAGGAGACATACATGTAAAACACATGTCTGTGTCTACATCTATGTCTATCTATATCTACATCTATGTTTATCTACATCATCACTCTAGAAACATTAATGTATCTGTGAAATTATATGAATAAGACCTATTTAGGTGTAACCGCTTCCATATTATGTCCAGTTTCTTCTCTTTAAGTACTTACAAAATATACCTGTATATATCTTTTAATTGAAAAATATAGAATGATAGTATATGATTTATTTTAAAATCAGTGCCCAAATATAACAGACATTAAATATAGTTTGTTAAATCATCTAAATGTTCATAGGTACCCCACAGTCATAAAGCTACAGACAGATATAACTATATGCCTCTAATGTTAAATTGCTGATATCATCTCCATAGATAACTCAAAAACCATCGCCTGGTATTAACTAAGTTAGCAGCTCTTACAGTTTCGCTACTGTTTTTGTTTGGTTGCTTGTTTGTTTTGCTTCATAATATTTTTGTTTTTTCAGATATTCCTTGGTTCATCATAGATTCGCCTCTCTTTAGCTCATATAATTGTTGCAGAGAATGCAGATCCCTCGTTAAGCCCATAAAGATGAGTTTTCTCCTGCTTCCTGACTTCTAACTGCAGGTAATAACTGAGGCACAATGGGCCCTAACCTTGAAGAAGGGTCTGTTGGTGTGCACATGCACACATTGGAGTACCCCGAAGGGTCAAATGTGTCTGAGAGTAAACTTTCAGGCTGAGTCACAGGTAAGATTCAGCCAGGTCCAGGGAAGAGGGTGACAGGAGGCAGGAATAAAGGTCATGGGTAAGTAAAAGGTTCATCATTCAGGCATACAAATCATGCATGAAATCTTCACTAGGGAACTATTTTTTGGAGTCCTCTGTCATTAGGTGGTAACCTGAGGTTCAGAACATCAAGAGGGCTTGGAATGAATTCTGAAAACAGCTGAAGTTGAGGCACAGTCAAGGAAAAGAGGAAATTCACAGAACTCTGATCTGAGGCCTCCTCCTGAAGGGAGTAGCCAAGAGGGCAGCATACCCCCGAGAGGTAAGAGATTCCGATGAGGAATATCCTTCCAGTTTAGCAACAAAGCCTGGTATTTCATTTCTCCTTGTGCTTCTCAGAATAATTAAAGATGGACCTCTCTTGTCTACTTGGGGTTTCATAACCTGATCCATTCTGCATTTAGGTTATATTGTCAAGGAACACTTTGAAAACCACCATTTTTGTTATTTTTAAACAATAATAACAATAATTGTTTAATAAGTATTTACTGATTTCTAAACATTTCACAGCACATAAAAATTGAAGGACGTGATCACAAATCTTTACAAATTTATTTTACAGATAAAGAACTATAATAAATTTCTCCAATTCATATACTTTTATATTTGGGGACTGTCTGTGATTTTAATTCAGACCTCTAAGACTCTGAAGGGGGCTTAGACTTTATTACTTTTCACTCTCTATTTTTATTTATTTTGCTATTAATCTCATTCTTTTGGTTTTTAATTCCAACAACTTCCTACCTGTAGCCCAGGCCTCTCTCCTGAACTACTTATTTATGTATCTAATTATCAACGTGACATATTCAGTTGTCTGTCTAGAAGACTTAAAAAAATAATCCTAAAATATCTAAAGCTGATCACTGAATCTTGCTCACTTGAAATCTGCTCATAATCTTCTCCATTGTACTTGCTCAGGATGAAAACCTTGAAGTTGTCGTTTTACTCGTCTTTCTCTCATACTCTAAGTTCCACTCATCAGCAAAGTCTGCTCTTCAACCATATCCAGAATCCACCCACCTCTTGTGCTTTACTGGCATCATCCAAACTGCCACATCATTTTATCCAGAGAACCACGGTGGTCTCCTGTCTTCGACCTTCTATGCTTATACTGTGTTCTCAACTCATAAGAATTCATTCTGAACACATGTTTAAACATGCCATTCTACTTAGAACCATGTACCTAAACAAACAAAAAAAAAAAGAAAGAAAGAAAAGAAAAAAAATTAAAAAAAGAACCATGTACCTTAGGAGAGAAGCCAAGGTCCTCCCCGTCCCCTCCAGGGCTGCCTGTGGTTTGAGTCCTCAAACTGCCTTCCCTGCCCCACCTCGTCTTGTTCTCCTGTGTTCACGTGACCTCTGCTGCCTCACTGGCTTCCTGGTTGTCCTTTGAACACAATAAACAAGCTTCTACATGAAGACCCTTGCACAGGTGGGTCCCCTACCTTGAATGCTCTTCCCATGGAGCTCTGTGGCTAACGTCCTCCATACCTTTGAGTTGCTGCACCAGAGCCTCCTTTTCCATGAGCTCTACTGTTTGCTGGCTTCTAGAAGAAGGAGTGCTTCAGAGAATGTGCCTTTCCTTTTCATCACCTTGAGGACTCATCCTGAAGCTCAATGCAGTCCATAAATAAAATGAGACAGAGCTCAGGATGTACTTTAGTAGTGACAAGGTGAGAAATACATGACACTCCGTGCTGTATGCAAAACAGGGCGTGATTTGCAAGAGGACATAAGGTTAATTTTGTTGTTGTTGTTGTTCTTGAAATTGATGAGACTCTATTAAATAAGTTGGGAACACGGCATGCAGTCATCTCAGTGGAGAATGCCATATCACTCGTCTGTCTCTGTACTAACTTCTTTTGACCGACACTTTGTGCTGGACTGTGGTGTTATTTGTGCAGGGACAGGGAGGCAGGGGTATGATCTGCATATTGAAATGACTCAGAGTTCAGAGAATAATTCAGGTAAGAAAACAAGTGCGCTGGTATAAATTAGAGTGAGTCGCAAAGAAAAGTGTGATTGATTCAGATTGGGAGTATTGAGAGGGAAGGAAATTGAGGTCAGGAAAGACTTCCCAGAGGAGGTGCATGATTTGAATCTTGAAGACAGACACGAATCTGCTACATTAATATGGAGAAGAACAACCCAGGCAAAGTAGAGTCAAGAAAACAAACGTGGGGATTTGAGAATAGCTACCAGATGATAGAAAATGTAAGTGGGCTTCCACCTGTCACTCTCTCCCTACACTGAAGTATAATTGAAATGTGGGTGCCTGTCCTTTTAGGAGCTCATCAAATTTACAGATTTCTAATGATTAAAGGCCATCTCAATTCAAGTACAAAATTCTTAAAAGGAATTCAGACACAGACACAGTCCTCATTAGGATGCGTTACTGTTCCACACGGTGCCATGACATGACTGTGTATCACGAGGCATCTCTCCTCATCATGAGCATTTCTGGAATCTCAATGAAAGCAAGATAGCGTCCTTTGTTTCAGTTGCAGCACACACACAAGGTGCCAAGGAGGATGGACACAGCCATTTGGAGATCCAACCTTGATCTACAAAGCTTAGAGAAACTCACTGGCAAGACTAAGTGCAAGGTCAGATTCAGAAAGCTCTAGAACTGTGATTGTGGTGTATCATTTTTATCCATTCTGCAAAAGTTAAAAACATGACTATTAAAATATAACCATCTTAGCCATCAGCGAAGGGATCTGTGACATAAAAAAGTGCAAATTGTGAAATTAAAATACAAATGTGAGTGTGTGTGTGTGTGTGTGTGTATGGAGGAGGGTAGAGTGGAAGTGTAGACTTATTTTATGTGATCAAACTGAAGTGGTTATTATCTTAAAATAGCCTGCTAAAACTATGTAGTGCTCTGTGTAAGCATCATGTTATCCAAAAAGCAAAAATACATAGTAGATACACCAAAGATTAAAACCAAGAAAACCAATTGTACACTAGAGAATATAATTTAGTCACAAGGAAGAGATCAAAGCAGAAAGAAGGAATAAAGAATCTACCAAAAACCAGACAAGAATGAACCAAACAGCAGTAGTAAGTCTTCACTTATCAATGATTAGCTTAAGTAAGAGTGGATCAAATGGCCCCAGTGAAAGACCTAGTGGAGCTGAACATGGGAATAGAAAGAAAGAAATAAAGCTGGGGCTCTATACTGCCTAGTGCAGGCTTACTCCGTTGTTACGGACGACACTGGAAATCCTGTCATTGGCAACAACCTGTATGAACATGGAAGACGTGTTAGGTGAAATCAGCCAGGCCCAGAAGACAAATACCACCCGATCTCACTTCTGTGTGGAGTTTCAAATGTTGCAATAGAGAATAACATGGTGGTTACCACAGGCTGGTGGGATTGGGGGGATTTTGGTCAAAGGAATCAAAATTTCAGTTAAATAGTAGGAAAAAGTTCAAATTATCATTGTAGGTCAGGGTGACTAGATTTTTTTTACCAGCCCATTGTATATGTGCAACTTGCTAAGAGAAGGGGTTTTCAGTCTTCTGGGTATAAGAAGTGTTAAGTACCTGAGGCAATATGAATGTTAAATAGCTGAATGTCACCATTCCACAATCTATGCGTATGCCAAGACACCCTGTGTGTACCATAACAGTGTGGGATTTTAACTTGTCAATTTAAAGAACACTGAGTTTTATGGTCTATTTTCCAGTGGTACTTCCAAGGGAAATTGAAGTGAAGTGATTCATGGTTCTGTATTCTCCATTTGTTTATCTAGGTGAATCCTATTTTTAAAATATTTTACATGCCACATTTTCCTAGTTGGACAGAGGGATACCAAGGCTACTATGTACATGAAAGAAAATGATCCACTTGTTTTCTCAGGCTCGCCTCATTCCATTAATCATACTGAGCAAGGCCATATTGATTGGGGATTTGCACGTATAACCTGGACTTGGTTTAAGGTGCTGTAGTCTATTTCTGTACTTCCCTAAGCTACAAGTGGAATGTTTGTTTTTCTTTGTCTCCTTGCCTGCTTTGTTTTTCAAAATAAAACCTAAGTTGTTTTTTTTTCTTTTTAAAATTGTTTGTATTCAGACTACTGAATACTTGCAATACTACTTAAGGCTGCACAGAAAAGGTCATCAAAATTATGGCAGAATTCACATTGACTTGACTTTGCTTTGGAATGTCAACAGCAGCTAGTAATCACCTTTACTATGGTACAGCAGAAATAAGTCTAACCACTGAAGCCAGAAGCCAGGTGATTAGTTTGTCAGTATACCTATCAATAGTCTTCCCTTAGCATAGTAAAATCCAATTAAAAATGCAAATTAAGTGTGATTAGAGTCATATAAAACCCCAGAAGCCACAAAATAAAGAATTATAAATTACTTACAAATCTGTAAGAGATCAAAGAACAAAAATTGGGATAAACACTCTATTTTCCTGAATGAGAATACCAAAAATATTTAATATTTTTATATTTTATATATTTTTATATTTTATATATTTTATAATGAGTCTCTGTGTTCTTCAAATTATTCTATAAATTCTATTATTCCAACTAAAACAAAATGGATTTCCAATAAAGTTTGATAAGCTGATTTTAAAAATTACCTGGAAAATTAATATATCATAAATGAAATGAAATTTTGGAAAAACAAGGAAAAACTCCCCTTACTAGTATTTTAAATTTACTTCCCAAATTAGGTTACTTAAAATAGGTGACACTGAAAAAAGGAAACATTGTATGTGTGTGTGTGTGTGTGTGTGCATATTTAATCCACTCTCTTTCTTTATTGATTCATTGAAATTAAACTCATGTAACCATGATGAGTTCTATGGCACATGCCTGTAAATCCAGTGATTGTTGAGGCAGGAGGACCACCAGTTCAAGGCCAAACTCAGAAACTTAATGAGACACTCAGCCACTTAGTAAGACCTTGTCTCCAAAATAAATAAATTAAAAACAAAAAACAAAACAACACAAAAAGCAAAAACACAGCAAAACAAAAGTTGGAAATAGAATGCAGAGGCCAAGCATCCCTGTGTTCAATCCCATGTCAAAAAACAAAATAAAATTCCTTTACCCTTACCCAGAATTTTGTGGATATAATCTGAGATCTGAGATCCAGATAATTAATATTAGCTTGTACATTAATACTTTGAAGCCATAATTCCTACAATAGTTTATGATCAACTCTGCTCCATATATTTCAGCATTATTCATTAGACTGTTTTTGTTTCTTCTGTTCTAACCATAAATTTTACATTCTTCCTTTTTTTCTTTGTTTCAACATACAGTTGGCCAATTTTATTTTCACTTAATATTTTATGAGTTGATTCATAGAGGTATAATGATCTGGCACTTCAAGATCTGTGGACCTTTGTTCTGTGGCTGTTCACAGAATAGGATTGTTAATGTGCAAACTATTTTCTTCTCAAAATTTTCTTAGAAGTTTCTTATTTCTTATTATTAAATAAAATTAGTTCAGGAAACAAAGTCTGTAGCTATTCAATTTCAAAAATCTTTTGGATTTTGTCTTCATTTCAATTTTAAGCCATAACAATATTTTTTTCCTGAACAAAATTTATTAATTTATTGAACATTTTTAAATTCAGATAGTGGAATATTACTCAGCAGTAAAAATAAATATTATTTGCGGTCAAAAAATAGATGCTCCCATAAGCTTAATGTCAAGTAAAAAAGCCAAATAGGATTTCATTTAAATGAATAAGGTTAGGTAAGGATATTTAAGGATAGGTAAAATTACTCTATGCTGGTGAAACTGAATTAATGGCATCTTCCAGGGTGATGCAAATATTGTATACTTTTATCTATAGAGTACTTATGTGGATGTACACATTGTTGCAACACATCAGCCTGTATATTTCAGATATGGGAATTTTACTGATAAATTACATTTATTTTTCTGGATGTGTCCTTTTGCTGAATAAATTAAGAGTTAATTTTAGACAGGACCAACATGTGCGCTCTCTCTCTCTCTCTCTCTCTCTCTCTCTCTCTCTCTCTCTTTCTTTTTGGTAGCTTCTGTTGGTCCTCTTACCATTACAAAAGAGGCATATGCTTGGAAGCCCTCTTGGATTTTGCAAACAAGACATTGGAGAGTTAGATGTGATTTCACCACCATTTATTGTGAGGCCTAAGAGACCCCCAGCCTCTGAGAGGAGCCAGGAGCTCCTAGCAGGCAGTGACTCATAGGCAGGCCCAGGCTGCAGGGCAGCAGTCCATCCACTCGGGCTCTTATGAACCTGCCTAACAATCGTTGCTTTAAGTGGAAATAGAATGCAGAGGCCAAGCATCCCTGTGTTCAATCCCATGTCAAAAAAAAAATTCTTTACCCTTACCCAGAATTTTGTGGATATAATCATAGACTATTATGTTGTCTATAGCTTACACCACAACTGAAGGCTGAATCATTGTAAAACAAATGAGCATTTTGAAACACATTTATAGTCTTTGGGCAAGTACCCACTCTCCTTTCCAAAGCAGTTCTTTGCTGCTTCTTGGGCTTAAGTATGTTCAGGAAAATTATAGTTCCCATACCAATCTGGCCTGTTTTTGTGAGTTAAGAATAGTTTTATGGTTTCACATAATTAAGAATAAAAATATACCATTAAATATCTTTATATTAGATGAAATTGAAATTTTGATGGCTAGGAATAAAGCTTTATTAAAACACACCTGTGTTCATTCGCTGATAGCAACTTTCAAAAGACTACGGTGAAGTAGAGTGGAGGCCACAGACCACATTGGTCCATCAAACTTAAAATATTTATTACGTGGCACCTTACACAAGTTTGCCAGCCTCTTGTTTAGATCTTTGGTTACGAGTCATGAGGTAACTGCACTAGCTAGGATTCGTAGGTGTTGGGTGTTATCTGATTCACCTTGGTATAAAATTGGGAGTTCCTTGCAGCACTTTATTTATCAGTTGGAGGTATGTCTACAGAATTGAGGTCATGCAGATTTTGATGTTGCAAAATCATGTGAGTTCTTTTACCTTCTCAATGTCCTATTTATCAGCAGTCTCCTTCAACCCACATCTGTGGGCACCTGGCAAACTAACTGTAAATACCTAATTCAAAAGGAAAATAAATCTGGTCTGGTTACTCATGGCTCTGCGAAAAAGGTTTGTATACTCCAAGGTGGACTGCAAGAATATTCCAATCTGCTTCAGAGAAGATTTTAGAGATGAGTAGAGAGTAAGTCTCCCTATTGATTGGAATATTGAAAAGATATCTCAATATCCACTTCCTTGAGGAAGAGACAGTTTAAAGTAATGTTCTACAGCAGGTCATCAGCAGTGACTAATCATCTGGCCAGAAGATTTATGGATAAATCTCCTGGAGTGGGTTTAAAATGTAGATTACTTATGTTCCATGTTAACACTAATCAAAACCAAAATAAACCAAAATCAATCAACAAAAATAAAGCCTCCTGATCTGGTGGTGAAATGTACTATCCAAATGGAATGGAGTTAGGTCAGACCCATTTTCTATCCAAACATATGATTTTTCCAGTGGAATCAAATAAGTGGTTTTAGTGGTGAAGATAGAGGCTGTTTATATCTTTACACCTAGTCCTCACAAAATCCGACCTGATTTCTACCACTGAGTGCCCAGTATTTTATTAGCAGCAATCAATGCTGAGGTTCAGGGATTGCATCATGTCCTTGCAGGACCAGACAGAAACTTCGTAGTAGACTGATTGTATTTGACTCCCGTCATGGAAGACACAGTTCTCTCTGGAATAAAATTTTGTCATTTGATTTGCATTTCCGATGTGTCGTGTTTCCTTCAGTAAGTACTTCAAAGACTCAGTGGACACATCTTACACCATCACTGTCTCCTAGACATGGCAAATGCTCTGGTCTGGGTACATCTGCCATAATTCAAGTGTTGAAGCTTAATCACCAATGCAATGGTATTAAGAGATGGGGGTGTTGGGGAGGTGATTAAAACATGAGGGTGGAGCCCTCATCAATGGGATCAGTGACCTTACAGAAGAGGCTTCAGGGATCTGCCTGGTGCTGCTATCTCTTCTACTCCATGAGGACAGGTTTGTTCCTTCTGACCTTCTGCCCTGTGATCAGAACAAGCAGACCTTGTCTTGGAAATAGAAAACAGCCCTCACCAGACACTGAATCTTCCTATGCCTTGATCTTAGACTTCATGGCCTCTAGTACAGTAATTTTTAAAAAAATAAATTACCAAGTCTCTTATCCTGAAGGAGCTGGCATATCTATCCCATAATGAGAAGAGATACTGAAGACCACTTACAGTGTTAGCTGGAAAAACATTTTCTGCCCTTCTAGATATGGTATGTATTCTGAAACTCAGAGATAGGATGCTAATTATGAGCTGAGTAAATAAGAGGTAGGATTGGGGATGGATCATAATTCCATCTAATTACCAACTGGTACTTTTTGCTTTTCATTCTTGCTACTCTTGTTTCAATAGTTTCCACATTTCAGAACCAAAGAAGAGCCAATAACAGTTCCATTTTACTAGACTCTTAGATTTCTACCTGATCATTCTGGCTCCTCTCAGCACTAAGAAAACAAGTTAAAACAGGGATTATGGTATTGGCTAGGGTGATTTAATCTAGCTCTGCAGGGAAAATAGTGCAGTTGTTACCTAACAAGAGTAATAAAGAGAATGAATGGCATACTGAGAATCTGCTGGAACACGGGGCGACTCCTAGTACCACTGGTGTTAACAGTTAATTGCGAACAGCCTCAGTCCTCTGTTGTCAGAGTCCAGAGTATTCAGATCTTTCAAGGTCACAGACACTTCACTGAAGGCTGCCTGTGATAAACCAAAGAACTTGAAAAACAGGGGTTAAGTAAATAAAGGGAAAAGTCACAAACAGCCACTATAAGATACTGATCAGTCGTACAAGTAAGTGCTATAGACTCTTTCCAGATTTCCTTCCTCTATGTGTTAATTAAATAAATTACAAGATGTAACTAATGTCCTCTTGTTTCCTTCAATCCCTAGACATGGCAAATGCTCTGGTCTGAATATGTCCGTCACAATCCATGTGCTGAAGCTTAATCACCAATGCAGTGGTGTTAAGACATGGGGGTTTAATATGGCACATTAGGGCGGCAGTTACAAGAATATTATGGTAAAAATACCAAAGAACTACTTAAAGGAGAAATAGCACTAACAGGATATGCTAAAATTGTGTCTAGGTGGAATACGCCTGGATATTTTCAATGTCTCTCTCACTGGGGAGTGGTTTTGCCAGAGATTAATTTTTTTAATTGTAGATTGGGGAGAATTGTGTTTGGATGACGTTCACGGAAGGACTGAACAAAATGGGAATTTGTCAGTTTAACTGCTTGGCATCAAACACCTTTTTTCTTGGGTTCAAGATCTAAATGGATGAGAGTCAGAAATCGAAAGAGGAAGACACAATCTCCCTGCCTCCTGACAGCGACAGTTTGGGTCCATGGCTAAACTACTGTCAATCACTGTTCCTGCTCAGGAAATTGGAACTGCAGAGAGTGACACCAAGTGCAAAGTCTTTCAGAGGTTATCTGCTGCCACCGTGGTGGAGTTGAGATTTCAGGGATGAGATGGTGAGTGTCCAGAGGCAGCAGCCGTCATCCACGGCTGATCTCAGTCCTGTGCACGCTCCCTGCTTCCTACCTGAGCCTGCACACCCACTTCTAGTCAGTGCTGTGGGCTGGCTGGATCCTTTCCAGTTAATTCATTTTTGCTGATATGAACCACTCTCACATTCTGTCATTTGACATGAAGATGAAGACTTCACTGGGTGGATCAAATTGGTAGGCATCTGAGAGGGATGAATATAAAGAAGACCAGGGCCTCTGTCAGTAGCTTGTAGAGTTCAAAGGAACTGAAAAGGAAGGACAGCTTCGTAAACCTGGGCTGAGCCACCAGTTTCTAAGCAGTGACTCTGGACCAGGATGGCAGTGAGCAAGGTTAGGAAGCAGAATTTACCCAGCGCTTACATGATAGGTGTGCGGCACTGGTTATTTTTAATCAATTCTTTAACCTCGTGTTTTCCAAAGTATAGAGAACAGAGTCCTGGGTTCCCCAAGTATGAGAAATGAAAAGAAAGCCCCTTTCCATGGTCCTGTGAGGTCAAAACTATTTTTGTAACAACATTGAGAAATTATTTGCCTTGTTCAATGTGCTAACATTTACTGGTAAAGCAAAAGCCATCTGGTTAAAAGCATGAACTGAGGCCACAGCCCTCCACAATTCTAGGAATTACTATAATTTTCACTACCACAAACTCCCGGCGGGGGGGGGGATGATTTAATTTAGAACTATTTTGGATAAAGTGGCAAAAATAAAAGCTATTGCTTTTATTAAACATTGCAACCCTTGGGTATACAGCTGCTTAATATTTTGCTTAACATAAGGCATCAGTTCTGGAACTTTCCTCATCGTGGTATATGATTTTTTATGGTGACCCCCTACACCAAACAAAAAAAACCAACCAGACCTACCAGGTTTGTTTATTAAGAAATTAGTTTCAAACAACTCAGTTGTCATTTGAAAAAAAAGAAATATATATTTGTACATAAAAGTGAATTATTAATGGGTTGTGCCTGCTGAGTGGCTGCTCTGATTTTCAGGCCTTGGAATCAGACTGGGAGCCACGCTTGCTTGCTGTTGCACTGGGACTTCTGCGTGGTAGCTTGCTTTCTATGGCAGCCACTGTAGAAAACTCAATTTCACAAATACAGGACCTTGAGAAAAGGGTGAGGTGTGATCCACTGTGGAAACCAAACTCCCTCCAGGTGGTTAGTTTGCCTGAGGTCCCACAGACATGGTTATATGGCCCTTGAAATTTAAAAAAATATCCTGCAGACCTCCTGTGACCCTCGCTGGTGCTTTGGGAGCACTTTGACACCTGATTTGGAAACTGGAGTCATAACATATTCCTGCTGCATGCCGTCGCACAGTGGTCGTCTCGAGGAAAATCACTCATGTAATTGCTTGAACTTCAGTTGCACCAGCCGCTTTCTTCATGGAACTTTGCTTTTATTTGAAAGAACAACTGACAATCAATGGCTGCCCCAGGTTTGGGGACTTGGCAGATATTTTCTCCAAAAGGAATGCAGCAAGCCTGTTAGGTCAAGGACAACACGGGACAGCATTGTTTGCAATGATAAAGTTAATGTTTTCAAGTAAATGTTAAATTGTGTAAAACTTGTATCTATTACCATGAGTCTGCTAATGTTTCAGTATTTAGAGGTTTCATTAATGAGAGCCACAGCGGTATTAACAAATGTGATTTTTAAATGTTGTACAATGAAATGTATCAACGGGTTGAAGATTTGCATAGTTCAATGAATCAACATTTACCAAATGACCATTGCTGTGGGAAAATCCACATTGAAAGTAAAGGGTTAAAAGGTACACAAGGTAAAATAGACAAAGCTTCACGTTCCAGGTGACAGAAAGATCACTGATGTGGTTTCAGATCCCCAATTACAACGAACCTTGAAGAGCCTATCACTTCCAGCTTTGATGTAGTATCAAAACAGAAAGTCTATAATTATTAAAAAAAAAATACTTGGCAGAATACACTAGAGATTTTTGACTCTGATTGGTGAGGCCAAGTTTTCTTCATGTATTTTAGCCAAAGAAACATCCTGCAACAATTGAAGCAGAAATGAGATTTCGGTGAACTTACTGTGAAGGAAGGCATTCATAAATACTCTGAAAGTATAAAATAATATCCCTTTTCTCACTAATTTCGTGAAAAATAGTTAGTTTCATAAATCTGTTTGTTCCTTTAATTTGAAATGAATAAATGTGTTTAGAAATTTACCAAATTTTGACATGTAATTAAATTTTAATGAATACACCAAATAACAACAACCGCAACTCTTTTGTGTTGATGTTAAAGGGCTCCTGAAATGAAGTATTTGTGATCCAGGGCTTTAGCCATTCAGTGTAGGCAGAGCTAAAGGGACATGCTCAGGGTCGTAAGGTTTGCCAGAAGGGGCATCAAAATATGAATTTATTTCTCAGAATGTTGTTTCCTTCTATTTTATGCAGTTTAGTAAATAGTTTGATCATAGAAAAATAGGACAAAGGTCTGTTTAGAGAAACAGAACAAGGTCTTCTGGGGGCCACAAGAGCTATTTACTGCCAGTCACTGACCTTGACATTTATCTAAACTGTCTACGGAGGAAGCCAAGAAGGTAGGGTGGTGTGATTTTTGAGCTTGGAAGAGTAACGTTACCCAGCCACTCAAGGATAGGTGGCATCCTTTCTGAACACGGATATGACCAGGAACCCTGAAGGAAGGAAGAGGCAGAGAACTTTTGGGGTGCTATGGAGGGGCAACTGAAAGACAGCCCTCGGAGCATGTTCTTGTTTATGTATTGCTTATTTGCTGTTTGCATATTATTACAAGTCCTCCTTCCAGTTCTGGAAAAGTCATCTCTCTCATGACAGCCACCACTTGAGACTTACACACAGCTCTCAAGTCATTGATTTTATTGCCTCTTTCTTTATGAAAGAAATGTGGCAGAGCAACCCTCAAACATTTCACCCAATCTATAATAAACAGAAAGGAACCCTTTGTCTGGTATCTATGCAAATCCTTGTCAAGCTTCTGGAAACATCCTTGGAAGAAGTGGGGAGGTTTAGGAGTCTGGAGAGATGTTGGGGACACAGAAGTAACAGAAAGCCAGTGTCATGTTATGAAAAATCATCTTTTTTCTTTTTTGCAACAGTCCCTGATTTTTATTAAATTTAACCTCATTTGACTCCCCACCCCCTGCAATTTGGGGCAGTCTATAACATGTAAGCTTGTATATATTTATGGTGTACAATGTGACGATTTGTTATGTATAGTGAAATAATCTCCACAATCGGGTATTTGGTGCATCCATTACTCCATATAATTTACCATTTTCTATTCTCTTTTCTTCTTGTGTGTGTGTAGTGAGAACACTTAAGACTTTTCAGAGTGTCAAGGACATAAGATACACTGATAGCCGGGCTCACATGGCTACACACCAGTCTTCCCCAGCTTACTCATTGGGCTTGATTGAAACTTGTGCCCTTTGCCAACGTGTCTCCGTTCCCCCTCCTCCAACCACAACCATCACCTACCTACTATTTATAGACCACCTGTAAGTGAGATGAAGCTACATTTGTCTTTCAGTCCCTGACACGTTCCACTTAGTACAATGTCAATCATGTTGTTGCAAACCGCAGGACTTCCCTCTGTTTTTAGAGATGAACAATATTTGTGCATATATGATACATTTAAGCAGTTTCCTTATCTTGGATATTGTGAATAATACCGCAATGAACATAGGGGTGGAACGTGCTCTTTAAGATACTGGTTTCATTGTTTTTGGATACACACCTAGAAGTAGGATTGATGGATCAGATGGTAGTTCTATTGTTCTATTTGCTTGACAGGGTGGGGGGTTTCAATAATTGTGCTAATTTTTATTCCTACCAAATAGTGTACAGGGATTCCTTTTATCCACGCCCACACCAATACTTGTTATATTAGGTCTTTTTAATAATAGCCATTCCCACAGGTGTGAGGTGACATCTCATTTTGGTTGGACTTGCATGTCCCTGGTGATTAGTTGTGTGGAGTACATTTTCATATACCTGTGGCTGTTTTTATGTCCTCTTTGGAGAAATGTGTGTTCAGGCTTTTTGCCTAAGTTTAGGTTATTTATTTATTGTCTACTTATTGCTATTTTGTCGTACAAGCCCTGAATGCGTTTGGGATATTAACTTCTTACCAGATATGTAGTTTGCCACTATTTTCTTCCATGCCGCAGGTTGTCTCTTCACGCTGTTGGTTGTCTTCTTTGCCACGTAGATTTTTTTTTTGTTTGTTGCCATCTCACTTGCTGACTCACTTATTTCTGCTTTCTTTCTTTCTCTTTGCCCATGTCTTTGGATTCTTAGCCAAGAAAACCTTTCCAAGACCAAAGTCAAGAAGATTCTTCTTTACGTTTTCTGCAAATAATTTTATGGTTTTAGGTCTTGAGTTTAAGCCATCAATCCATCTTGAATTGATTTTTTTAGTGGATGTTGTGAAATAATCATCTTTTTTCCCCTGCATGTGGATGTCCAGTTTTTCCCATAACATTTTTTTTTTTTAAAGAAACTATCCTTTCCCCACTGTGTGATCTCAGAGTACTTGGAAGATGGATTGACAAGTTGTGTGGATTCACTTCTAGGTTCTCTATTTTGCTACCTTGGTCTTTAAGTCTGTTTTTAGGTGATGGAACATTCAGTACACCGTTCCTAGAGCGATGGACAGTAAGGGTTACTGCTTCTTGGGGTTTCCTCATCAGCAGCTGCCAATAAACAGAAGATTTTTTTAATGAACATTGCTTTTTCAATTATCTATCTATCTATCTATTTTTTAAGGAGCAGTGATAGGGCTACATAGGGAAGTGGTATGTGGCAAGCAGCTAAGCCAGAGAGTTGCATAGCCCTTGGACCAGGAGGCATTTTTCTGAGCCAGGCTCCTGTGGATGAGACCTGCTTTTGTTCTTTGCTGGCTTCAGCAGTGAGAATTTAGCCCTGAGAGGTTTTCTGGTGCTATCCTACTATTGAAAAATCAATAGCAACACAAGAGAGGGCATTAGGCCTTATTATGGGGACTAAATTACAAATACCCTTTAATGTCTATGGAATCATGGCTATTACTAGGCAATGGATCTTGGCTTTATTACCTTTCTCATTCCCTGTTATACATAAATATAACAGCTCTGAATACATTCAGAAAGATGGGTTTCTAAACAAATGCCAAGGCTCAGAGAGAATCTGAATAGCCAAGAACATAGGATTTTTATTTCCAGGCTCATATTTTAGTGGGGAAGAATCAATTGTGCAGGGGCATCAAAGTTAGCACCGTCCACAGATTTAAACAAAAGCAGGATGCTTCTTACAGTGTCCAGAGAAGACTTGCTTAATGTAAATACCCAAAAGATCCAATAACAATTAATAAAGATCAAGGTAATATACCATAAACAAACTTTTAGTCAATTCTGCCTCTGATGATTTCTTAGATTGCTTTGGTTCCTGAAATCCCACCTTTGTGCATTCCTATGTAGACTAATGAAAGGTCTCTGTTAATTACTAGTGTGTATCTATCAAAATGCTGAACTGTTAACTGAGAGGGAGAATATTAAAGCCAGATGCAAGGGGAGTTTGGGAGACTGGTGTTAAGGGAAAATAAATCTTACTGTCTGTAAGATGTGTTGGG
Organism: Ictidomys tridecemlineatus; assembly: GCF_052094955.1. Lineage (NCBI taxonomy): Eukaryota > Metazoa > Chordata > Mammalia > Rodentia > Sciuridae > Ictidomys > Ictidomys tridecemlineatus. The sequence continues at coordinate 465,904 of NW_027522913.1, forward strand.
AGTAAAGGAGAGATGGAAACTACAGTAATGAACTGCTATATAATATTTCCTTAGTTATGGTTTGAAATCACTTGAGGTGGACGTTTGCTCACCAGGGTTATGTTTATGTAGAAAAACGACATATTTATCTCTATCCAGGTGTAGGTTTGAACAAAGGGAAATTTAAGCAGCACACTTAGCCTCAAGGTTTTTCTGGTATTGAAACTTCTCTAAACCAACATCTGCCTGGAAACTTACGCACCAGCAGAAGAGTCTTTTGTTCCCAAATGTATGAACACTGAATGCAGAGAACACATAGCTACTCAGTGGAGGTGACTTATTCTTTGAACTCCTCTGCAAACTACAAGTGACTCAGGACATTTCTAGACTATTGAAGCCTGGTGCAGTGGTGTGAATTTGTAGCCCCAGCTCCAAGATGATTCCAAGTTCAAGGACAGCCGGGGCAACTGAGCAAGAACTTGTCTCTTAAAAAATTTTTAAAAAGAATATTCAACTATACTTAGGATATCCAGTCATTTTCTTATCTGTCATTTATTCACTCAAGGAACAGTTACCAAGTATTTAAGTATAAAACAGCTGTCTTTGATTGATAAGCATAACCTGTGAAAATTGTACCTGAGGTAAACTTTAACATATAGGCATATGGCCAGAAGGGCCAGATCATAGAGGGCCTTCCATGGTTAGATAGGGAGGATGTTCACCTTAAACAACAGGAGGCCACGGGGGGGGGGGTCGTTATAAGAAGAGTAGCATGGTTGTAGCTTAGTTTCACACAATTCAACCAAATTGCAGCTTTGTATATGGGCAGGGAGGAGAAATCTAAGAAGAAGACCAATTAAAAGGTTGTTTAAATATTCTAAGAGAGAGGTTAAGAGGTATTGTTTCTATACCAAAGTGGAAACAAGAGCCAGGAGACAGGCAATAGGAACAACAGTATTTGTTGCTGGGAGTCAATTAATTGCCAGCTAGGCTTCTGAGGCCACCACCCTGTGTCACCTATGCTAAAGGGTTTGGGTTGTAATTAGGCCTCTTATGATTAATTCATTCTGGAGCAGATTTTGGCAACAGAAGGTATGTGGCTCAAAAATGGAAGGGGGACTTTCTGAGTCATCTCGAGTTATTTTTTACTGCCACCCACTCTGAGATGACAGGCACTTCCTTACCTTCCTGTCCTCACTCCCCCCTGCTTCAATTCACCTCTCCACAACCATCCTCACCTGAGAAATGCTTTAGTTCTTTCCCATGAGAGTGTGGGAAGCTCTCTCTCTCTCTCTCGCTCTCTCTCTCCCCCTCCTCCTCCTCCTCCTCTCTCTTCTTTTCCTCTCCACAGGTTTTAACAGAATAAACAACAGAGAGCCCTGACCTCCAGCTTAAGTTGGCTCTCCGAGGCTTGATTCTACACTTCCCCGGGCTAAAGGCCAGTGACCACAGATACTATGTCGTGAGCACGTCATCTCCTGCAGAACTCCTTCCAGTCCAGCAAGGTTGTTGGTGATTCTCTATCAAAACATCTGGCCTGGTGAGGTGATTGGCACAAAGGATCCCGAGAGGTAGTGGGTAGAAGGATGGCCTCCCCTGCTCTTAGATGTGTCTCACCGTGTGAGTCAGGAGCCTTTCATACCCAGTTGGGTGTGTGTGGCATCTTGAGTCTTGACATCTACACCAAGTTTCAGATGGAGATTCATTCTGCAGAGTGGCTGCAATAGTATGTAGTGTTTTCTCCTTGTGATTGTAATTTCTTGTGGGATAATATTTTGAGATGACAAAATTATCCTGCTCTTGGCCAAACATTTACTCCTTGGTTCAGCAGCCACTTACAATTCTTGTGTGAATCAATTATTAATATAGTGAATGTAAATGATATTATAATTTCATCATCTCTATTGCGTTTATTGACTGACACTTCACTTTAAGGAAGAGTTTCTCTCAGTTAATTTATGTATATGTTTATTTACTTCAGTAAAAACTTACGAACTCTGGTGATATTAAACAGGTTGCAATCGATTATTGTCTTTATATGCATACTTTAATGATTTCATAATCAGCCATTAGGCCCGCTTCCAAAATGGCTCTTGAACCTTTTGACAAACACTCATCATTCTGTGACAACCCCTTGTACTGTATTTTCAGCACAAAATAAGGCCCCCAAATTCTTGTCCTGTTCTTGTTGCAGCCTTCAAATCAGTCTGTTTTCCAAAAAGCATTTAGTTAAGAAGGATATTTAGAATCCAAGATCTGGGTGCTTGGCATGCTCATTGCTGCTGAGCTCACACTACTTGTAGACCTTCTTGGCAGGCAAATCAGGAAGTAAATCCGTTTATACATGTGCAAAGAACACACCAACATGTACCTGCATATGCATATATGTACATAAGTATATGACTATAAACATATAACTATATTACCTATATCTCCATATATGTTTAGATATACATAACAATCTAATTTTTGTTTGGAATTGGAAATATTGAGGTAAACTTAAGATTTTAAAACACACGTATATGTGTGCGTGTTATGCATATGTGTAAGTTCATGAGAGTAAACTGTGTAATTTATACAGCAAGAGTTCATATCAATATTTGCAATTCCAATTCCCAAATCACAAAATTTATTTGTGGCATTTGTTTGCACTTTTTTCCCCTGTAAAGAAGAACATAACTCCCATTATCTTTACTTCTTTTATGTGCTCCTTCCTCTTTATGTAAAGAGTATATTGACCAATCAGCTGCTTCTCCAGCCCCAGGTCTGTAAGTCCTGGAAACTACCTGGGTCCCAGTCACTTCCCTGGCCATAAACCCATGGGCTGTAGCAGCCCTGGCTGCCACTTTGCCTGGCTTAGTCAAGTTTGGTAACGCTGACCATCTCGTGGCAAGGCCAGGAATAGGAACAAAGGCATAATTTAAAAAATAAAAAACTAGGGAAAGTAGAGGAAAAGGAAAAGGAAGAAAATCAGCAATAATCTTTCTGCTTCGGTGTTGGATTTAAATGGTTTTCTAAATTACTAGAACTCAATTTGGTTCTTTCATAAAGAGACTAACTGAAATATTTGGATTGGTTAAACAAAGGACTTTAATTAGTGATGAGTGCTAATCATTGTATCGGATTGAACCTAGACAAAATGTAAGATCTGGTGGGAAATGTGCTCTGTATGAGTAAAAGGGAAAGAAAGTGCTGTTTAGTGGCCATCAACTCCAGACCAAATGCTTTCCATAATGTCTCTAGTTATTATCAGTCCTCATGAGAATGATCTGAGACGGCTGTGGTTATTCGCATTTTAGCAATAAGCAGGTTAATTTCATTTACCTTTCCTTCAAGATGACCGCAGAGGTAGGTGCCAGAGGCTGGATTTGAATCTAGGTCTGTGTGACTCTGAAAGTACTCCTTTCCCTTCATACCTGCTATTTCTTACTCTGAAGGATGACATGGTTAACTAAGTCAATGTAAGAGTTGACAAGTTAATTTGTTGCTTTTGTTGATGATTGACACAGCGTCAACTAGAGAAGGTTGAGACATCCAAGTGGCGAAGGCAGGAAGGACGTGTTGACTTTTCTAGTGTGTCAGAGGTATTGGGGTCACCTTTGAAAGAAGATTTAGGGATTTTCTTTCCTGGCGTGTGGGAAAAGAGGAGTTATTTCTAGTTCTGTCCTGCCAAAGGCAAAATGTTTGCCTTTGGAGATAAGGATTTTTTTTTTCCTTAACTGCGTATTCCTCATAAGAGGCGAGATTTTAATGTTAGAGCAATTCCCAATGTTGGCGCAAGAATTGCTGTCAGCTGCCTGAGTGTGACACCTGCGGTGTCTTTCCTATTGAAAAATATTTGAATGTCACTCAAATGTCCTGTTCTCAAAATCTGTTCACAAAATAACAATGCATTTCATATTTAATACCCAAATTATGGCCATTTGAGAGCTGTGAATAATTAGTCTTCTTCACATGATCCTTCCTCTTTCTGAAGTTCTCCAGGAGGCTAACTCACGTTTCAGGAAGTCTTGTGAGTTTTTCCACTCAGGTCTTTTTTTTTTTTCTCATCACTGTCAAATAAAAAAACAAATCCAGACTTAGTAAAGAAAAAAAAAAAAAGAAATCGGAAAGAATATTGTAAGGAGGAGAACGGACTATTGCCTATTTCCGCAAGGATAACTCTGATCGCGTAATGAACCCAAGTTTATAACGGAGGTTTTAGGGGAAAATTTCTTTCTTTCTTTTTTATAATAGGAAGTAAACATAGCTATAAAGAACAAAATCTATGCAAGTGGGATGAAAGGGTAGCTTGGTCACAACATGAAAGAGAATGTGTGACCCTGAGAACAGCCTGTTCTTGTGGGGAGTGTTAAGGAAGGGCTGCATTCTGTTTTAGGGTGAGGTCGAGATTCAGGAACTTGGAGGAAAGAAGTACAGTTTAGCAAAGATGGACGAACAGGCGTTTTGTTGTGAGGAGTGGAGAAGAGGGAAGCATAAGGTAAGCAGATAAGGAGTGGGAATTCAGAGGACTCTGTCTGCTCTTAAGACAAATAAGGGGGCACCGTGAGTCTCATCTAAGCCTTATGAAGAGAGTGGTTCTTTGCCCTCAGCTGTCTTCCACATTACTAATAAATGGCTCTGGTGTTTCTTACCATCACTTAGAGGATTTAGAGGATCACAAGACCCAGGTAAAATTCAGCATTGTCACCATGTTTAGACACTGTGTGGTCCCCGTGCTGCTGGATACACTTGACTCCTGTGGGGGGTCACTGCACCAACCCTACCTTGGGCCCCACGTGGAGACTCTCCTCTTGTCCAACTAGGAAGGAGAAGAGTCCACTGATGCAAATAGCACAGCTGAGACCAGGCTTGAATTTTAATAAATGTATTGGAAGATGGGAAAAGAAAGAAGGAAACCTAGATATCCCAAAAGGACAAATGGTAACACCAATGGCCCTGGTTATCTTCAGGTTCAGTTTCTAGGCCAGCTCACACTGAGTTAAAGCTGCAAAAACCCAGACTTCGTTTTGTTTCCCAGGATCAACCTTTTCATGGATGATACGGTGGCATTATCCACTTAAGATCAAATGCCTTCTTTGGGAGTGACCTTGTTTTGGGGCACCAAGTGAAGCTGCTAATGTTGTCAACACAAGGACATTACACTTCCTGATGCCACCTATGTCCAGTTATTATTGAGCCTAGTCTTGAGTCACCTCCTCCAAGATGAGACAAAGGGCATGGTGTCCATGTCCTTGACCTTATGAGAGTCTTCCATCTCAGTTTACACCTCCTGATGCCCTTTTCCTGATGGAGAATGTGTAGAACTCTCTAGGAATATGCAATCATTTATAGATATTGTCATCTAAATTCATCTGGAGAAAATAGCATTTATTTTCAAATCAACCACTAAGAAACATTCATTCCTGCATGGTTTGCAGTTATCTGTGGTATTCTTGTTCATCTTTCCAGGTTCAGATTAAGTATCCCCTTTTCACTTAAATCTCCCCCAACTCTGCATGCAGGGTCCTCTTCTTCTAGATACCCATAGCATTTTTATGTACTTATTACCTAAACACATTTATCATTATAAGTCATGTTGCTAATTTTTGCTTACTTTTTCTGTCTTATAATAACCAGTAAACTCCAGTTGTCCTGTGTGTCTTTGTCAGCCCTGTCTCTAGGAACAGGGTTTCCATAAGCATCTGATTGAAAATTGGTAGAGAAAATCCTGAAAGAGGCTATCTAAGATTTATAAAGGGAAGAAACAGTGAATTACTGGGTCTTCCCTCCTCCTCCTCCTCCTCCTCCTCCTTCTTCTTTGTTGTAGATGGACACAATACCTTTATTTATTTATTTATTTATTTATTTATTTATTTATATGTGGTGCTGAGAATCAAACCCAGTACCTCACACATGTTAGGCAAGCACTCTATCACTGAGCCCCAGCCCCAGCCCTCCTGGTTCTTTTTAAGACACAGGCATTGGAGATGAACTCATTGTTCCCAATAGCAATAGGTGAGACCTGATTTATATTTGCATAAATATTTGGCCCAGGCCTATGGTGTGTGTGTGTGTGTGTGTGTGTGTGTGTGTGTGTGTGTGTGTTGTGCATGCGCGCTCGCGTGCTCAAGCACACTTCTTCCTCTGTGCAAAGCCACTGCCTGCCTTCAATATAAATCAAAGCCTCCACCCTTGAGTAGTGTTGAAAATCTGCAGGAACCTTTGAAATGGCAGTTTTTTCCAGATTCTATACCCATCACAATGTTTGAAATACTAGCGTAGTCTCAGCCAGAGTCTGAGGTTACATATGTTATTTTCAGAACTAATGATGTATAGTGTAATTTGAACTCTGCAAATGATAATACCTATATTCATACTGTGATTTACCATTTCCAAAGCAATTTCCTGTTGGCTCATTTAATCCTTACAAGTACTTCTTGAGAAAAACACCATCACACCCATTTTAGAAATGAAGAAACTGCAAACCACATCCAGGACCTGAGTGGCCCAAGATCACGTAGCCAAGAGCAAATGCTGGGACTCCAGCTGAGGTATATGGACTGGACCCCCCAGGATGGCTGCTGAGTCAACAAGAAGGTCCACTTGGCCTATTTCTAACTTCGTTTAAGTCGACTGTATGCCTTTGGCCTCCTTTTCCAAGAGAGAACCATCAATTGGGTTTATCTCAAAGTGGATTCTGTTCTTGGCACTAGGCCTTCTTCACTCCTCAAGAAGTTTCAAAGCTGAAAAGGAACAACAGTTACTCTGTCCAATGCAACATCTCCACCATGTGGCTGTCCAGCCAAAACTCGACTATCTGAACTGATGGGGAACTCACTCCTTTATGTATTCCCCTCTCTAGATAACATTTGTTCAAGATGGTGGTAAGTCATGGGAGACTATAATTACCCTGACTTTAACAAAGGGGAATCTGGGATGTATAAGACTTAAGGGATTTGCCGAAGGTTAAACTTCTAGTAAAAGATGGACTCAGGATTTGACCCCTGCCATAGGTATTCTAGAGCCTCCTTACTAAATGGCCGCATGATGTTACCTCCATCCACACACAGTGGAATTCCAGTGCTGCAAACTTTCTGAATGTTCTGGTGAAAATTTGAGGGCACATGGATGTGTGTTCAAATAGATGAAGATTAAGGAAAGAAACATTATTTAGAGATTTGGGTTTTGGCTGTGTTTGCACAGCTTGGATGTGCAGCGCAGGATTCATCTAATCCAAAGGAAATGTGTTGGCAAGATCTTTCTTTTTTAAATGCTCCAAGTCCTTCCATGGTGATTCTGGAAATTACCCCTTTGGTGTTAGGCGATGATTAAAATCAACAGCAGAGATCTGGTTTCATCTCACACTCTATGTAGATTCTGAGGCATGTCCCTTAATCCTGTCTTCAAAGTATTTATCTTCAAAACTCAGTGCAAAGTCAGGACTATACAAAGAATTTCTCTGTTTCTCAGGACCTCAGTTAAGTTTATATCGGAAGTTACCAGGTTGTTTTTTGTTTGTTTCTGATACAGAAAACTAAATTTTGAAAGTCAAGGTAATTCAGTCTTTTTATTTAAAATCTAATTGCATTTAACTAGTTCAAGTCCATTTCTTCCAGTTCCTCCCCTTTCCCTTTCTCCTTCTCAGGCAGCATCAGGGTTTAGAAGAAGTCTGTTAACAACTGTGTTAACTCATGTCCTCAGCTGGGGACAAGGTGGGAAGGGAGGTGAGCAAGGAGTTGTGGCCCACTGTGCGATCTTACAGGCCACCACTGAGGTCTTGGTCAATCAGGTCTTGGTCATCAACCTTGTCCCTGGAGAATCCGTCATCACCCACTTGGCAGACTCCCCATATCCTCCAACTGTAACCCTCTGCCTCCTCTTCCTACAACTTGGAGGGTTCTTTTTACTTGCCAACACTTCCAGCACTTCTGAATGTTCTCCTGTGACAGCTGGACTGCAGGAGACTCTCAGGTGCATGCTCTCTCTCTCCCTATGGCTCCTGCTACTCCACCCAACAGCTCCTTGCAAGGGATGTGAATTCCCTAAGTGGCTTTTAGCAGCCCACGGGGAGAGAGAGAGAGAGAGAGAGAGAGAGAGAGAGAGAGAGAGAGAGAGAGAGAGAGAGGAGGAGGAGGAGGAAAGAAGGAAAGAAAGAGAGAAACACTCTCTTCACTTTGAATCCTTCAAACTTATTCAAGGATTCCTATTACCTTTCACTTCCAAGGTTTCAATCTCCAAATGAAGCATGGAGCACAGCTCTCCCACCTCCCCTTGTGCACGGAGACGCACTTCTCCTCCCTGAGCCTTCTCATGGCCTTGGTGGGATGCAGAACTTCCTCTTGTCATTCCTTGCTTAGCTGTTAGAGTTTCTGTGTCAGTATTTCTCCTACCCCACTGGATGGCTGATAGCTGGACTCTATATTCTGGGCACTGCAGTTTTTAAGAGCTAAAAACAACAACAGAATTACAGTGATAAAAGTCCTTTCCAATTTTTAAAGTTTTAAAAATAGGAATTTGCAATGGGGCTTTTTGTATGGTCTTGGAATTTTGGCTGAAGCCTCAACCAGAGAACAGTAAATTCTGACACTCTTAAGTAGCACACCAAGTTGCTGCCAGTTACCTTTTCTTTTGTTGCCAAAGAAGAGATTGCCAAGCCGCCCTTGTGACCCCCATTATCCTTCGCAAACTATGTATGCAAACAGGAGACCAGAAATCACAAGGAAAAGAAAAAATGTCAATAGTAACCACACCTGAAGCTCTGTCCCTTTTCTTGCAATTGGAGAGGGTGGGGTTTTCCCCAAAGAATAACTCAGAGAGTTCCAAGGTGCCAGCCAGAAAGTGGTTGGCATCACTTTCCCAGGTGGACATCTCGGAGCTGCCAAGTCCATTGGTCACTGGAGTGCAACCCATCAGGGTACACAGTGTGAGGGGCTACTCACTCCCAGGAGAGGGCAATTCAGGCTGCCTAGAAACCATAGAAATGGGTGTCCACTTCCAGTCCAGAAGCAGCTGGTGGCTAGAGGTGTTATCAGGGCAAAGAGGGCCACCAAGGGCGGACTACCTCCTGGGGCTTTGTGCAGCAGGATGTTTGAGAGTAGTCCAAATGGACAGGTGCTGGGCTGAGTCATCTCACAGACATCCAATTGAGCATCCTTCAGGGAAAAGGGGAAGCCAGCAGAGTCTGTGGAAGTGTTCCCAGGAGCAGAGATGGAGGTGGAAGGAACCAAGTTACAGTCAGATTGTCAGTATGAGGATCTGTGCCACCATGAGGATATCACTAGGGAGTCCTGAAAACCCACACGAGGACCCCTTGGAAGGAGAAGCATGTGGGTATATCCCTCAGGAGGGGCATTGTGCGTGCTTAGCACCAGCCCAAAGGGGGCCATGACAGCAGAACCCCAGAGTGACAAATAATCCTGTCCCTTTCTTCATACTGACCCTCATTTCAGGAAGAGCCTTCAGAGAGAGTTTCCTGAGCTGGGTTAGTCCTGGGCCAGAGAACAACGTTTTCACTGGGATGAGAGAAAGAACTCTGGACTTCTTCTCAGATGGACAATTGTAGTACTTGAAAGTTTTAATTATTAAAAATAGGACTTGCTCTTCAAACCAAGAGGGGATCTAAAGTCATGGACTTGCCCAAATGGTCTTTTGAAATTAGGAAATAGATCTGGAAAAGAATAAAACATATTGCTACATGTTGGGCAACAGAGAGTGAGTTACTGCCCCTCTGCTACGGGCTTTCAAAACCCTGCACCCGGCTTTCAATAACCTATTTCAGAAGCCATTGTTCAGGATTTAACCAGTGTTTTCCACAGGAATCTTTTGTGGCTGGTTGTTTTTTAGGCCAGCTTCACAAAATGTTTAATGGTAGAATGTTGGCAAGCAAGGATGAAATGACCAAGCAGAAAAAAATATCAGTGAATACCTAACACTGTTTTCCCTCTACATCAGAAAATTTGTCTAGAGACTATCCATTTTTTTTTTTAATTCTAGAGTTCTACATTGTGTAACAGAGAAACAGGAGTTGAAAAAAATATTCACGTTTCTGGAATATCTTTATCCATTCTTCCTCCAAGTAACAATCGATACCAAATTAGTTCACTTTGTACAGTTTGCAGAGAGTCAGGCTTAAGGTCACTGCCTCCTTGGGCCTCAACACTCAACTCTAGATATTTGGCATTTGCTCCTTCGATAGCTGACACCCCACTTCCACGTTTGTGCTCTATAAAGCATCTCCCCTATTGCCACTAGAGAACTTTTCTGAACTTGATCTGATCTTACCATCCTAAGTTTAAAATCCATCCGGCGGGGCTTTCCATTGCAAGACCAAATGTACACTATTTTAAAAGAGCCTTCATTAAGCACTTTTCTGCCCCTTAGTCCTCCTCCCTTATATCTTTGCTGACCCACATTTGAAGTTTGATGTTTTCTGAATATGCGGTTGCTTTGCTCCACCTAATCTAAGGACCGACATCTTCTCCCTCGTGGTCCCCAATCCTCACTCCCACCCACATGCGGCGATGGACCCACCACTTTCCTCCTTTTCCATACTATACCTGGGAAGCTCTCAGTCCTTCAAGACGTCCCCTTGGGGAGCCCATAGCAGGCTGCTGATCCTCCTGCCCCTGGGCTCTCCACAGTGGTAGCCATTTCCCTCCCACCAGTATTAGTGCCGAGAGCAAATACAGTGCCCTTTTCAGGACTTGATCACCAGAGCCTGGCCTGAGCCTGGGGGAGAGCCCAGTGCAGTTAATGGAGGGAAACAGAACAAAAGAGTTTCAGCTCCTTTACAGAAACGACCTCTTCAGATAGAGTCAGTGAAGTAAGTTACATAATGCCATAATTACTTCAGAGACTGAAGATGTCATACTTTTAATTTTGAAGTTTCTCAAAGGTTTTGAGCCTCTGTTGTTTGCTTAGTGGGTATTATTAACATTTTAAAGCAAAAGGAAGCGCCAAATGAAGTGAGACCAGAAGACGGTCTTAGGACTGTTTAATATAATAATTTAAAATATCTCATCAGTGTTCTGTGCCCTGGCTATTCAAAGTCCATCATTCATTACTGCACTTACCCTAGGCAGGCTTCGGGGGCTGTTGGGAGTTAAAGAAGGGCAACCCAGCTAACTCACTCTTCCTACCTTCCCTTCTCCTGGCCACATTTTGCTTTGTTCTCCATCTAGTGACTGACAAGGAGAAGCATAGCAGCGGTTTTTAATTCATCATCATATGGAAGGAGCTGGGGGAGGAGCCGTGACAGCTGGACCCACCAGGGCTCTGCAGGAGAGCTGCCTCTGCGTCACCCACTGGAAAATAGGGTGCATGTTGGGCTGGAGCTTCTGAGACCAGGGATTAAGGAGAGCCTGCTGCGCAGATGAGGAGGCTGGTGAAGGAGGGGCTGTGGCTGAGGGAGACCGTCACCCGTCAGGGGAAGCTGTCTGATAACCCAAGGAAGACACTATAAGACAGTTCCCCCCGCCCTAATAGCTTTATATTTCTGGAACTGTGTTGATTCATAGCAAAACTGAGAACATACAGAGATTTCCCACACACCCCCTGCCTCCACACATGTATGACTTCCTTCATTATCAACATCTAGCATCTTTATTAAAATCAATGAACCTACATTGGTATATCATAATCATTCAATGTCCACAGTTAGCACCAAGTTTGAAGCTTGTGCATACTGTGGGTTTTAACAAATGTAAGGTCCATATATCAATTATATAAATGTTTCACTGCCTTGAAACTCCTCTGTATTCTGTTTATCCCTCTCCCCCTCTCTGGCAGCCACTGTCCTTACTGGCTCCATAGTTCTCCCCTTTCCTGAATGTTACATGGCTAGGATGACACGGTCCAGAGCCTTTTCAGGTGGCTTCTTTCACTTAGTGGTATGCATTTAAGTTCCCTCCATGTCTTTTCATGGCTTGATAGCTCACATCTTTTTAGCATGGAATAATAATATTTCATTGTTTGGGTGTACTACTGTTTGTTTATCCATTCACCTCCTAAAATTCATTTTGGTAGTCCAGGTTTTAGCAATTAAGATCAAAGCTGTTGTAAACATTTGTGTGCAGGTTGTGTGTAGACAGAAGATTTCAACTCCTTTGGGTAAATATCAAGGAGTGTGATTGCTAGATTGTGTGGGAGGAACGTGTTCAGTTTTGAAAGAAACAGCAACACCTCTTCCAAGGTGGCTCTTTTGTTTCACGTTCCCACCAGCAATGCACCTGTGTCCCTGTGGCTCGCAGCCTGGTCAGCATTTGGTGCTGTCAGGTTCTGGACGTGGACCTTCCAGGAGGCATGCCGTGGGTAAGGCAGGATCCTGATGCTGATCTTGAAGTTGGAAGGAGCTCACAGAACTTTGCAAAGTAAGCAGGTCCTCCTTCTCATTCCATTTGCTGCAGCTTTTCCACTCATTTCAGGCAAGAGAGAGATTTGGACCTTTCCCTCTGTTCCTTGCTGCTTCTTGTCTCCGACAGGTCTAAATCTGGTATATCTCTTCACTTCCTTCCCCAGAGCACGGCCTTACCAAAATTGAATTTTGCTAACAATCCTCCAAGGCCTGATTTCACTATTATCTAAAAAGGAACACTTTTCTGACTCATCCGGGATTCAGACTCAAAATATGCCGTAGAGGGACTGACGTTGATACTGGGTTGACAGACACGGAGTTGGGTTTGGCCTTTCCTCCTGCAATATGTATTAGCTTTAATCTTGGATTTACAAATGTTTGGGTCCCGTCAAGCAACACCAACCTTCCAACAGCGAAAGGTTTCTGGCCTTGAGATTTGGTCCTTGTAACTGACAGTAACTACTCAGAGGCAATGTTTTAAAAATGTCACACACACATGCACTTCCCCACACGCATGCACACATGCACACACCCACACACACACACACATACATATGTTAACAACACATATATATGTTAAGCCTCTCTCTTTCCTATGTTAGAACTTTCTGGTTCTGATGTCATTTCTGGCAGAGTGTGAAGCACCCTTGCAGGAGCATTACAGGCTTTGCTTTGGAAGGTGGCCTCATAATAAAGGCAGCAGGACACACAGCTAGTCCTCACCAGTGGTTCACAGTGACGGGGAGGAGCAGAAGGACGGAGAATTCCAGGAGCTGTCACCAACACTCCGGGAAGACAGGAGGCCTTTGGATCTGAGAGGGTGTGTTCGGTCCCGGGTGTCCGGCCCAGGCTCTCCTGTGGAACAACGAGATGGTACGAGCCCCGGAGGAAGGAAAGCAGTCAACCTCTGCATCATCAGCTGTCCACTGGCTTCCTGGCGCTGCCCCACCCACCCAAGGAGCCACAGACCCTGTGGATGAAGACCACAGGCATTTACTCCCACACAGTTCTGGAGGCTGGGAGTCTGAAACCCAGGTGCTGGCTGGGTTGTGCCCCCCTGGCAGAATCCTGCCCTTCTTTGGCTCCTAGCTGCCTCATTCTTGCCTCTGCTTCTGACATCTTTCTGTGAGTCTGTCTTCATACTGTCTTTCCCGTTTCTACTAATGAAATGGGGTTTCCAAGGACTAAGGGTCACCCTACTCAGAATGACATCATTATAGACAATAAACCTACAATGACCTTTTCCCCCCAAAAGGTCATATTCATAGATACTGAGTAAAAGAAATTCTACTTATAGGTACTGGGAGAAAGAGCTTCAACATGTATTTCTGGGATACACAATTTAACCCATAAAAACTACCCAGCAAGTTTGAGAAGCGTGGCTCAATTCATGGAGTCCTGTGGCTGGGGCTTAAGAGATCATCAGGTTAAGCGTCTCTGATCCCATCTTTCCTGCAGAGGTCCAGTTCTGGCATCCATAGAATGCGGTCATTCGTCTTGATCTGGAATATATCTTCTCAAAGGGGCACATGCTTCTTCAGACTACCAGGTTTTTTTTTTTTTTTTTTGTGAGAGTTAGGCAAGAAACATTGAAGAGATTAGAAGTCTTCAGAAAATACAGTGAGCACAGCACAAAGTCACCTTGGGGACTTTCTCTCATGACTGGTGCCTGGAGTCCAAGTGCAGAGATGCATCAGGCTGTCTGTTGCATGGCTGCATTTTGAGAAGTGCTTGCACAGAAGAAAGAGCCAGGTAAATTCAAATTTAATTTGGAATTAAGGACTAACGAGCTCTGTGATCTTCAGCAGTGATAAAGTCATCTGAGCCTTTTTTTTTTTTTTTCTTGATCTCCCAGAGTTTTCAATTCAGTCTGCATGGGATCTGAGAGATTGTATTTCTAAGACATTCTCCATGAGATACACTCCACAAACCACCATTGAGGTGGATTCCAGTCCCTTTTACCAACCATGGCACCTTCTCCCAGCTAGTCAAAACAACTCAAGCTGACGCTTTTTTGAGAACGTCCCTCTGTCAAACACAGATTCTTTCTTCCAGATGAATAGAATGTGTTGTTTGTACTGGAAATTCCAGGTGGAGCTATATTGAATCTTGTCTCCACCTGAGAACATACTGTTGCTTAGCCCTTTCCCCTTCCTATGAGTGTTTTTGAGGGAGACAGAGCCAATGGGATAGATGGCTCATTGGTAGATAGACAGACGACTGAGGATTTATCGGGGAATTGACTTACATGGGCTGAGAAGTCCCATGGCATGCTGTTTCAAATTGGAGAAGCAGGAAGGCCCATAATGTGGCTCCAAGTCCAAAGTCCTCTGAACCAAGAAAAGATCTGAGGATGCATAGGGGTGGGCGGGTCCTAGTACCAGTTCTGGAGTCCAAATGGAGAACCTGGAATTCTATTGTTCAAGGGTAAAAGAAGAATATCCCAGCTCTAGACACCCTTCTGACTGTCAGAGATGGAGAGAATAAATCCACTGTTCCTCTGGCTTTGTGTTCCATCAGGTTCCTGCAGATAGGATGCTGTCTGCCCACCCTGAGGGTGGATCTTCTCCACTCTGTCTCCTGACTTCATGCTGGTCCTGAAACATCCTTACAGGCATAATCACAAGTACTGCTGTACCTGCTTTCTGGATATCCCTTGATCCAGCTTAGATCACACCTAAATGTACACATCATTCCTCTGTCCTACTTCCTTCCCTCTCCTTGTCCTCAGGGCACCCTCTTAATGAGTCATTTGAACAAACACTCTGACTCCTGGCTCTAGTACTTAAACCAAGACAGATCCTGTTAGTATATTTGTCCAACTCACCTCGTATTTGCAGGACCTCTGTGTTGGGCTCTTGAGAAAATATATGTCGCCTTTTCTCTGGTATCACGTGCACCCTTTGCCTTGCAATCTGTGTCTGAATACATCTTACAGTTTTCTTTATCCTGGAGTACTGCCACAGTTTTACAGAAATTACCTGAAGAATCTAAAGCAAGACATTGACATCGGAGGGAGTCAGAACTTCCCGGCCTCATGACCATAAGGCCACCATACCTGGGCAGGAGTCCCCACTGTGTTTTCTTCATCTGCTGTTCTTCAGTTTTTAATTTTTTATTTGTTCTGATGGATTGTACATGACAGCAGAACACATCCTGACACCTGATACATAAATGGAGCGTGACCTGGCATTCTTCTAGATGTGCCTGATGTAGAGTCACACTGGTCATGTAATCATATATTCATTGGTTAATAGAGTCTGATCCATTCTACTGTCCTTCCTTCTCCCATCCCCTCTCTCCTCCCTTCTTCACTCCCCTCTGCCTAATCCAAAATGCCTCTCTTTTTCCCTAGCCTGCCCTCCTTGTTGTGAATTAGCATGCACGTATCACAGAAAACATATGGCCTTTGGTTTGGGGGGACTGGTTTATTTCACTTAGCATGGTATTCTCCAGCTCCATTCATTTCTAGCTTCTGTAAGAGCACTTGTCTGTTACCACCCCTGCCAGAGTCCTTAGTATCATTTACCTTTTTCTCCTCAGTCCCCAGAAAAGGTTCATCGCAAGTGCTCAGTCCTTTGGGTCATGCTTCTGTTTCACCATTTACTAACTGTCTAATTTGAGGCAAGAGACTGATTTTTGCCTAACTTCAGTTTCCTCATCTCTAAAGTGGGACTGATAATAGGACAGTTTTATGAGGTTTGATAAATAATGCAGGTGAAAGTGTCCGACAGGATCCCTCTAAAGACCATAAACGCTCACTAATCTCAATTCCCTCCTGTTGGCGCTCCATCAAATTCTACTCCCCCTCTGCTGTTCTCTTTGGTTTTCTACATCTGACTTCCTCCCAGTCCCAGCCTTCACCACCTTCAGAGCCCTCTCCCTCCTCTGCTCTCTGAAAGTCAGTGCCTGTCAGGGAAAATGGAGAGAGAGGGCCATAGAGACAGGTGATGGCTTTGGCCTACACCCAACAGCGGAGAGTCTATTCGGCCTCTTCATTCCTTCTTCACTTCACAGATTCCTCACCGGCCAGGAGTTCAGAGCTCCCATGCTCCTAAGCGTAAGGGAAAAAATAGAAGAATGTTCACTTTCAAATCTGGCTCTGTTTCAACCTGGTTGACTGATGTTGGGTAAATTATTTTCTGGCTTCAATAGACTTATAAAATGGTAATGGAAGCAGGAAAGGAATCTTGCAATGGTTTCAAAGCAAAATGCAAGAGCATGTTTGAGCTTGTCTAACAGAAAGTGACTTTCAGTAGTATATAGTGAAATAAAAAGATAAATACCACGTGTTATTGTCCATGCAAGATTGTTCATGCAAGAGGTAAAACCCTGAAGAAAATCCACACCAATGATAATGGAAAGGGAAAGTGGATTTCATGGACAAAATTATTAAAAATATTTCCATGTATCTCAAAAAAAATCTGTGAATAAAATACACCCATACAAAGTGCTTAGAAAAGCACATGGACACAGATTTATAATGACTTTCATTAATGAATAAGTACTTTAGTAACCCTGGAGTTTTGACTCCATCCAGGCTTCCAGTCACTTAGTACCCTCTTGCTAAGCAGATCTGAGGAGGAAATTTCTAGATATTTCTAGTCAAAGCTAGTAACTAACTTGGCTAACAAAAGATGAATCAAAAACAGAAAGAAAGAAAGAAAAGAAAGAAAGAAAGAAAGAAAGAAAGAAAGAAAGAAAGAAAGAAAGAGAGAGAGAAAGGTAGGTTGCTTTTGGTCTTGAAAGTAGTGTTATAAATTCTTGAGCAGGAGGGAAGGTTGTTGTTTTTTTTTTCATTTTCATGGAAACAATGAAGTTCAAGTGAATCATGATATCAATTGGGATTTGGGAAGAGTGAAGACATGCAGGCTGATGTTGGCTGTAGTTATAGAGAGAGAGCAGAAGAAAGGGGGAAGAACACACAGTTTGCTTTGGGAACAAACTGAGTTTGATTCTAGGTTTTGCTAAAGAACTGGTTATGTAAAACCAGTGAGTGATTCTATCTGAAATTTGTTTTCCTCATGTAAAGAAGGAGTGTTAGCACTTGAAACTTTTGTATTAAGTGTTTTATATCATGTACCTAAAATAATATCTCAACATGCTTTTGATTTTATAAATAGGAGAGATTATAATCAAGCAATCTGATTGGATGGTGAACCCAGCCAAAGCCATCTAGCATAAGTTTAAATTTTCCTGATCTCTACATTCTGGCAAATTACAAAGAACTTTCTAATCTGAAACAACAATAAACATGACAATTGTCAAGAAAGGGAATTGGTACAGGATACAGAATAAAGGACGCGATTGTTTGTCTGTGATGGGAAATGGGACTGCGGGCTCTGTGTGCAGGGCTTCTGGAGGGGTGGCACTAGGCAGGTGATGTGTGAGTGGAGGCCTGGAGGAGGGAAAGAAGCCACAAGGAGTGAGAGGGAGACCATGCAGGAGGCGGAACAGGTGTGCCCAAGGCCCCGAAGCTAAGGCTCCTGATGTGCTTTGGAAACTGAGCACATGTAGCAGGAGTACCTTAGGTTCCTGGAAACATGACTCATGTAAGGCTCAGATGAAAACCAGTCGAGGCCTTTTAAATAAATGGACTTAATATATGTACTTATAGGATCACTCCCAGCTTTGTGGAGGGGGCGAGGACAATGCGAAACTGATAGCAGGGAGACCCCTTAGAGACTGAATGCAATAGAACAAGCCCAAGGACAGAGGGCAGGAGCCACGGCTTGACCTAGGGAAGTGGTGGTACTGGAGATGACCCCCACCCCCACCTTTCCCTTTGGAAATGGCCAATGATGCTTCCTGGATTTCCAGTTTGAGTAGCTGAGTGGATGGCGTCACCATTTAATAGGACAAGGGAACACTGGAGATGGGAAAGTTTTCAAGAGGTTTTAGGGAAAAACTAAAAGTTCAGTATTGGAGATGCTAACTTTGAGATGCTGTGAGACAAGGTGGAACCAATAAGGAAACAGCTGGATGCGCAAGACCCAATTCTGAGAAGAGAGATGGAGGTGATAAGGCTTTGGGGATCATTAAAACAGAAAGTCCCTATGACTATAGGAGATGCCCTAGGCCTGGGAGGTAGGCTCAGCTTGAGCCCAGGAAACACTGAGTCCTACCAGCGAGGCAGAAAAGAAGAGGCAGCATTTGAGAGTGAGGGTTGAGGAAGAGAGCCTGGGATCGTGGAAGCCTAAAGGGGAGAATATGTCAAGAAGATTCAAGGAGTCGGGGAGATTAAGATGGGGAAGGCTTGACAACACTGGGTGACTGAGATGGCGAAAGGAAGAACTTCAGTGGAGTCTTCCTGGGGAGATGAGTGGCTATACAATGAAACCAAGCTTAGGAGAGGAGTGCAGGAGAGGTTTGGTTGTGCAAGGGGTGAAATGGAGGCATCTGGAGGAGACTGTGGTTTGAGGGTGGATTTGTGTTTCTTTGGTTTTGTAAGACAGTTAAAACTAGACAAGTTGGTAAACTGTTCGGAATGACCATGAATAGAGGAGGAGGGCATGGTGGTACCAGAGATGGAGCAGAGAAGCAAAGCCTTGGAGAAGGGAAGAGAGGACAAGATGACGTTACTTGTTGAGGAATTGACAGTTCAGAGTGAGGACAGTGAGTGCATTACACAGGTGGTGTGGAACTAGTCAGGAAGGATTCTCCTCTAATGACTGGGCTCTGGTACATCAAGCTGTCTACACGCTGGCCCTTTTATGATAACCTACTGTGGGGTCAGCATGGTTGTTTGAGTCTGGGGACAATTTGTCTATCTTGGATTCCTGGGCTTCAGAGCAAGCAAGTTGCTGATTATATTCTCAGCACAGGTCAGCCACCCATTTCCTTCTGAGCTTGCAAAAATCTCCATGCTTTGAGGCTTTTAGTACCTCTGGGCATTTACCTACAGAAAAGTTCTTTCTGTGATGTTTTGAACTTGTACTAATACCGGAGTTTAAATTTCCTGGAAGGGTTTGGTTTCAAAGCTCATATATAAGAACATGACTGTTGGGTGTTGTGGTCCATGCTTGGAATCCAGAGACTCGGGAGGCTAAGGTGGGAGGATCACAACTTCAAGGCCAGCCTCAGAAACTTAGGGAGGCTCTAAACAACTTAGCAAGACT
Organism: Ictidomys tridecemlineatus; assembly: GCF_052094955.1. Lineage (NCBI taxonomy): Eukaryota > Metazoa > Chordata > Mammalia > Rodentia > Sciuridae > Ictidomys > Ictidomys tridecemlineatus. The sequence continues at coordinate 485,335 of NW_027522913.1, forward strand.
CTATCTCAAAATAAAAAAAAAATAAAGTGTAGGGGACATAGCTCAGTGGTCAAGTGTCTCTGGGTTCAATCCCCTGTACAAATAAACAAAAAGAAAAAAGAACATCACATATTTGAATCATTGCTTCTGAAAATTCCCTAAGTCATTCAAATCACAGAGGAAGCATAACGTAATGAAACATCAGACTTGATAAAGCTTGGATGGCTGAATTGGATTCCTGGATCTGCAGTTTACAAGCTGGAGTGAGAACATTTGAGCTCTATTCTTCTCACATCTAAAATAGTTTCAAGTAGATGTTAAAGCAAACGTGTTTTATAGACTATTAAATATTCCTAAAATATCCCAGGGCTACCAGGAGGCCAACACAGGCATTGCTTGTCTGTTTCACTGTGATGTCATTTGCACTGATTGTCCAAGAAACTGGTGGCGCTAGGCTGTCTTGATAATTTCCTCATTTGTCACCATTACACACTTGCAGGACAAAAAATAGAAATGCTAATTTTATTTATGAATATCCTTGCTATAATAGTAGATACAATTAATGTTATAAACCTCAACCTCAATCTGAGTCCACTTGAAAGTTTTTTTTTTCTGTTTTAGTAAATGGGAAGTATGCGTAAAGCGTTTCTTTTTTATTTGGGGGAGGTACTGGGGATTGAACTCATGGGCACTCAATCACTGAGCCACATCCCCAGCCCTATTTTGTATTTTATTTAGAGGGCGTCTCACTGAGTTGCTTAGTGCCTCCCTGTTGCTGAGGCTGGCTTTAAACTAAGGATCCTCCTGCCTCTGGAGCTACTCGGAGTACAGGCTTGCACCCCACAGTGCCCCGCCCTACTTAAGCATTTGTGTTGCAGACTGAAGCACAATGATTGTCTCTGAATAACAATTAGTGGTATTTTTTTGTTTGTTTGTTTCAGTTGTGAGCTAAAATAATCATTTGTCTTTCATGGAACATCACTTTTATTTCAAAGAACATTGAATCGATGAATATTGCCTATTTGTACTTGGGGATTTGGCAATATTGTCTCACAAATGGACAAAGTAAGCCTATTACTTCAAGGAAAACAACTAATGCCATTTGTTACCAGTGATATAACTCAAGTTTTCTTGTGAAAATCAGAGTTTTGGAAAACTTAGGTCCGTGAACTTGACAGCTTCCCAATACTTAAGGATGCTGCTGATGAGGTTATGTATGTACTGCTGATGACTATAATTTCTTCTGATATTGTGAAACACAATACGTTTCAACCCTTGAAAAATCTGCAGAACTTGATGGGCACCTACTGTTCAAGTGATCAATGCATGGGGTTTAAAACATAAAGCATGGGTGAAAGATCTGCTTGAAATGTAATGTAGACCCGTACGTTTAGTGTAACAGTACAAAATGATTAGTGGCATGGTTTCAGATTCCCAGTACAACTAATCTGCCAGAAATTACCACTTGCCAGTTTTGGTATATCAGAAGAGAATCTTTACTATTATGTGAGGAGAATGTTAAAATTCCTTTCACTTTCCAATCACATTTCTAGACTCATCCAGATTTTCTTTACATACTTGAGCCAAAATGATAACGCACAAGATTGAATGCAGGAGTAGAAGTAAGAACTCAACTGAATTCTAGTAAGCAGCATCTTCAGGAGAGTTGATAAAGCAATGCCATTCTTCATACACACACACACAAAAATTTCCTGTTCTTTCTTGAAAAAAGAATATTTTTAATGAAATTCTAATGTTACTTAATAACCTTTGCATTTTTAATTTCTAATATGTTATATTTTGATAGACAGAATCCACACAAACTTAAGCTCTTCAGGATCCTCAGATATTTAGAGAGTAGACATTTTCTTGAGACCAAAACATTCTACCTAATTCCCAGGTTGTTTGAGACCTATAGAGTTCAGTGTTTGCAAAACCCTTAGAACAGGAGCTGACATATTGTAGGTGCTACATGAATACTTGGTCCACAAACATGGCACAACATTATTTTTGGTTAGATATAATGAAAGGCATGAGAGGTGGGATGCTTCAGCATATTGCAATAATATCATGTCTTCCCAAGACCAAAAATCTCCTTACGGGGAAGCATGAGCTCGTAGCATGGGATAATGGGTGGAAAAATCTGATTTTTGAGTCCCTCATGATTGCTTTCCTCCTTTTACACTTGCCTCCACTTTTTCACCCCTGATTGGGGGTTTAAATTGAACTAAGTAGAAGTAGATCTTGTGCGACTGGATTCCAGTCATGCTTCTAAGCATGATTTCAGTCATGCTTCTAGTTAGATGATTTATAAGACCTAGCATTTTCCCAGAGGAAAAACTCAATCTGGAGGGAGAAACAAAAACATGTAGCAATAATTATAGTCATGTAGAAACAGAGCATTTAGGTGAAAAAGCACATGCAGGTGGGAAGAGGCACGTGCCTCTGGATGGGAAGAATACTTGAAAAGGAGTTTTCTTTAATTAAATGGTAAAGACCAGATAGAATTTGCTAATTAGAAAAGAGAGCAGTGTATCTGGGAGAGCTTACAACATGGCATTAAAACCTTGAAGACCGTAGGCTTTAAGTTTCATTTAGAGTGGAGAATGTCTCTGGGGGAGTAGTGGAAGGTGAAGGTGGTCAAGTGTGTGGGGTAGTATTGGAGCCCATGTGTCTCCTGCCTGCTGGAGACCTGGAGGCAGGTGTCAGGTGTGATCCTACAGACCACCTTCTTTCCTGCCACCAGCCTAGAAGCTGGCTTCTTTCCCCAAGGCCTGGTCCACTTTGATTACATCTTCTTAGCTGTCCCTAACTTAGTTGGTGGTGTCAATGTCCAACTCTGCAGTTTGGACCTGGCTCTGAACCCCTGGGCCATTCTAGACTTGACATTTCAGAACGTCCCTGACCCTGAGAGTGCACAGGTAGTGGACAGGGAGTCGCACCAGAAGAAACGCCACAGGCACCGAAGGTTTCTGAGGAACTTCACAAAAGAGGCCGCCAGGGTCCAACACCCAGAAGAAGTGAGGGAGTGAATGCGAGAATTTTCTGGAAGGAGAACTGATGAAAAATTATGGCTGGATGTGACTTACATCCACATTCAGAAAATTGAAACTTTTTTAAAAAAATTTAATGCCTGAGAACAAAATGATGGCATTTAGCAAGACAGGGAATCAATATACTTGAATGTTGTTGATTTTAAAATAAGTTTATAATATTATTATTATTAGTCTTCTTAGTGGAAGTGTCTGCATCTGTCTTTCCTTCTTGACTCCCTGAATCCAATGAGCATAAAAACAATTATGGTGCCACATTTCTCTGTAACAAGCTCCAGGGCAGCACCCTGGGGACTCCATAGGTTGCCCCCTCACAGCTGGGCTCCCCTCTCCTTTTTTTTGAACTAACACCCACAAAAGTTAATTTTAATTGGAAATAAAATATGCAACAAACAAAATAAAAATACTTAATTACATATAAATCAGCCAAAGAACTCATAATACATAAAAGATCACTTGATGTTTATGACAATAAAAATTGTGTTTAAATATACCAATCAAATTGAGGAGTACCACACACAATCTAAGTCTCCATTACAAATGTGCATTTTATGTCATACAACAAAATAATGTATGAAAACAATCAGTGAGCGAATGAAATATAACACAAGACAGTTTTAATTATTTACAATAACTACTTTTGACCATCTGACACTGACAAATGTGACAAGTATGTTTTATAAGACAAAGTGACCGAATTCTTTACCATAGAAACTCTATAGTATTAGGAGATCTGGCTTCAAAGACACCTTTTTCCAATGAAAATGTGTAGATTTTTTAACATTTTAATCAACCTCTCTTTTGTCATTTTCCTTGCCTATAAAATTGAAAACATAAGACCTACATCTAATAAAGTTATTAAGAATTTAACATATTTGCTTTAAAGTTAAGTGTTTACATAAAGCAGGGGAAATTAAATTTAAATTTTTTAAAATGTTTTTTTATTAATTCATTATAGTTATATATAATATTGGGGTTCATTTTGATATAAGCATATATGCATTTAATATAATTTGCTCCATTTCAGGCCTCAGTATTTCCTCTTTCCATCCCCTGACCCCTCCCCTGTTCCTCTTCCTTTAATTTCCTGTTCTTCTTTTACCCAGAATTAGACAGGCAGACAGGCAAGGGTCAAATCCAGAGAATGGAGGGACTGAAATGTCAATGCCTTCAGAGCCCTTCCTCCACCTTTATCAGAATGACTTGCCCCTGCTCCCACCTGTTGCTCAGGTAACCTGTCCCAGGGATTGTCCCTCCCTACAGGGAGTTGTTAATTATGCTCCCTTCCATCCCGGATCACTCCACCTTGGCCCCTCTAGCCCATCTGCTTCTCACCTATTGGCCATCCCGCAGAGCATCTCCTGGTTTACAGAAGGAGAGAGAAGAGGGGAAGAGAGCAGGAGAAGGAAGGAAGCCTAGGACATATAAAAAGGCGGAACACCTTCACGTCTGGGGATACCAGCTATGGCCCCCCTCCTTCCCGGGAGAAGTCTGTTACCCCTTTTGAAATAAGCCCTGCTTTATATGCCTGCCTCCGCGTGCTTCTCTAATGCTATAGTTCAACATGTGAGGGAGCAGGACTGCAGGTTCACTTTCTGGGGGAGGATGCCTGCTCAGGGGGGCAGCATTCTGAGACTGCTCATCTCAGCCTCACAGTGACTCATCTCTTGCCACCACCAGGCCTGGACAAATGCTGTGGTCTTTATAATTCTGCTTATTCAAGCAGCAGAGGGGGAGTCCTGTGGTCCAGCGAGTGGGACCAGCCAGTGCTACAGCCTTGAGCCTCTCTCCCTGGGAGGTGGATGGAGCTGTTCTAAGCCCTTACAACCAGTTATAAATTACTTTCAGCGAGCTAAGGTCAAAGGCAGGGAAAGAATAGAATGTGACAACACTCAGGATTTATGCGGCCCCTTTACTCCAAGGAGACCAAGTACTTCAAATATATGATCTAATTTGCCCTCCTCTGATCCCTGGGAAATGGAGGGCTTGTGGGGGAGAGGGGAGTGATTAGAATCAGATAGGAGGGCTTTGGTTAGCAACCTTGAATTATCAACGAGGCAGCATGGTTTCTTCTCTTTCCGTTTCTTAAAGAAAGTGAAGCTGGCTGAAATTTCCAAAATGGCTTCTAATCTTTTTGTTTCCTTGATGAACTTGAGGAAGGTGCTAGAAGATGTTCCACATTTAGTGGGGCACCTTTGACTATATTTCTGGGGGAAGTGATGTGCTGATTCCAAAAAGTATGTTAATTATCAGGCTAAATAAACAAGCAAACTATGATGTGAAAAAATCTATGATAAGGTCATTCCTAAAAAGAAAATTAAATATTGAAAATAAATAATTATGTCTGGAATAAATGCCCAAGATTGATTTTCATACATTTGCAACTGCCATCTTAATATCCGAGTCTCTTTCATGAATGAAGATTCCATTTCCTGCTGATAACAACGTATCTCTGAAGCCCAAGGTCATGCAGAGTTAGAACTCTGACCTCTTCCACATTTTCTACACCCCTATCTTGGTCTCTGTATCAGTTGAACTGGTCTCTGTCCTTGTCCTCCCTCACCCACCATACGCACAAAAGGCAGCAGAAAATGGTAGAAATAAACACCATAAAAGCAAAGTGAAAAGGTAAAAGGGTTAAGGGAAATGACAACAGGAAAAGAGATTACAGGAATTAATGTTTCCATGTAGCTTTGGGCAAAGGTGATAAGGGGTGGGGTGACTATTTACAAGCTGCACGAGGCTGTCAGGGGAAGATTTGGGGATCTCAGAACAGAAGATGGAAATTCAGCAAAGTCACCTGGGAGAAGATCAGGATGAAGACAAGGGGATCACTCAGCCTGGTAGCCCAGAGCAATGAAAGTGAGCTCGCAGGCAAGGCAGGTGCCCTAAACGTGAGTTCAGAAATGCGCTTTTAACCTTCAAATGAATACTCGGACCAAACATCAAATGCGTGGAGTGAGTTGACCCAGGGGAGATTATAAACTATAGAAATGCTGCGAAGGGACTTCCTGCACTTCCTGTATGTAGCTGGTGGAGATGGGAGTGAAGGTATGGGCGTCACTTCCTGAATATAGCTGGTGGAGGTGGGAGTGAAGGTATGGGGGCCACTTCCTGAATGTAGCTGGTGGAGGTGGGAGTGAGGGTGCAGGATTACTTCCTGTATGTAGCTGGTGGAGGTGGGAGTGAAGGTATGGGGGCCACTTCCTCTATGTAGGTGGTGGAGGTGGGAGTGAGGGTGCAGGATTACTTCCTGTATGTAGCTGGTGGAGGTGGGAGTGAAGGTATGGGGGCCACTTCCTCTATGTAGCTGGTGGAGGTGGGAATGAAGGTTTGGGGGCCACTTCCCGTAAGTAGCTGGTGGAGGCGGGAGTGAAGTAGTTGGAGTTGATTCCTGTATGTAGCTGGTGGAGGAGACAGTGAAGGTGAAGGGGTTACTTCTTGTATACAGCTGGTGGAGGAGGGAGTGAAAGTGTGGGTCACTTCCTGTATGTAGCTGGTAAAGGTGGGAGTGAATGTGTGGGGGTCACTTCCTATATGTAATGTGTAGGACTGGGTGTGGGGGTCCCTTCCTCTGTGTATCTGGTGGAGGTGGGAGTGAAGGTGTTGGGGTCACTTCCTGTATGTAGTGGGTGGGAGTGAAGGTATGGTGGTCACTTCCTGTAGCTAGCTGGTGGAGGTGTGAGTGAAAGTGTCAGTTCAGGTGAAGATCCTGGGGCTGGTGCCAAGATTCTAGCAGGCGGAGTGTTTAACGTTCTGGGGCAGCACTGACTGGGCTCACTGGGTGCCACATGACACGCAGCGATTCTGTAAGCTTTTATGAAGGATCCTACACCCGAGTGACAGAGAGGGCTGTCAAACATTTGCTTAGAGTCCTACTATTTCAGACAGTCTTAACATACAGGCTGATGTATGGTATTTATTTAATAAACTTCCTAATCTATTCCAAATTGTTATCACAGCCTTAAGTCACTCTTTATTACCAATTGTGTCATAGCATTTATTTATGCCTAGCTACAGATACTCAGGTGACTAAGATAGTTCCTCCCTGGCCATCTAAATCTGAGGCTTGAAATGTAGCTAACTTTATTTTAAAGAGAAAACTAATAATTGTAAAATGTCATTAGGCAGGAATTTGGGACGTTGAGTGGAACAGGCTGTGAGTATCCGCAGGAGGCTCAGAGATTCTGTCCTGACCGAGTGTAGCACAGCGAAGCCTGGGACCTGAGTCTGGAATCTGGCTGGTACTCTTCTCACCAAACCATCGGACTTCCTTTCTTTTCTTCTTTCCATGTCTTTCATGTGTGGTCTTTGCTTGTTTAACAGGGGAAATTTAACAGTAAATATAAAATGCTCCTTTAAATACCATAGCCTCAGAATATAAAGCTGGATAATAAAGAACTGTCATTATGGGGGCATTCTCTCATAATACAGCATTTAATCCCTGGAAAGGGTGCACTCTCTCTCTTTCTTCAACGTTCAGGGACACTTTACTACTGAGCTACATCCCTTTTTATCTTTTTTTTAAATTATTGAGATAGTGTCTCAGTTAGTTGAGGAGGCTGGCCTCAAACTTGCCTTAGCATCCTGAGTAACTGGGATCATTGGTATGTGACACTATGACCAGCCCCAGGGTATGATTTATTTTATGTTGCTGGGGTAGACATCCAGAAGCTTGAAAGAAGTGATGGTCCTCATGAAATGAAGTAGAAATGTCAAAACAGACTGTAGAAGAAGGGTTCAAGCAGACACAGAGAAGTAGTCATGCTAAGGTCTCTTTAAAATGGAAGAACAGTGAACTCACAGGATGACTGTATTCTTTGGGAGGCCCAGGGGATATTCTGTTGAGGTGATAAGAGATGCACTGTGAGGGGGACCTTGGCATTATTAAGAAGCTTAGTAGCCACTTCTTTCTGCAGGCTGAGCTAACAGCAGGAGTTGCTGCTACAGAACTGAACTACCGAGCAGTGTTGGTAAACAAAACATCTGGGATTCTTGTTTAAAAAACAGAAAAAAAAAACATTTTTTTTCTTCCACAATTCTTTGACTTGCTCTTTGTTTTATTTGCTATTTAAATATCTTCCAGGGGTGTGTGCTTCCAGGAGTGCAAGATTTTTCCAGGGTAAGAGTATACCCTTGAATTAGGAAGACTTCTCAAAAGAAACAGAATCAATAATATTGATTGATTGATTGGAATTGGCTGAGGTGATTATGAAGGCTAAATCTCACAGTTTGCACCAAGCTGGAAATTCAGGAGGCCTGTTGTGTAGTTCCAGTCTGAGTCCATGTTCAAAGGCATAAGATGACTGATCTTTTAGCTAGAAGACACCAGATACAGAGAGTGAAGGCTCCATTACTCAGTCTTTCTATTGAATTCACTCCTTTAGTGAAATCAATGAGGACCACTCACTTTGGGGAGGAAAATCAGTTTACTGATTTAAAAGTTGATCTCATCAGGAAGCACCCTCACAGGCACACCAAGGATAATTTTAAATCAAATATCTGTGCACCCTGTGGCCTGATCAAGTTGACACATTAACATTAACCATCAAAGAGCTATAGATAGCATGTACTCTGGAAATTTTAGTAAGATACTTGTGTTGCAGAGAGTGGAAGGCATAACATAATACATTCAGGGCCCACTATATGAATAAGAAAATAGGATAATACTTAGTAAGCCTCTTCAGGTTTTAGAGTTAGCACATTCTGCACTTTAGATACTGCTGCAACCATATTGCAGGTGATGTGAAAGATAGCTAAATTTGTGTGGGGCTAAGAGCAAGAAAGTATTCCATTGCACATTGAGGCTGTAGCACAGGTGAACCTGCTGTTTGACCAAATGATCAGGCAGATTTCACAGTATTAGAGATGTCTGTGGGTGGGGCTAAAGGAGGCTGCACTGAAGCCTGGGCCAAGCCCCAGATAGGAGAGTTTAGAATAGATCCCTAGGATCCTTGAAAAAACACATTCCTTCTGCAGCAGATAAATATGTATCACTTGGGAAAAAAAAAAACGATACTGTTTTGCTAACCCCCTAGCAGAGGACAGTAAACGATTGGTCAGAACTGGCTATTATAAGGTAAGTGCTATCAGAATCACCAAATTGGGCTTCTCAGTAATCCATGTGAATGGAAGTAGTTCATCTGCTATTAGTCTTGAATAGGTTAGAGGGTGGGTTTCAAATATATGTTGGATACAGTCCTTTGCCAGATATGTGTTTTGTAAATGTGTTTTCCCAGTCTGTGGCTAGCCTTTTCCTCTTGACAGTGTGTTTTACAGAGCAACTTTTAACTTTTTAAAATTATAATTTTAACTACATCAGCTTATTGATGATTTCTTTGTATCTAAGAAATCATCACAGCACCCAAATTTTTCTAGGGTTTTGTCTATGTCATCTTCTAGGAGTTTTGTGTTTTGTACCTAGGTCTATATGATCCATTTTGAGTTACTGTTTTGTAAAGAGCCTGTCCTTTTCAATTTTTATTTTGGCTTATACTTTATTTCTCTTTTATGCTGCTGTAAAGAACTAGGAGACTTATTTTGTTAACATAAATCTATACATATTTGCAACTAGCCTTTGCCTTCCAATTTTAATCAACCAGGTAATTAGAGGAGCCCCCTAAGTTGCTTAAAGATACCACTTAGAGTGAAAGTTTGCTTACTGAACAATTAACAATTAAACCACAGATTGTTAATGTAGTTTCCAATGTGCCAAACACTTATTAATGATAATGATGGATTTATATTTTTTAAAGCTTTTCTTTTAAATTTATAATACACTCTACACATCTCAGTTTTTGGATTTTTTTTTTTTTTTGCCCCTGGTAGACTAAGCCCAAGAATAAAAAATTGTGTGCATTTGGTGGAAGGAATAATGAGATTTTTCTCCCTGTGGTGTGGATTAAATAAATCATGTCTACAATACTTTGTGGAGTTCATGGTTGATGCTAGATGACTCTTGGTCTGTGTTCAGTAAGTGTAGATGCTCAAAAAAAAAAAAAAAAGGAAAAAGGCAATAAAAAATAATCACAATAATAAAATACAGAAACAAGAAAAATTGGTAACACATTTTTAATGGAAAAATAATTTGATACTAAGCTAAGGAACGAAACAATGCTGTGCACAGAGTGATGGTTAATTCAATGCATTAATTTGTTGGGTTACGAGATTGCCAGATTTGTTCAAACATTATTTTGGGGGTTTCTGTGAAAGTATTTTTAGTTAAGATTAGCATTTAAATTTATAGACTGTGTAAAGATTATTGCCCTGCCTAATGTGGGTGGTCTTCATCTAATCAATTGAAGGCCTGATTAGGACAAAAAGTCTCAGCCTTCAACTAGTGGAAAACACTTTTTTTCTGTCTGACTACTTCAAACTGGGATGTTAATTTTTTTTCTACTTTCAGACTGAAACGGAAATATGAATTCTTCTTGGATCTTGAGCCTGCTGTTTTTGGTAACTGTACTATCGCTGGCTTTCCTGGTCATAGGCTTTCAGGTTCAGGCTATAATCCCACTATCAGCTCTCCTGGGTCTCCAGCTTGCTGACTCACTCTGCAGCTCTTGAACTTTCCAGTCTCCATAATCTCATGAATGCTTCCTTAAAATCAATTCCTCTGTATATATCCTGTTCTGTTTCTCTAGAGAACCCTGGTGAATACACATGGGTTTGTTTGCTAGTCTTTCAACACTAATGGCTATATTTACTTTGAAATGTATGAAATTTGCCAATTGATAATTAAAGAAAGCTCATTACCAGGCAAATACAAAAAAAATCATTTCCCTTTGAAAGATAATATTTACATTATAGAAACACTGAAAAAAAAATCTAGTAAACTAATAAAAACAAAAATGCAAATTACTTGCAGCTAATTGGTTGTGTCTTCAAATACATTCTAAATTATTAATTTACTAAAGAGTAAATATCTCTCTTTAAATATAATGTTACTATGGTTAACATAAAAATTATAATGTTTTATTTTTCTTTAGTGTAATTGTATTAAAAGTTTGTTGAGGGGGAAATAGAAAAAAAGCCAAAGAATTCAAATTTTCTCTGAACTTCTAAACTTTTTTTGAACCATTAACTACTTGTTCAATTCCCAATCTCTGTATGCAGTTAAATAACCAAGTTGAAGGTGTTCATATTAGACTGTAAATTCCAACATATTATCACTTCTGCTTTATTCGCTGTGGCATTTCAAGTACTTTATTTTTTTAAAAAAACTTTAAGGCATAATATTATTTAGAGAAGATCTAGATTCACAACAAACCTAAGAGGAAGATATGGAGATTTCTCATAACATCCTTTGCCTTTCTCTGTCTTCCCTGTTAAACAATATCCCCCACCAAAACTGATGAAGCTATTAAAACTGATGAAGCTAAATCGCTACATCATTATCACCTGAAGTCCACCATTTATATGAGGGATAACTCTTGGTGCTATATATTTTATGGGTTTGGACAAATTTAAAATAACATTGTATTATCATAGAGTGGTGATGGGCCCTAAATCCTGGGCTTCACCTGTTGATTTTCCCTCTCTCTAATCCCCAGCAACCAGTGACTATTTTTTTTTACTGTCTCCATAGTTTTCCCAATTTTTAAATAAATTTCTGGCACAGGGATATTAAAAAAGTACTTATCAAGGTAACTGACAGTTTCCAGTTTGATAATTAATGATAAGAACCCATTTTACACCATAACTGGCACAGTTGACCAATCTTTTTCCTTTCTGAAATGCTTCCTTTTTGGTTTAACATTATTTTCTTTCTTGTTTACTGGGTATTTCTTCCCAATGTTCTGGATTCTTGACCTCATTGTAATACTCTGAAGGCCTCCATACTTGGTCCTCCATTTTCCCCTTGGATAATGACTAATCCCATTGTTTGAAATACTATCCAGATGTTGAGACTCCAGATTTTTTTCTCTAGATCTTAACTTTATCCTGAGGCCCAGACTTATATTCTTTTCCAGCTTTACTCAAGTATGATTGACAAATGAAAATCGTATGTATTTGAACATCTCCCATTTCCCCCAGCACCAGCCCCTGTTACCACCATTTTGTTCTCCTTTTGTATGATTTTTTCTCCAGATGGCATATTGTAGTGAGGGCACACAGTATTTGTGTTTCTGTACATAGCTTATTTCACTTAGGATAAACTTCTCCAGGTTCATCTATATTGTCATCAATGGCAGGATATCCTTCTCTTTGAAGGATGAATAATATTTTATATCTACATCATGGTATGGTTTAGATAGTAGGTGTCCCCAAAAGCACAGGTGTGAGACAATGCAAGAATATTCACAGGTGAAATGATTGGTTTATGAGAGCCTTAACCCAATCAGTGAATTAACTCCTTAACAGGGATTAATGGAGTGTTAACTGTAGGCTGGTAAGGTGTAGCTGGAAGACATGTGTTCCTGGGTTTCAAGTCTTTGGGGTCTATATTTGGTGAGCTGAATTTAGTCTATCAGTGCTTCCTGATCATCATGTGAGATGATTGCCTTCACCACACACTTCTGCCATAATGTTCTGCCTTACCTCAATCCTGGAGGAATGGAGCTGGCTGTCTGTGGACTGAGACCTCTGAATGAGCCCCCAAATAAACATTTCCTCCTCTAAAATTGCTCTTATCAGGTCTTTTAGTCACAGCAGTGAAAAAGGTGACTAAAACACTTCACCATTTATTTATTGATCCACTGATGTTTACTTAGTTTGATTCCATTTCTTGGCTATTCTGAATGATACTGCAGTGAGCAAGAAAGCACAGCTGTCTCCTCAACACACTGACCTCATTTCCTTTGGATATACCCAGAAGCAGGATTTCTGGATCATGTGATGGTTCAATTTTTAACTTTTTGAGGAGCTTCCATACAATTTCCCAATAGCCACACCAATTTACATCCCCACCAAAAAGGCTTTCTCTCTTCCATATCATTCCAATGCTTGTTATCTTATGCAATAAGATGAATGAAAGTATTATGTTAAAGAGGCCAGAAGGTGACACATTGTATACTTACATGAGGCAATTTATTTGGTAGCCTTTTTGATTCCATTTATATGGCAAATTGTAGTGATTTCTAGTGGCTTGTGCAGGGGAAGACACTGACTGCAAAAATGGCATGAGGCAACTTTTTGGAGTGATGGAAATATTTTATATCTTAATTGTGGCAGTGGAGTGGTGTTTACAAGATTATATACATTTGACAAAACTCATCACATCACATCCATACAGTGTGTGATAATTTTTTCATGTGTGCAAATTATTCTTCAATAAACTTGAATTAAAATCCTCCTCAGGGGCTGGGATTGTGGCTCAGTGGCAGAATGCTTGCCTAGCACGTGTGAAGCACTGGGTTCAATCCACTGTGTGTGTGTATAATATATATTACACATAAATTTTAAAAATTATATATTTTTTATAATTTTTAAAATATAATTTTAAAAAATCCTTTCTCAGATGTCTTCTCATTGCAATTAGATAGATTCAAAATACTTTTTCTTCTATTTGCCCTAACTCTTTGGTGTGCCTGAAAACTTCTTTCTCTAGGTATTTGAATGACTGACTACATTTAGTTCAGAAGTCAATCTGTCAGAATCTTTTCCTCTGAGGAAAGTTTAAAATAGGTTCTTTCCTCTCCTTCAAGTCGAACTCTATCCCATTCGTTGTCTTACACAGTTAGCACTTTTGTGTCTAAAATCGTTCTTCCCTCTCCTTCAAGTCCTACTCTATCCTATTTTCCTGTTTTATGTACTTAACACTACTCAAATGGTCTTACAGGTGCATTTATTTTCATCTCCCTGCCCCCTGTCCTCATTCATCTGCAAAGGACAGTAGGGGAATGGAAACTGTCAATTGGATTCACTGCTGATTCTCCCAAAGGCATATTGTAGGCGCTGAATGAATAAATGAATAGCAGGTGACTGGATGACTGACTAACTGAAATTTAAACCAGAATTGTAAAACACTGGCACTTCTGTTTAATTGAAGCATTATGGTGCTAAGAATGTGGATCGATGATCATAATGGAGTATGTACTTAAAACATACACATCCATCATAGGCATTTGTTAAGGTCTTTCCATGTGAATGGCACTGAGTTATATGTGGAGGTCAATTATTTTGAAGGAAACAGTCTGTCAATCATTTTCACCCAATTTTTCGAACTTTCTTTGAAGAATTTCAGGGAAAAAGTCTCTTAGTTCTAACATCTGTGAGAAGCTTGTGGAGTGTGTGAGAGTAAGTCATATTTTTCCATTTGTTAGGAGTGTTTATAGATTCTTTGATAGATTTAAGAAATTTTGAAAACATGTATTATTTTCTGTAACAAATCACAATCAACATAGTAAAAACATATGTTGCTTTTGTAGGTGTATTTTAAAAAATAATAATATCCCCAACTCTATTTTTAGAAACATGAAGGGTGGCACTGCATTGGATATCTAAAAGTATGAGTAACTGGGCAGAAAACAATCACTTCACTGATGTTTAACCTGGTGACCATTTTGAGAAATGCTTATTAAAATATGTTACAAATGTGTGGTGTATAGTGGTTTCATATGAAGTGTCCTCTAAAAGTTTATGTGTGTGACAATGCAAGGATGTTCAGAGGTGAAATGATTAGATCATGAGAACTATAACCTAATCAGTGGATTAATCCACTGATATGGATTGACTGCATGGTAACAGTAAGCACCCTCTTCTTTTAGAATGCACCCCCTTCTTTCTGATTGCTTTCCTCCTCCATGCCCTTCCACCGTGATGTTCTGCCTTACCTTAGGCCCAGCTGTCTACGGACTGAGACCTCTGAAACTATAAGCTAAAATGCACTTTTCATTCTCTCATTATTCTTGCCAGATCTCTGGTCATAAGAATGGAAAAGCTAACTAAAATTATATACACATATATATAGAATGTGGGGTGTGTTTGTGTATTTATATCTGGTTTAGTTTTTTTTTTTTTTAGAGGCTGCAAATCAAACCTAGGTCCTTGCACATGCTAAACATGTGCTTTGCCACTGAGCCACATCTCCATCTCTGAGCTTGTATATTTTCATATGTAAAGAAATCTGAACCCAGACTACCTATGGGAACATAAGAGCAGTTAATAAGAAACACATACACACACACACAGCAACACAGAACTGTTCTTTATGGTGGCTATGATCTAGAACTTATTCTAGTATTTTATATTATTTTTTTTGTCTTTTTATATTTTATTTTTGAAGAGCTTATCAGACCAAAAAAAATCAAGGAGGAAAAACCCTCTTCATGGATTCAGCATTGTGCTTCAGGGGCCCAAATGATTCACTGCAGTGACACCTCTCCCTTCTGGACAGTAATAGTGAGGTGGAAGCAGGGGATGCAGATGTGGATGTGACAGCAGTTCACGATGCTGTTTGTCACCTCTGCTTCAGACCCTCTCATTCCCCTTCTTCTCAGAAGTGAATAACATATTCTTAGTATATACTTAGTGACAGTGAAAATCAAACATTCCTGCAAATTATGTTTTATTTAAGTAGCACCAGATCAAGTGAAGTTACAGTAATTCTGCTGCTTCACTTATTAAATGGCATAAGTTCATTAAAATGTTCAAAGTGTCAAGTCCCAATCTTGGGACTGGGGTGTAGCTCAGTGGAAAAAATGTTAGTATAGCATGCCTGAGACCCAGGTTTGATCCCTAGAAGCTAAAAAATAATCCTAATCTTAAATATTTTGCTATAATTTCTATTTTCCTGTTAGCTAGAATGTCTGGAATTTAGCTGTATTTAGTGTCACTAGGAGACCAGTATATGGTTTCATTTAATAAGTAAAATGATTATTTTGTAACTGGTAGACATAATTTTCATTTCTTTCATTGTGAATGATAAAACAGTATGTACTTACTTTGTACTTCCTTTTTCATTTCCTATTTTATTTGTTTTTCAATTCCACATATACTCGATATAATAAATCTAGAGTGCCACTATATACTTTATATTGAACCCTTTCTAAGGGATGTTTTAAAGATCCTGTTGTCTAGTATTCTTTGATATAGAAATTATAGTAAAAGTAATACTTTTGTGACCCACTTCAAACAATTATCTCCTTTTTCCCGAACTCTTTTAAGTACTAAACATTATATTCTTAGCACCCCACAAAATACCTTGGTTTGTTAGGCCACCTCTCTGGAGTAGGTATTGCTTACTTACTTTTGCTTCTTGACTTTGACCAGAGGAGTTCTTTAAACTCTGCGGTTAGGAAGAAAACATAAAGGTTATTTGAACATGACACAGCAGAATGAAAACCATATACAGTATCTTACTCGTTCATCTCAAAGGAGTAACTAGGGCAACAAGAGAATGAGGAACATAAGAAAAATAGGTCTTACTTGCTGTCCATTTGCAACCTGGTGGGTACCAGAGTAGAGGCTTTCAAATAAAATAAAGTAAGTCCCACTGTGAGACACACAATAGCTAGTTTCCTGTTCTCAGGTTTAATAGTTAGAAAATGCCAAAGCTGGTATCTGAGCCAACTCTGCTCAGACTAGTGCACTACAATACCTCCACTTCAGGAGATGTCTGTATGATGTACAATCACATATTTGTACTAATATTTTTGTATCTTTTCTGGTTGGGCTAGGATTTGTGTCTGTTTAAATGACTCTGGTCTAGGGTTATGTTCAGTGTGTCTTAAACCATTCTTGTCTGGTGCTGTCTAATATGGGGCTGATCTGTTCTCTATATCAGGGTCTTTATAATTAATTGCAAAAAATCATCAGTCTATTTATTGGTCTACAGTAACAAGAAATCCAGGTTATAAATATGCTGCTGACAGTCTTGTTGAAAGGATGCAGCCCTCCTGAACTTTCTTCCTGTAACCTAAAGGCCTCCAGGTATTTAGCACTCTGGGAGTAATGTAACTGAGGGCTTTCAGGTCCTGAATTTCTGTTTCTGAGCTCTTTGCTTGCTGCTTTCGTGGTCAACATTCTCTTGCTTGAGGGGCTGGGGAGATTTTTTGAAGAAACAGGCACTCCTGAACACTGGGTCAGAGCTGAAAACAAATAGTTGTCATACTTCTTAGGAAGTATCACGGGAAGTATGCAGTTAAATCACTTGTCTGGGTAATAACAGTTCTGGTTTCTATGCTTGAATCATTTTATGTCCAAGAATCATGTCAATGTTGGTTTTAAAATATGCATGACATCCAAACTGGTTGTCTAAAATTTTTCCATTGAAAGTGTTTTTCTTAAATAAATATTTCAGCATTTCCCCTCACATAGACAACAAAAAATGAGAAACTGAAGCTTATGATGAAAATAAACATTTAGACATCATCTGAAAAATCAAGATTAAATTCAAACTGATACAGTGAATAATACTTTGCTTTTTTGACAGATCTCCAAAAATTCATTTTTGACACATTCTGTCCGTATATTCCAATTTACTAATTATAACTCAATTTAAAAATTTTTTAAAGACTGCCTGCTATCTGCTTTGTCCATGAGAGTATTCCCTAACCCTCTAAACCTAACACCCAAACCTAACCCTAACCCTAAACCCTAACCCCTAACCCCAACCCTAAACCCTAAAACCTAACCCCAACCCTAACCCCCAACCCTAACCCTAAATCCTAAACCCTAACCCTAACCCCTAAACTCTAACCCCTAAACCCTATCCCCTAAACCCTAACCCCGACCTCTGACCCCTGACCCTAACCCCTAACCCTAAACCTAACAATAACCCTAACCCTAAAACCCTAACCATAAAATCCTAACCCCAAAACCCTAACCCTAACCCTAAAACCCTAACCCCAAAACCCTAACCCTAACCCAAAAACCCTAACCCAAAACCCTAAAACCCTAACCCAAAAACTCTAACCCTAAAACCCTCACCCGAACCCGAACCCTCACCCCTAACCCCTACACTCTCAATCTAAACCCTAAAGCTAAACCTAACCCTAACCCCAAACCCTCACCCTCACCCTAAACCCTAACCCAACCCAATCCCTAACCAACCCTAAGCCTTAGCCCTTGCCCCAGCCCCTAACCCCTAGCCCTAGCCCCAACCCCAACCCTAACCCATAACCTTAGCCCTAGCCCCAGCCCCTAACCCATAACCCCTATCCCTAACCCCAACCCCAACCCTACCCGTACCCCTAACCCTAAACCCTAACAACCCTAACCCTAAACCTTAAACCCTAACCCTAAACCCTAACAACCCTAACACTAACACTAACCTGAAACCCTAACCTCTAACCCCAAACCCTAACCCCTAACCCTAAACCCAAACCCCAACCCCAAACCCAAACCCATAACCCCCAACCCAACCCCAACCCCTAAACCCTAACCCTAAAACCTAATCCCACCCCTCACTCTCACCCTCAACTTAACCCTAACCAACCCTAACCCTAACACTAAACCCTAAACCTAACTCTAAACCTAACCCTAACCACCAAAACCACCCTAACCCTAAAAACCCTAACCCTAAACCCCTAACCCAACCCCAACCCTAACCCCGAACCCTAACACTAACCCTAAACACGACCCCTGACCCTAACGCCTAACACTAACCCTAAAAATAACCCTAACCCTAAAACCCTAACCCTAACCCTAAAACCCTCACCCTCATTCCTCAACCCAAAACCCTAACCCCTACACCTTCACCCTAAACCCTAAACCTAACCCTAACCCCTCACCCCTCACCCTAAACCCAACCCCAACCCTAAGCCCTAGCCCTAGCCACAGCCCCTAACCCCTAGCCCTAACCTCAACCCCAACCCTAACCCCTAACCCTAACTCTAACCCTCTAACCCTAACACCCTAACCCTAACCTTAACCCTAACCCTAACCCCAACCCTACACCTACCCCTACCCCTAAACCCTAACAACCCTAACCCTAACAACCCTAACCCTAACCCTAACAACCCTAAACCCTAACCCCACCCCTCACCCTAACCCTAACCAACCCTAACCCTAAACCCTAACCCCCTAACCCTAACCCTAACCCCCAACCCTAACCCTAACCACCCTAACCCTAACCACCCTAACCGTAACCACCCTAACCCTAACCGCCCTAACCCTAACCTTAACCCTAAACCCTCACCCCCACCCTCACCCTAACCCCTAAACCCAACCCCTAACCCTAACCCTAACCCTCTAACCCTAACCAACCCTAAACCCTAACCCTAACACTAACACCCTAACCCCCACCCCCTAACCCTTAACCCTAACAATTTTCTCCATTAAATTTCCTCCTGATCAATAAAGATAATTAGAAATGCAATCTCGCATAGGCTTAAGACAAAAATAAAACCAATACAATTTTATGAAAAGTCTACTTACCTCTACATAACTCTTCACAACAGGGTCCCAAACTCCAGGAGTTTTAATCAATCCACAAATATTTACAGATGTCTTTCAGCTGTCACTGAGCATACTTTGAGTTGCTGAACTGTATGCATAATCATTTTCATCTGCCCGAAGATAAAATATATTTTAAAGTCATTTGGTGAAGGCCCAGAGTTCAATACCCAGCATCACAAAAAAACAAAAAAAGAGAGAGAAAAGTCGTTTAGTATTGAGAACTTCTGTTAAGACAATAGTAAACTGAGCTATTGTTAAAAGAATAATACATCATGCTCAAGTGGGTTCTACTCTAGGAATGCAAGGTTGGCTTAACAACTGAAAATCTATTAATGTAAATAAAGATCTACTGATCTAAACCAAATCAGCAGACCAAAGAACAAAAACTACATGATCATCTTGTGACCATGGACAATCTAGGAACTTTCCACAATCTGATTAAACAGTATCTATGAAAAACCCACAGTAAACATGAAATTTAATAGTGATAGATTGGATGCTTTTTTCCCTAAAATCAAGAACAAGATAAGAATGTCCCCTCTCACTATTTCTATTCATTATACTGGAGGTTTTAGCTAGGGCTTTCAGCAAATTATAGAAAAGACGTCTAGACTGAAAAGGAAAACTATATTTTCTGTCTAGAAAATTCGAAAATTCCATTAAAATTTATTAGAATTAATAAATGAATTCATCAATGTTGCCAGGTACAAGATAAATACAAAAAAATGAATTTACAATGAAG
The DNA here is from genome assembly GCF_052094955.1 of Ictidomys tridecemlineatus. Classification (NCBI taxonomy): domain Eukaryota; kingdom Metazoa; phylum Chordata; class Mammalia; order Rodentia; family Sciuridae; genus Ictidomys; species Ictidomys tridecemlineatus. Next base: position 505,450 of record NW_027522913.1, read on the forward strand.
AAGCAAACAATGAAATTAGGAAAACAATGCCATTTGTAAAAGCATCAAAAACTAAAAATAAAAGATGTAAGTTTTACAAAAGAGATGAAAAGTTCCATCTGAAAAGTAATATTGTTGAAACAAATTTCAAAAGACCCAAATAAATATAAAGACACCTCAGATACACAGGTTGGAAGACCACTATTGTTAAGCTAGTCTACAGAGTCCTATAATTCCTATCAAAACCACAGGTAATTTTTTTGTATAAATGGACAAGCTAACTATAATTTATATGAAAATCCCAGGGACTGAAAATAGAATAAAAAATTTTTTAAAAGAACAAAGTTGGAAGATTTATTTATTACAAAGCTACAGTAAGCAAGACAGTATGATATAGGTGTAAGGAGGAAAATACATAGATCAATGACAGAAAATTGAGTGTAGAGAAACAACACCTTCATGTTTATGGTATCTGATTTTCAAGAAGGGTACCAAGACAATTCAGTAAGAAAATACTTGTTTTCAACAACTATGTTGGCACAACTGGACATTCACATGCATAATAATTTAGTTAGATTGTTTCCTAACTCATATCACACACAAGAGTTAACTCAAAATAGATTAAAGACCTAAATGCTAGAGTTAAAATTATAAAACTCTTGTAAGTGAAAATCTTTGTGTCTTTGAAGTGGGCAATGGTTTCTTGGATATGCCATCAAAACCATAAGCAACAAAAGCAAAAGCACATAATTGGACTTCATCAAAATAAAAAAAATTTGTGTGTTTCAAAGGACATCAGCAAGCAAGTAAAAAGGCAAACTACAGAATAGGAGAAAATATCTCCTATTAAGAGACTTCTGTCTAGAACATATAAAGAACTCATGACCCAATAACTAAAAATTAATGGTCTAATCAAAGTGTATGCAAATATAAAAATTATTCCAAAGGCATACAAATGGCTCACAGGCACATAAAAAGAGCTCAACATAATTAGTCCCTATAGAAATGCAAATTAAAATCACAGATACCATGGACTTTAGTACCCTTCCATTGATAATGGTGGTAATTTAAAATAGTGCAGCTATTTTGGAAAACAATCTAGTGCTCCTTCCAAAGGTTAAACATAGTTATATAATCCAGAAATCTCAGTCTTAGGAACATATTCAAGAAAAATAAAACTGTACATAAATATTCACAGCAATATTATTCAAAAGTAGAAACCACCCAAATGTCTATCAATTGATAAATGTGGAATGATTAAATGTGGTATCTCTATACAATGGCATGTTATTCAACAACAAAAAGGAATGAAATACAGTTACTTGCAACCTTAAAATCATTATGCTAAGTGAGCACATATTGTACAAATGGTTCCACTTGCATGAGATTCCCAGAATAAATAAATCTCTAAAGATAGAAAGTAGATTAGTGGTTGCCTAGAAGCTTACGAAGAAATGGAGAGTTCAGGGTTTCTTTCTGAGGTGATGAAAATGTTCCAAATTTAATTGTGGTAAAGATTACTGGGAAACTCTATAAATATATTAAAAACTATATGCTTTAAGTGGGTATGTTTATGTGGCATATAAACTATATTCTCAATTTTCAATAAAGCTATTATTTTTTTTAAATATGATACCACTATACCCAATAAACTAACAGATATAAAAAAATTCTGAAATTAACAAATGTTAAGGAACATATTGACAAAAGAAAACCCTAATCAGATTACCAGTGGAATATAAATTGGCACTACTTTGGAAAGAGTTTAGCATATTATATATTGCCATGGTTTTTGTTGCCCAAAGACACACTATGATTACTGGCTTGGGCCTCAGTGTGGTACTATGGGAGATGAAAACAGTGGGGGATGGAGCTTTGTGGGAGGTCCTCAGGTCCTCAGGCTAATTCTCATGTAGCCTCCTGTGTTCTCACAAGAGGATTGTTAGAACAGAAACAGCCTGGCTCCACCCTCCTTTTCCGTGGCACTCATATTCAAGATGTGACCACTTGCTTCTACCTACTGTAGAGCCACCCAATCTTGGACACTGAATCTCCAAAACTATGAACTTAAATAAACCTTTTCTCTTTGTAAAGTTAGCTTCCTAAGGTATTTCATACAGTGACAAAGATGCATATACTTTATGACAATTCTACTCCTAGCAATGCATGCTTATGAAGGGTTAATTTCAAAGCAGCATTAAACTATAATACACTAAAGGCCATCAATAACAGAAAGAATAATTAATGCGATAACATACATTTTTTAGCAGTAAAAATAAACTAGAGTTATATTCAACAATACAATTGTCTTAAACCAATGTTGAATAAAATATGCAAGGCCCCAAAAATAAACACAGTAAAAAAATTATATATAGCCAAGAAATTCATATATAAGCAAAACCAATTTTGTTTACCATTTAAAGAAAAGCAAGAGAATGAAAACCCTAAAAGACCTTACAATGATTTTCGTGATACAGAATGGGATGAAGTATGATCAGGAAAGCATACATAGAAAACTTTTACATTAAGGTGACAGCAATGCTGTGTTCCTTAATCTGGATAGTAGTTAGAGGAATGCAACTTTAAATTTATGCATTACAGCACTCATTTATTTCATATGTTTTTCTTGTCTACATTATATTCCATAACATTAAGGTTTAAACAGCAACAACTAGTAGAAGCACAACATAATACCACAATAAAAACAGGTGTTGATATTCTTTTCTAAGTGAACCAATATGGACTCCATATTGCTCCATACAGTATCTCACCTTCATCTCTCATAGCCAGAGAACAAAATGTCAGTTGCATAAAAGTACTGAATCTAGTCATGAGAGTGACAGTCTAAATGTCATATTACAATTGCTTTAGTCAAATATTTGCTCAAGATTTTTCTAACCATGTGTAATAAAAAAAGTAAATAATGACTGTAAAACTCACCTAATAAATTAATATCAATAAGCCTTTTTAAAAGGAAAATTTATACCAGAAATGACAGCAAGGTTAAAATAGAGGAAAAAAGAAAATTATATCAGAAATGATAGCAAAGTTAAAAGAAATAGAAGACAAACACGTGACATCAAAAGATGGCTTAATCTAAATAAGAAGATACAGCATAAAATATACCTGAAAAAACTTAGAACAATTAAAAAGCAAGAGATGAAAAGCCAAATGACATAGGCTGAACAGGCAGCTGATATAGAAGGTTTAAAGTATTATGAATCAGGTGCCAGGGCAGGTTTCGAAGAATCTTAAAGGACAGAGGGTATGATAGATGAAGAAACTGCAAAAATGTCACAAGATTAACATTAGGGCCTTCGAGAAGAATCTTGGGAGACAAGAAGAGGTAACACAAGAAGGAGGATGGGAACCAAGATTGGTGAAATCTACATGCCTAGGGACAAAAGAAATATTACTTACTACATAAGGATAATAAGGAAATAGTGTTTATCACCTATAAGGTGATAAATACCAGGGCTAAAATTGGGATGAAGGATGTGAAAAAAAAAATACTTAATTCTAGAGAAGCTATGGAGGAAAACTACACAAGGGAAAGAAAAGTGCAGAGAATCACGTAGCTTCAAAGAATGTATACCTGGGAGTAGGAGAGGATGATATCACCGAAGAAGGTTAAGAGAAGGGGAACTCAGCCTGAGAACTGAGTGCTCAATTTTTGGTATGGCCAGTAAATCAAAAAAATTGCATTTTAACCTTTGTACAGAAATTACTTTTTATCTTGCCGTATTCTTTAAACGTTATTCTGGGGAACAATAATATGGAACACACTAAACTCTACTCTAAACACACAAGAAGAAGAGTTTATTACATGCAATAATGGCTGCTAAAGAAAATTTATAACCTTTCTCATAAATTCAAAGACTCTCCTAGATCAAACTCCAACCAGCTCCTCTAAGCCTAGTCCCTCTTTGGACTATGCCCCAATCCTGGCCTACCTATAAAGACTTTAAGAAACACTATTTCTTCTTTTTTTAAAAAAATATTTTTTAGTTATAGATGGATGCAATATCTTTATTTCATTTTATTTATTTTTATGTGGTGCTGAGGATTGAACCCAGTGTCTCACATGTGTGAGGCAAGTGCTCTGCCACTGAGCCACAACCCCAGCCCCAAGAAACACTAAGATAATTTCTAATGCGAGGCTATATCCCTAGGATAACCTTAGGGCTCCTTAAAGGGTATACTCAAGGCTGCCTAAAGAATTTAGTTTGTTCTAGCCAACACTTCTAAAGATAGGGCTCCTGACTCTCTGTGGGAGAGTATATGCCTCACTTGCATAAACCCAGTTAGTAAATCCAGATGGGTTTCACATGGACTGCCCTTCTTTAGAATTTTTCACTTTTCTTACTCTACTCAAGGCACTGTCATCCCCCCAACTTTTCTATTTAAGACACTGAATCGCCTCTATACAAACTGCAATGGAGCTTAGCTCCAAACCTACTGAATGTGTTTTCACCACTGAGGTCCAGCTGTTTACCTGTGACCAAAATTTTAAAAATCATTAAAATGGTCATGAATTTAGCAATAAATCATCTCATTTATGACCTAGAAGTTTTATGATATATCAGAAATATCATAAAGGATGATCAAGAATTTATCTGAATGAAGTCAGTAGATAGATTACTAGATTACTCCTTAAGATCCCTTCTGCTCTTCAGTCTCTTCACCATAAGAAAATAATTTATTCATATTCACTCACCAAGCTTTGACAATTCAGCTTTCTTTTTGGACCATGTATAATACTGCAAAAGCCCTTTGTAGGCCTGAACAAGGTTGATTAATATTTCCTGGGAAGACGATTTTTCACCATATCTCCATGTCTCTGCCTGACTTAGATTTCTGTTTGCATCCTCAAGCATTCCATGATGCATAAGGTACAATGCATGTTGTAAGGAGATCTGCACCAGTAATAAGAAAAAGCCCACTGTCACTGAAGTCATTAAGATAACCATTACTCAAAAAACACAGTAAATATATGATGGACAAAGTCCTTGATTGGATATGAAAGATAAGACACTGTCCCTGTCATCAACAATTTCAACCTAACAAAGAAGACAGACAGATGAAATGACACTATGTAAATGAAAGCTATGTAAACTTACAAACAGAAGACAGTACAATAGTGAAAAAACAACAATAAAAAACAGGGGTTTTGAAGACAGTGACCTGGCTCATATGCCAATTAAATGCTAAATAAATCTGAATAACTAATTCGTCCTTTTGTCTGACCTGTTTTATGAGGCAATTCTTAATCCTTCAGAAGGGTGTTGTTAGGATTAAATGAGATTTAATATTAATTTAAAAAATTAAATGAGATTTAACTTTTGCATACTACTACTTCCTAGTTTGGGCTACAGTAGACAACCAATAATATAACTATTTTAAATATATTAAATCAGCTCAAAAGAAAACACCTTAACAGGGAGTGTTGGAGAATGATGTCAATTCCAATGGAAAGGAAAGTGCATGTTTCCACTTATCTAAAACATCTAGAATGGGCATATTCATAAAAACAGAAAAGATATTAGAGACTGTCAGTAGCATGGGGAGGAGGAGAAAATGGGAAACTATTGCTTAATAAATATAAAGCTTCTATTTGGAGTGATGGAAATGTTTTAGAAATAGTGGTGATAGTTTATAACATGGTGAATATAGTTAATACCACAGAACTGTATACTTAAAATGGTTAAGATAGCATGGTCCATTATATACAACCACAATTTAAAATTCCAGAAAACAGGAAAAGTAAAAACAAAACAAAATTTAAAACTAGCTACAAAGTAAATATTTTAGGCTTTGCATGGCACATGACTTCTTCCTAATTACTCATTTTCATTAAAAAACAGCTATTGACAATATGGAAATGAATGTGTGTGGCTGTATTCCAGTAAAACCTTATGGCCTTGAAAAATAATTAAAAGCAAATTATAAAATTTTATTGAAAAGTGTTCTGTTAGTTAAAGAGAGAGAGAAAGAGAGAGAGAGAGAGATAATCTTGGAAATGTCTCAGCCCTTTTGGTAATACTTTTAATAAACCATTAACTTGGAGACAAGGTTCAATGCAAATAGGAATTAAAATGTTTTTACACATTCAAATTCCCCACTTGTTTCGCTTTTTCCAAAAATACCAACTCAGCACAAATAACTTGGGCAAACAGTAGAAGCACAACTTCAACATCTGATGGACTGGTTTTGGCAACCAGAGATAAACAAAGAGGAGGTATTTCCCATCAGACAACATGGAAGGTGATCAGAAACTAAGGAATGGCTGGCACAACACTGCTTTTTTTCTTATTTATCCCAGTATCTTACCCTTTCTTCATTATTATTTACTTTACACTGATACAAACAATTCAGAAAACAATATGAACACTGGAAATATAAGTTCACAAAGTCTATATTCTTACCTTTACATAATTCAGGACACCAATATTTTTCATCCGGTCAGCAAAGGTATTGAAAGTCTCCACATTGCTTTTGGGATGATAAAAGAGAATTTCACTTCCAAGCCTCCAAATAACCTGTCAAAGCAGAAATTATTACCCAATGTAAAGTCCAACCCTGCTTTTATTCTATTTTTCCTGTAAGTTTTGTTTTTCTGGTTACATATAAAAACAACCTAAAATTCCTTTCCCTAGATATCATAATTGTCTATGTTATTGTACTTTACCCAGTAAAAATAACGTTAGATCTCACATAACAAAATCTTTTCAATACTAGTTTTTAAATTCTAGGTAAGTATAACAGTGCCATTATTAGATTAGCAGTCTAAAAGAGGAAGAGGCAGTTAAGATATTATTAAGTATAAAACTTAATTAGTATAGGAAGAATAAGTCAGAAACTAGGTTTTGGTAATATTGGCTTCTTAACTGGTCTCAACCTCATCTTTATTCTCAGCAAAATGAGTGCAACAGACTAGTTTCTTAAGATCTTATCAATATTGAGTATATTTATTCCAATATTTACAACACAAATTTAAGAACTGTCATCAAATATAAACAAATTTTAATAAAAAATATTTTCTCTTCAGATCACCAATCCTGGTGAAAGAACTTGGGAGTTCTTTTTTCATGGAAGCAAATGTCTATTTCTCTTACCCCCATTTAAAGTACTTCAACCATACCAACTTTAAAGTGAACTTCAAAGTCAATTGTTTCTAGAAGGCACACATTGGTTGTTTGGTACAATAACTTCATATTTCCAATTAAAAAAAAACAACACAAGGGCTGGGGATGTGGCTCAAGTGGTAGCGCGCTCGCCTGGCATGCGTGCGGCCCGGGTTCGATCCTCAGCACCATATACCAACAAAGATGTTGTGTCTGCCAAGAACTAAAAAATAAATATTAAAAAAATTCTCTGTCTCTCTCTCTCTCTCTCCCTCTCCTCTCTCTTAAAAAAAATAAAAATAAATAAAAAAAACAACACAACAGGGCTGGGGCTACAGCTCAGTGGTAGAGCGCTTGCCTTCCATGCATGATGCACAGGGTTCAATCTTCAGCACCACATAAAAAATAAACAAATAAAGGCATTCTGTCCATCGGCAACTACAAAAAAAAAAAAAAAAGATCACGACTTTATTGTAGAATATCAAAAGTAGCATTGAGGAGCTTAAAGAAACTTGTAGAGGGCTGGGGAGTAGCACAGTGGTAAAAGCATGCCTAGCAAGGCAGGTACTAGGTTTCATCCCCAGCACCACCAAAACAAAAACTTAAAGATTATCCATTATCTATAGTTATCTACAGTTGTTCTTAAACCCAGTCATAAGAATTACCTGGGACACCTATTAAAAATAAATATTCTAAGCCACCATGCCCGTAATCCCAGCAGCTTGGGATGCTGAGGAAGGAGATCATGAGTTCAAAGCCAGCCTCAGCCATTCGGCAAGGCCCTAAGCAACTTAGTGAGACCTTGTCTCAAAATAAAACATAAAAATGGCTAAGCCAGTGGTTAAAAGCCCCAGGAGTACAGTACCAAAAATAAATATACATACGTACATATGTATGTATATGTGTGTGTGTGTGTGTGTGTGTGTGTGTATAGAGAGAGAGAGAGCACGCGCGCGCGCATGCAATAGATAGACAGGGTTTCACTAAGTTGCTGAGGTTGGTCTTGAACTTGCAATCCTCCTGTCTCAGCCTCGAGCTGCTTGGGATTTCAGCTGTACTCCACAGTGACTGATGGAATCTGTATTTTTCAATACATGCCCTAGGTAGTTCAAAAGGATTCAAACAAGTATCTGGAAGCCACTCATTTAATTTCTTCATTTTATAAAACAAAATCTGGACAAAAGAGAGGTATATAATGTCTCTCTGTAATGTAAATCATTACTGATGATTTACAGATATATGTAACTTTAGTCCCTAAATTAAAATTTGTCAATAATTATATTTTCTTTTTACACACATACACACACACACACACACACACACACACACCAAGTAGCATGTATGTACTATTTGGTATTTTTGGTTTTGGCTCCATTAGATTGATGCACTGGTTACTATATTAGTAAAAGCATCTGAAATAGTCAAGTAAAGTTATTTGTGGAGAAACTGCTTTTTACTCAACAAATTTAGCAGTATACAGGCACCGTTTCAGGCACTGTTTTACCCCTTCCCTCAGAAATGTAGATTTGATATGGAGAGACACACAAGACACAAGAAAAATAATTATATTGACAAATATTACTGGAAAAGCGTGAAAAGGACATGGAGTTCAAGAGTGCCAGTACAAAGTAGGAATAAGAAAGCAAGAAATGCAGTTGTAATTTTAAATAATCAAGGTAGACCTCACAGAAGTCACAGAAAAGTGGTCATACAGAAGGGCAGACATGATGATAGCTGAAGAAAGATCTTTCCAAGTAAAATAAATAAATAAATAAGGTAAAGATTGAGGCAGAATATGCCTGGCTTATTCTAATAAGAGCAAGGCTAGTAAGACTGGAAAAGAAAATACAGGTGAGCAAGTAACAGGAAATGAGATTAAGAAAAAAAAAGGTCAAATGGGAATGGGTGAGCACATCACACAGGAACCCTGATTACAGTGTTTTCAGCAGAGGAGTGAATGAGGTCTTATAGTTTTAAAAGGTTCACTCTACATCATTAGACATTAGGAAAACAAAAATCATTTTAAAACCACGATAAGATATCACTTTAAAACCACCAGGATGACTAAAATCAAAGAGAGACAACAAGGCACAGGTGTAGAGAAGCTGGAACTTTCAAATATTACTGATGGAAATATAAAATGGTGGAGTCACTTTTGAAAATAGTCTGGTAGTTTCTTGAGAAGTTAAATACAATTACCACATGATCTAAATTTCTACTCTAGGAATATACCCAAGAAAAGTCAAAACAAACATCCACATACAAACACTTGTGCATGAATATTTATAGAAGCATTATTCACAATAACCAAAAAGTATAATCAACCCAAATGTCTAACAAACTGATGAACGGATATATAAAATGTGGTATGTCCATATAAAATATTTGCCAATAAAAAGGAAAAAGCACGAATACTTTTACTACAACATAAATGAACCTTGAAAACATTTTACAGAGTAAAAGAAATCATTCACAAATGACCATTACATTATAAGATTCCATTTATATAAAATGTCCACCATAGAAAATAGTAGATTAGTAGCTTCCAGGGGCTATGAGTCAGTAGAGAAGCAATGAGGAAAGACTGCAAATAGGTACAGGTTTTCTTTTTGTAGAAGATGAAACTATCCTAAATTTAAATTGTGGCTAATGTTTGCACAACTCTTTGAAAATATTTAAAATATTAAATTGTACAAGTCAGTGAATTGTATGGTGTGCTAATGTCTCCATAAAGCTATTTTAAAAAAAGACAAAAAGAACACTCTGGCTGGAGAAAAAAACTTTCAAGTTTTGTTGAACGAGAGTACAAAACAGGTGCACAACCTGTGGAGTAAGTGGGAATTAAAATGATTTCTAGTAAAAAAAAAAAAAGAATTAACACCTTTGTAGATGAAAGGTGTTGAGGGTTCCAGCTTCTCTACACCCTTGCCTTATTGTCTCTTTTTGATTTTAGTCATCCTGGTGGTTTTAACGTGATATCTTATTGTGGTTTTAAAATTTTTGTTTTCCTAATGTCTAATGATGTACAGTGAACCTTTTAAAACCTTAAGTCCTCATTCACTCCTCTGCTAAAAAACACTGTAATCAGGGTTCCTGTGTGATGTGCTCACCCATTCCTATTTGATCTTTTCTTAACCTCATCTACAAAGGTGTTAATTTTACCCTATACAGAGGGTAAAATAATACAAGGTAAGAAGGAATTATTATTGGAATGAATGAAAACTGGGAAATTTGAGAATGCACAACTCAAGACTATTTTTAGTCTTGATATAATTTCTACATCCAACATTACTTTTAGCAGCTTTTAGTAAATTCAGTTTGAAATCCCCCTAAAGCTTTGTGAATGGAGCTAGAGGCAAAATCTTTCAGGAATCTGCTGTTTCTTTCAGCAGACTCACACTTTGTTTACCTCTGGTGCAGCATGCTTTGTGTAGGTGTCTGAATCTTTCAAGGTCTGCAAATAGCTGTACATATACTCTGCAGCTTGCTGCCACTCGTGCTTCAGAAGGGCTTCTTGGATAAAATTTAAACAAGCACTTGTCTGAGCAAAATCTTTCTTCTTTTTCCCTCCAGTCACTGTAAAGATGAAGGATAAGGGTCACCCAGTGACTCCAATTCAACTATTACAAAAATTTACGTTCTGATAAATAGAACAGTAGGTATTACTTAACCCAGTCCATCCCCAAGTATCAAAGTCAACTTCATTTGAAACAAACTCTTACACACATACTGTTTTTTAGCAAATTTCTAAAAATCTAAATTACATTCTTGGGCTACTACAATCACCAGATCCTTCAAATCTCATTCAATCATCCTTTCATCTTGGCATTAAGCAATTTTTTGAACAAAAGAGTAGAAAACAAGTACACAGCCCATGGAGGAAATGAGGAGAATCTCTCAATAAGATCCCCCAAAGCACAAGCCCTGGTAATTAGAATAGGTAAAAATCACCAGTCACCCTATGCAAGCACAGTCTTTATTATTCACCAATATTCTGAAAATTCCAAATAAACTTGTTTATTTTTACAGTACTAGGGATTGAACCAGGAGTATTCTACCACTGCTGAGCAGTTATAGTCTTTCCCTCTTTCTTTCTTTTTGTTAGACAGGTCTTGCTAATTTACTTGCCTAGGCTGAATCTCAAACTTGCCCTCCTCTTGCCTCAGCTCCTAACTATCTGAGACTACAGGCATGTGCCACCTCACCTAGCTAGGCTTTTATATTTTAAGTACCAATTTCCCAGTAACACAATGATATTAAATGCACACGAAATTAAAACAGCTATAGACATTAGCATTTGTATCCCTTAAGTATTAGCAATTCCCTTAAGGATATCTGGACTTAGTTAACAACCTCATTATATAAGTGACTGGTTACTATGCTTTCCTTCCTATACAACTACCAGATCCCTCTAGGCTAGCAGTCTTCTAGCTGGGTACCCTTAGCCCTGCAAATACAATAGACCAATAGGTCCTCTTAAAGCAAAGATCCTCTTAAAGCAATCAATCTGCAGATTCTACCTCCTTGTATATTGTTTCCTGAAATTAATCTCCTAGAGTGCTATGCCCATAATCAAGGTCTCACAATCAAAATCATTACATATTACCTGAAGGTATTTTCAACACATGATGAAAACTGAATGATTCTAATATTTACTTTTGCAAGTCAAGTGATTCCCAATTCTTTTATCAAAACTGTAGAATGTTCTAATAATTTTAAATAGAACATGTAATTTTTTGTGAGTAACTCATGAGTCGAAGATCTGATACTTGCTTAACTAAACTCCATTCTATTTCCCTATGTGACTAAAGTTTCTCAGAGTTTACATTCATTAAAATATAGAATTAATGCCAGATGTTTTCTCATTCTAAAGTTAACATTCTTAATGATACATGAAGTAACTGGGCTAAGATTAAAAAATTAAAATTTACTTGAATACTTAAAACACATATCTCAACCCACAAGAAATTTTAAAACTTAAAAAATTTATAGGACGTTAAAATTAAGTGCAAATACAGACATACTTTTACTGCAAAATGTACTACAAAAACAGGAACAATACAAAATTTCCATTTATAAAAAGTTTTTTCATTGAATGATTTAAGGTTGGCAATGGAAAGACATTACATCTCTGCTATTTAGATTCTACCAGATCTACTTTTTAAAGTAATTTAATTTAATGTAATTAAAACACCATCATGTGCTGGAAATTTATCTCTTGCAACTGATAAACTTTTTAGAAGACAAATTTTTAAATTTTTAAATTGTGCAAAGTAGGACACAGTTTAAAAAAAAGAAATATGACAGTGGAAAAGGTCAAAGACTATATTGATCTAGGTACATATAAATCACTAATAAGGAACATATAAATCACCTTGGGATCTTGAGCCTGGCTACTGGATGTGGTTCTGAAACTAGCAACATTAGAATCACCTAGAAGCTAATTAGAAATGCAGACTACAATGCCCCATCCAGATCTCCACATCAGAGACTTCATTTAACAACATCTATACTCAAGCTGTTTAATCAGCAACAATCCCTGGCAACTAGCCCAGAAAACTAACAAAACACACTTTCCTTGAAATATTCTTAGTTCATCTAAAAGAATATTATACTCAGGTTAAGTTCCCTTCATCTCAGTGGTTAGAAGTGAATGCTCTAAAATCAGATACACATGATTCCTAATAGCAATACTTAAGAGTATAAGTTTGAGAAACTCAGTTTCTTCATACTAAAATGCCTAGCACATAAATTTACTGAGGATTAACTGAGATCATCAAATAAAAAGACAAAGTAAATTTTTTTTTTTTAATGGGAGCTAAACTTTAGGATTCTTCATTGAAATAACTCATACCTATTCCAAACTGAGAATATTAGTTACTTTTTATCTTAATCTAAAAATTTCTGGATTGTACAGAAAAACAGCCACCTTTTCATCTGATTAATATCACTTGACCAGCAAGATTCATTGCAGTGATATGTTGGGTGGCAAACTAAACAAGAAAGACAAATGCCAAAGTGAATTTGGAATTAATCCTAGGATCCAAGGAATCACTGCCAAAGGGGAAAGAAGGCTGGGATAAGAAAGACATTTTGATGCAATAAAGAAAGTGTTGATTCAAACGTATTCCTGGGGCTATACCACCCAACATGGCAATGTACAAATAACTGATTCTTGTATATATCTTTAAGGAATGTATCCTATAGAAAATTTTGTTTGTATTTACATTAGATAAAAATGAGGGAAAATATTATTTTTTTGAAAGCTATGTGCTTCTCAAAAGAAGAGACTATCTTTTTCATGTATAAGTCCCCAATATTTAGACTTATATATTAGATATTAGTGCTCAGAAAGCACTGCTGAAAAAAATGTGGCTGCAACATAATATAGACTGTATATTAATTCAAAAGAAAAGGATTCCAGAACAAAAAAGAATATTTCTTATGATTCCCTTTCTGCTTATAGTCAGAACAAGAAAACAACTTACATATTCTTAAAAACTAAACCAGCATGGTTCATTTTGTATACATATTGAATCTACTACTTCCTTGCACTAAAGTTAAAATGCTTCTGTTATTTTACTTACCTACAGTTTCTAAATGCTTCTGAAGCCAAGGAAAATACATTCCTGTACCAGTGAGCACAGATGTTTCCACCTGGTCATCCTCTTAAATGGTCTTTGTCAATTCTTCAATGAAATCACTCATACCTATTACAAACTGAGAATATCAATTACTTTTGGTATATCTTAATCCACAAGTTTCTGAATTGTACAGAAAAACAGCCAATAATAAATATGACTTGAGCAGCAAGATCCATTGCATTGTAGGTTTTTTAAAATTATATATATATTTTAGTTGTAGATGGACACAATACCTTTATTAATTTATTTATTTTTATGTGATGCTAAGGATTGAACCCAGTGCCTCACACATGCTAAGCAAGCACTCTACCCATTTAACAACTCCAACCTGCAACTGGCAGTTCTTTTAAAGTAAAGAATGAATTTGCCAAGGCCTGTAATCTGTTCAGCTCAGTAGGCTAAAGCCAGGTGGATCACAGTTCAGAGCTAACCTCAGCAACTTAGCAGGGCCCTACGCAACTCAGTAAGACCCTGTCTCTAAATAAAATACAAAATAAGGCTGGGGGAAGTGGCTCAGTGGTTAAGTGCCCCTGGGTTCAACACCTGGTACCCCCCCACATACCCAAAAAGCATTTAATTATGTCAGAAGCAGCCAAAATAAATAATCCATTACTCAACTATTACTATGTTCCAAGCACATAAAGATATTTCCCCTTAATTTTAAAAAATTCAAGCCTAGAGAAAGAAACAATAAAATGCAAATAACAAATACAATACAAATAGTAGTAGATAATATTTATTGGATCTTTACTACATACCTGGTCTATTATTTAATTTGGGGCTAGGGATGTAACTCAGTGGTAAAGTGCCTGACTAGTGTGCATGAGGCCCTGGGTTCTATCCCTCCCACACAGAATCACACACACTCACACTACATACTAATTGTTTTCTTCCACATTATGTTGAAAAAACTAAGGGAGTGAAATTATGAAACTTGTCCAAGGTCACATACACACACACAAATGAGGACAAGGAAATTCAGAGAACATAAAACTACTAGGCATGACTAGAACTAGGACAAGAGATAGGTAGGAGGCAATGATATTGCAGGTGGCAAACGAAACTAGAAATACAAATGCAAAAGCGAGTTTGGAATTAATCCTCAAGAGGCTCAGTGTCTCTCTCCCTCATTTCCCACATCGACCCAAGCATTAAAGCTTCTGATCCTACCACCTAGAATTTCTACAATATTTCCTCTTCTCTGGAATTCTACAACACCCTGAAATTGTGTTAATCACTGCATTAGCTTTCTAACTAGTTACCCTGCCTAAAATACTGCTTTTCCACATTACTACCAGAATTAAATCCTTTAAAGTCAATTTCCGGGGTTAAACACCTAAGTTTGAAATAATATGTGACTCTGAATGCGACCCAGCATGTACTTTGAGGAGTTATAACACAAATTCTCTCTTCAAATCCTCAAAAACCAGAATCAGTAACACATGGTTGCCACAGTAACCAAAGCTTCTCCAGCTGGCTCTCATTTCCCAGAACCCAAGGTTTTAGAGCATAAGGGGAAAAAACTCGGAAGGAAAACACGGGTAAATCCAAGCACACCCTTTTTGTCTTCTAAACAAGTAAGCTCGCAATTATACTCGCGCACTCACCCACCTACCGCCGGAGCTCCGCAGGAAACCGCCTCCACTCCAGAAGAAAGCTCTCACCGGAAATTGTGAGCGTGCGCTTGCTCTGAGCATGCCCCAAAACCTGCCTTGGGAGCATGCGCAAAACCTAGCCCCGCCCCAACTCCTCCTTTGAAGGTTGGAACGAAGTTGCCCGCCCCTTGAGCCGGTACCGGCTAACGGAAGTGAACCAAGAACTGACTATAGGCTGCTGCCTTCCCATTTGTTTGGCCAGAGATTTGCATCATTCTGTCCCATCCATTGCAAATAGAGATTGTGGAGAGGGGACGGCGGCTGGACTAGGGGAGTAAGATGTCACTTTACCTGGTGGTCCTTTGGATTTTGCTTCGCTTTCCGACGGGAGTGGTGGTGCACACCTGTAATTCCAGTGGCTCAGGAGGCTGAGGTAGGAGGATTTTGTCAGTTCTACCTTTGGTTAAACAATCCCTGCGAAAGGAAACCACATAAGCAGTAATAAATACCTAGAGCAAAGGACTCATCAGGTTATGTAAAGCCAAATCATAGAATAAGGAAAAAATAACAAAGAATTTTTATTTTAAACCATTAAGTTTATTACACAGTTAACTAAAACACACAGTGCATCTGTTTCTACCTGATGGATCATCTCCTTTTATCCTGAAGAGGTTCTTTTAGCATTGTTAATAGTAGAGATCTATTGGTATTGAATTTTCTTACTTTTTATTTATTTTAAAATGTCTATTCTGCTTTCAGTTTTGAAGAGATTTATCCTGGATTAGCAGTTTTTGTCTTCTAGCACCTTAAACCTTTCCATTAACTTTAACCTCTCATTTCTGATAAGAAGTCAGCTATCATTTTAGTCATTTTTACCAATGCATAACACACCACTTTTTTCTAATTGCCTTCAAGACCTTTTTCCTTCTAATTGATCATTTACAGTTGACTCTGATGCATCTAGATGTGATTTGCTTTGTAACTAACCTTAGTATTCACTGAGTTTCCTAAATCTCTTGACATCTTTTTTGTTAATTTGGGATAATTTTAGTCATCATTGTCTTAAATATTTTTTTTCTGTACAATTTATGCCTCTATTCTTCTAGAAATGTAATTATATG
This sequence comes from Ictidomys tridecemlineatus, assembly GCF_052094955.1. NCBI lineage: Eukaryota > Metazoa > Chordata > Mammalia > Rodentia > Sciuridae > Ictidomys > Ictidomys tridecemlineatus. The sequence goes on from NW_027522913.1 coordinate 521,913, forward strand.
TATGTTAGGTCACTTTGTATTGATAGTAACCAAGTCTCTATTTTTTTCTTTCTAATTTTTAGACCAGATAATTTTTATTGGTCTATCTCCAAGTTAACTTTTTGCTGTTTTTGCAGATTTGTTTCATGAATTTTTCGTTTCCAATACCGTACTTTTTATTTCTTTTAAAAGAAATTTTTCATTTATATGTTGACACCCATATCTACGTATTCATTATGATTAAGCTTTTCTTTAACTCCTTGAAATTAGTTATAAAAACTATTTAAATTTTTTTCTGCTAATCCTAACATCTGGGTCAGCTCACGGAACTTTTTTTATATGTGATATTTTCTCTTGTGGTTCTCATTTTTCTATCTTCTTTGCATTCTGGCAAAATTTAATGATATTCTACATGCCTATAATCCCAGCGACTCAGGAGGCTAAGGCAGGAGGATCAAGAGTTCAAAGTTAGCCTCCGCATCTAAGGGATGCACTTAGCAACTCAATGAGACCCTGTATCTAAATAAAATGCAAAAAAGGGCTGAGGTTGTGGCTCAATGGTTAAGCACCCCTGGGTTCAATCCCTGGTACCAAAAAATTTTTTTTAATTATATTCTGGTCATTTATAGATGATACATCATAGGAAGTCTGGATTATGTTTTCTTCCTATAAAGGATATTCTGTTTTATGTGTCATGCAGGCTAATTACTGGTGAATTGTTTTGATCATATTAGATTTGGTATTATTATTATTATTATTATTATTATTATTATTATTATTATTATTATTAGGTTCCAGAGATTGAACTCAGGGTACTCAATTACTGAGCCACATCCCCAGACCTATTTTGTATTTTATTGAGAGACAGGGTCTTGCTGAGCTGCTTTAGCACCTCTATTTACTAAGGCTGGCTTTGAGCTCGTGATCCTCTTGCTTCATCCACCTGAGTCACTGGGATTATAAGCATATTCCGTGCCTCACTAGGTTTGGTATTTTTCTTTATTTCCATATTTCATGGTGCATTATACTTGTACATAATGGTGGGATTTGTTGTTATGTTTTCATACATATGTACAATATAGTGATAAAACTTAGCCAATATCATTCTTGAGTATTTCTCTTTTACCTGCTTTCCTCTCTCCCCTGATCCCTTTCCTCTATTCTACTGATCTCCCTTTGATTGCCCTCAGATTCCTTTCACACACACACACCTTTCTTTTCCTTTTTCCTTTCTGGCTGCCTCATACATTTTCAGCATGAATCAATTTTGGTTTCAAATTTAGGTCTACCATTTTCCCTTTACTCTTTTTTGTGTGGTTCTTTTTGCTAAGGCTTATTTATGAACTCTTAATTAAGTACCTGATATATTAGTGAAGCTGCTGCAACCTGACTCTGCTGAAAACCTAATTTCTTCCAACATTGCCATTTAGCATCATCTTCAGTCTCCTTTATAGCAGTCAACCTCTGCTAAGCCTTAAAGAGTCTCATCTGGTACATTCATATCAAAAATAAATTTCCTCCAGGCTTTTAGTATTCTCTCTCTCTAACACACACACATAATCACATTGCACCCACCATAAATAGCTCAGACATTCTTGTCCACAAAATTCCAACCACTATGATAATCTTGCACTTTGATAATTTTCTCCTTAACTCAGTATGACCACCATCTTACTTGAGCTTCATCTCTCTGAAATTAATACCTGAAAATGTTTAGTTTTTCTAGTTTTATACTTTTTTTGTGTCAGGAAAACAAATCCCGTACAGTAGAACTATAACAGTTTCAAGTAAAAGTACTAAATTAGTTATATCCTTGCCCATCAATAGTGGTAGAAGCACTTAGGTGAACTTACATAGAAACTGCAACATCTTACATACTCAACAACAATTTCATTGCCCATGGAACCCAAAATTAATTGAAAGAGTAAACCCCAAAATGGATATCTGAAAAATAAACTGGTCAAAATTAGTAAGGCAATCAGAGTTAAATAATCATATATTTTACCAATAGCACTAGCTTAAAAGTATGGGTCTACAATAAGTAGAAAAATACAAGTTAATGGCTAGAGTCATAAAAGTTTCTATTATGATAGGCAGTCTCTTATGATGCTTTAATATTATATGATAGTTGTGAAATGATTACAAACTAATAATGAACATAATCTATTTGCAGATTAAAATGTTCTTCCCTGTATTATCTACAAATTTTAGATACACCTCAAAATGCCCTGGAAAAGAAATTTCTTAAGTCTCATCAAAATGAACTGCCAGGTTTTTTCCTACATTTGACATGACACAGTGCCAAGATTTCTAGTCCTGAATACACACTTTCTATAGGGAAGAGACATATATCTTGGCAATTAATAGATCATTTATCTCATTTCATACAGCCAATTTTAGTCGTAAGAAAAGAAATGTTTATGTATTCATTCTGCTGACTTTAGTCTATAATCTAATCATGGATCAACAAACTTTTTCTGAAAAGAGACTGATAATAAACATATTAGACTTTGTAGGCAAGTCTTAATTGCCACTCAAATGCCAGTGTAGCACAAAAACAGCCTAGACTATGGGTAAATAATATTAGCTTCTGTGTTCTAATAAAACTTTGTTTACAAAATCAAGTGTCATTGTTGGACACCGTGGTGTTCTCCAACAGTCACAACTACTCAGAAAGCTGAGGCAGGAAGATTACTTGAGCCTAGGAGTTCAGGCCAGCCTGGGAAATAAGAAAGAAAGAAAGAGAGAGAGAGGGGGGGGAGGGAGGGAGGGAGGGAAGGAGGGAAGGGAGAGAGAGAGAGAGGAATGAATGAAAGAAAGAAAGAAAGAAAGAAAGAAAGAAAGAAAGAAAGAAAGAAAGAAAGAAAGAAAGAAAGAAAGAAAGAAAGAAAGAAAGAACGAAAGAGAAAAAAGGAATAAAGGGAACAATTTAAAAAAACAGTGTCAGGCTTACAGCTATGATTTGCTCAACACTGTTCCAGAGTATTAATGTTATGCTCACAATAGATGTTTGGCTAGGCTGTATACATACATACATACATACATACATACATACATACATATATACATGAAAGCAATTTTGTTCTTTTGTTTGCTTTCTTTTATTTTTTCCATTTTTTTGTTGATACATTATAGTCGTAAATCATGGCAGTATTTGTCATTACATATTTCCACATGCACAATATAACACTACAGTTTGGCCAATATCATTCCCCAGTATTTTCCCTTCACTCCTCCCTCTCCTGGTCTCTTTCCTACACTCTACTGATCTCCATTTGATTTTCACTTTTTTTTCCTTTTTCCTCTCTTGCTTCCACATCCGAGAGAAAACATAGGCTCCCTTGATCTTATGAGTTTAGCTTATTTTGTGTAACAGAATGTTCTCAAGTTTCATCCATTTTCCAGCAAATGACATAATTCACCTTTATGGCTGAATAAAGCTCCATTGTGTGTATATGCCACATTTTCTTTATTTATTCATTCTTGATAAGCACCTAGTTTGGTTCCATAGTTTGGCAACTGTGAATTGTGCTGCTATAAACATGGGTATGCATGTACTACTCTAGTATTATGACTTTAATTCATTAGGATAAACATTGAGTAGTTGTATAGCTTGGTTATATGGTGGTTTCCTGCCTAGTCTTTTGAGGAACCTCCATACTGATTTCAATAGTGGTTATATTCATTTATAATCCTATCAACAGAGTAAAAAGTGTCCCTTCTTCTCCACATTCTCTCTAGCATTTATTATTGTGCATATTCTTTTTTTTAAGTAGTTGGACACAATACCTTTATTTTTATTTATTTATTTTTAATGTGGTGCTGAGGATCGAACCCAGGGCCTTGCACGTGCTAGACAAGCAATGTGCTGTTGAGCCACAACCCCAGCCCCATATCGTTCATATTCTTGATGGCTGCTATTCTGACTAAAGTGAGATGAAAGCTCACTGTAGTTTTGATTTGCATTTCCCTAATTGCTAATGATGTTGAACATTTTTATAGATTTGTTGTCCATTTTTATTTCTTCTTTTGAGAAGTATCTTTTTAATTCATTTGCCCAATTAAGCTAGGTTATTTGAGGTTTTGGTGTTAAGTTTTTAAAAGTTTCTTATATAGTTTGGATATTAATCCTGTGTCAAAGAGTAGTTAGCAGGGCTGGGGATGTGGCTCAAGCGGTAGCACGCTCGCCTGGCATGCATGCAGTCCAGGTTCGATCCTCAGCATCACATACAAACAAAGATGTTGTGTCCGCCAAAAACTAAAAAATAAATATTAAAAAATTCTCTCTCACTCTCTTAAAAAAAAAAGAGTAGTTAGCAAATATATTTTCTCCAATTCCTTAGGTTCTTTCTTCATGTTACTAATTGTTTCCTTTGCTGTGCAGAAGCTTTTTAATTTGATGCCATTCTGTTTATTAACTTTTGTCATTATTTTCTGAGCTTTAGGAGTTCTAAAAAGAAAGTCATTGCCTGTACCTATATGCTGGAGTCTCAAATGTATATTTTCTTCCAAGGATTTGCATAGTTTCTGGTCTAATTCCTGGGCTTTTGATCTCTTTCAAGTTTGTACAGGGTCTAATCTTATTTGTCTACATATGGATAACCAATTTTCCTGGCACCACTTGTTTAAAGCCTGTCTTTTCTCCCAATATGTTTTAGGCATCTTTGTCAAGAATCAGATGAGTGTTAACTGTGTTGGATCTTTTTCTGTGTCTTCTCTTCTTTCCCATTGGTCTATGTATCTGGTTTTATGACAGAGCCATGCAGTGGTTATTTCCATAGCTTTGTAGTACAATTTGAAGTCAGGTATTGTGATGATGCCTCCAGCTTGCTTTATTGACTTAGAATTGTTTTGGCTATTCTGAATATTTTATTCTTCCAAATGGATTTCAGGACTGTTTGTTCTAGTTCTGGAAAAATGACATTTATTATTATTATTATTATTTTAAATTTATATATGACAACAGAATGCTTTACAATTCATATTACATATATAGAGCACAATTTTTCATATCTCTCATTGTATATTAAGTATATTCACACCAATTCATGGGTATTTTGATGGGAATTGCATCAAATCTGTATGTTGCTCCTAAAACCAATTTCAAACATATACAATCATATTAGTAGTGATTTTAGTGTCCAAAAAGAGATCTACTAAACAATAATTACTGGGCTGGTTTGGTGACTTGTAGTCCTAACTACTCAGAAGGCCAAGCCAGGAGGATTGCTTGAGTCCAGGTGTTGGAGATCAGGTTAGGCAACATAGCAAGACCCCCATCTTAAAAATAATAATAATTACTGATGTCAAAACACATCTCAATCATTATGCTAGTCACCAACTCTTCATTGTTTTCCTTGAAACTCTAATATACAATTAGTGAATGTCAATTTAGGACTAATTGTGCTGTTTTATAGAGGAGAAAGCTGATTATAATAGTAAGTGAAATCATCTGTCATGAACTGATTTGTGTTTATTTAATCACAATTATCATGCTGATGACTCTACATATTAAGTCTCCACCTATAGTCCCCTAGGTGCTAATTTTAAAAAACGTGAGTTTTCATTAAAAATAAGAAAAGAAACCCCTCCATATGCATTTCAATAATTCAAATTGTATCATAATTTGACTATTAACACAAGGGAAAATCAATGCAACTAATTCAGATTTAAATTCAAGATTACACAGTGCAAAAGAGGGAATAGTCTTGGAAAGGGAAGTAGAAAAATGTAAGATCCCTCTTAGAGGTCAGAAAAAATAAAATAAAATTTTCTTCAGAATAACAACTGGACATAAAGCTTTCAAGAAATGTTAGCTACTAGCTTTCTTCTCTGACAATCGGTTTTGTCAGTTGGTTCCCACTAAGTTGTGGACTTTTTCCGACCAGGACCAGATATCTTGTCTTTTGATTTTCATCCACTCCCACACCATGCTAGGGCTTTGGTAGCACAAAATGAGAATTAAAAATATGCTTTTGAATTAAATAATTTCTTCCCTTACGGATAAAGATAAGAATCTCAAGATCTTAGCCTGAAGACTAATGTCCATCTCTCTGCCCCCACCTGTCCCCGCCTTAAAAATAAAGCAGGCCACTGTCTCCAGTTTACACCCTCACTCACAGTTCTATTCACCTTCCCCTTTCCTAATCAGAGGGATCTTGGGGTGGGGCTTCAAGGAACCTCAAAGAGATTGAAGGGGAGGGAGCCTGGAACCATAGACTAGCTGTGACAAGTCATGGGTGGGATTTGGTAGTTCAGAAAAGGAGGTACCAGACCAGGAATGGGGGATGGGAGTGATGGTGAAGTGGAGTGGGCTAGTTTAGGATGGACCAGAAATGAGACATTAAGGAAAGCCAGAAAGGACCAGTTGGCGGGGGGGGGGGGGGGGGGATGGGTGGGTGACTACTAGAATCATGTGGAGGGTCGCTTGTGAGGTCACAGGAGCAAAGGCAGGTGATTGGACGAGAAGGAGAGTTCTAGTTGCCAAGGCAGCGACTAGAGGAGAAGGTCTTCAGTCCATTAGAAGGTCTTGACTAGAGAAGGACGGAGCTCCAGCTCCGTGTGTTCTCCAGTAGAGTCTGTGGATTGACCCCCAGATATCCCTGCTGAGGTGTCACCCGGGAAAGGCTTAAGCCTTCCCGGGCGCCACCCCTCTGTGCTTTGCTACCCACCCCACCCGCCCCCCTGAGCCCCGCCTCTGCCCCCTGACGCCCGCCACAGCCTACTCCACCCTGTCACCGACTCCCCAAGGTGACCACAACATGGCTGCAGCGCCAGTGCTGCTCTTCTTGCTGTTCGTGCTGTGGCTGACCTGGCGAGTGCCGGGCCAACTGGACCCGAGCACCGGCTGGCCCTTGTGGAAGCACAAACTCTGTGCAGACGACGAATGCAGCAGTGAGTCCACAGGTGGGCGGGCAGCCCAGGGTCTCCGTGGTGGCTCTTTGGGGCCGCATGGGGCTCTGATCCCCCGGTCCCCTGCCCCGTGGGCTGGGCTAGGGGGTCGTAGGATGATGGGTGGGGCGCAGGAATGACAGAGCCTCAGGACCCTGCGTGTGTCCCCTCTGGCTCTGCCGGCGCCTCAGCCAGCCCGCTCAGGTTGCTGAGATGCTGAGCCAATGGTGCAGACTTCACCAGCAGTCAAATTCATAGACCAATAGTGAATGGAGGGCCTGGGGTTGTAGCTCAGTGGTAGAGCGCTTGTCTAACATGTGAGGCACTGGGTTTGATTCTCAGCACTGCATACAAATAAATAAAATAAAGGTCCATCAAAAACTAAAATAAAAAAAATTAGGCAAAAGCTTAAAAAAATAGTAGTGAATGGGAATCTCAGGGTTGAGAAAGACCTTAGAAGCAACTGGTCCAACTTCTTAATAACTGCATGTTGGACTCCTGCTGTTTAATCAAACGTACCCCAGGCTGTAACTCATACTGAAATTCCACCCCTACAAGCTCTCAGTTCTTACTGGAATTCTACCTCATTCACAGAGCCTCAATGCAGGTCTGTATCCAATTCCCTTTAGTCTCTCTTGATATTACTGTGTTCTTTTTAAATAGCTGTCATCTGTCCATTCAATAAATAATTGTTGAGTATCTCTGCCAGGTGCCAGATACTGTGTTAAGCCTTGGCTCATTCCACCTGCAAATCTGCAAACCAAGACTCCCTCTCTTTCAGCTTTCCTAAAATTTTAAACACAAGGTTTCACCAGCACTAAATCCATGTTTGTTGAATGTGACCCTGGTCTATATATCTCTGGTTTTAAATTTTCCCTTGAGTAAATATTGTTCTGGTAGCAGTTGTATGGCCATAGAAGTAGTGGGGAGTAGACTGGAGATTGTTCATTTTATAATTGAAGGGTCTAATAGCTCTAATTAGGATTTTGAGGTTTTCTTCTCTGTGTTAATTGTCTTTAGGAGAGCCAAATATTCCAGGCACTGTGACTCATATATTTAGTGAAACACTCGATGAATATTGAAACTGAAGAGAGACAATTCTTATTCTATAGCATAAAATAAAATAGCCATTTCCCCTTTCAATTTTAGAGCTACTTATAACAGAAGGTACTCCTGTTGATGCTGCTGATACAGAAAACCAACTAGAGATAAAGGTGGAAGAGCCAGAAGATGCCACCACCATACTTTTCTTGTTACATTCATTCTTGCTTTATTTGTCTAAGATGGTAAGTTTGACATAGTTTCTTCAATTAGAATGTTGATTATTTATTAGTTTTTAAGTGGCTTCTCGTCATGAAGTGAAGAACTTAAAATGTCTTTATGAAAATTACTCCTGATCCTTTGAGTAGATAGCTCCTGAAACAAAAGCCATAGGGGTGTGGCTTTAATGGCTACTTGGTTTAGCACATGAGGAAGATTTGCTGTCTACCAAGGCTGGACATTTGCACACCTATAAAAACTTGGTTCTTCCCCTCAGAACCTTTCATTCTGGCAGGGAGATAACAGCATTCACTTGAAACACAGTAAGATAATGGCAGAAAGAGAGGTATTTATTCGATGGTAGAACATTATTGTCCATAAATGCATTTATTATGGTTGGAAGGGTGATCAATAAGGTCAGAAAGTGGTTGAGATGTGTTTGAAGCACAGGCAAAGGGCAAACAGGAGTCTGACATGTGGTTTGTTGTTGATTAGACAGGCTGGGGTGGTGGGGGAAGCTGGCAGTCAGAAGAAATGTGTTCAGAGAAATGGAAACATGAAGAAAGGATATTTGGGGAGGGCAGGAGAATGTGAATAGTTGGTGTTGTAAAGTGTGAAGTTGGAGGGGGATGGGCCTGTTGGAGAGGCCAGCAAATCTTAACTGAAGTCATGAGCCAAAGTAGCATTAGACCATTAATAGTGGGGATCCTTAGAAAGTTTTAAGAATGAAAAGGAATTAGGTTAGATCTGTTTCTTAGAAAGAGTCACTTAAGGCTGATCTTTCTAAAGAAAATCTTGATTCAAACAAGACATTTAATCTGTCTAGAAGCTTATCTAAGCATTTTAGGACTTACCTCCCCCCCATTGGTATTTGTTGATATTGGACTTTTAGAATTTAATTATAGGAATGAGAAAGCTTTTAGAGGTTGGAGGTCCTAGGGCCTTTGTGACAGTAATCCTCCCCAAGTGAAGTTGTTTCCTGTAGATTGTGTTATTTCAAGGCTTGTGTAATAAAGATGATGTTGTTGTTTTCCTTGTAAAATGTATAGATTTTGAAGCCAGGTAGATGTGGTTTCAAATCCCAAGGTTATCATTTAGAAGTTTGGGCAAATAACTAAACTTTTGAAAAAAGTTTTCCTCACCTGAAAAATGTAGATAATGGTTACTCCAATCATAAGAATTAAATGATTTGACAAGGTAAAATGTCTGGTGAGGTGTCTGGCATTTTGAAGGGTTTTACCCCTACGCACCCCCTAATTCTCATGTAGGCAGTCAGAAGGTGGTATAAATCAATGAATACCTGGGGAGGAAAGACCACCAGGGTGGAAAAGATGTGGTGGGGAGAAACAAATCATTTTTCAGTTGGCTCCATGTTTGTTCATGATGGTGGCAGCCACCTGGGTAAGGGGTATGTACAAGCCAGGCAGTTAGAATAATGATATTTCCAGTGATTAAAGCAGTCTTCCACAGTCATAATTTGATTATCAGAATGAATCAGCATCACTTGGAAAGTTAACAGCCTCACGATATGGAAAGGATTTCTTTATTCATATTTTTAGGTATGCACAGAGCCCTCCTCTAGGTCTAGGTCGGGGGACACGAATGTGGTGCAGGTGTGTCAGTGATTGTACGGTGATAGGTAAGACATAGACGTGAGTGGCAAAGAAGAGGCACAATGTTAAAAGACTGATTTGAAAGGAGATTTCAAAAAGGCATTTTGATGGCCCAGTATGTACAGGACATTGTGTGAGGACTAAAAGAGTCTAACAGGTGTAAGGCATGATTGTGATTTTTGAAAGCCTTAAGAAAAGGACTTAACAAATATATGCAAAAATTATGAACAAATCAATGTAAAATCTTAAACAAGTAGTATGATATCTGATAGGACTGGAGAGTAATAGGCTCTGATGTGTTTGGGAGATGTGCACCAATCAGGTTCATTGATCAATGGAATCTTAGTAGAATCTTAGTGTTAGAAGAAACCTTGGAAGGCTGTTAGTCTAGTTTCTCACTCATTGCTGTTATTTTCTTTACTGTGGCCCTGACGAGTAGTTATGAGGCCTGTACACCAGTATTTCCTAGCATGAGTCACTCTCTTACAAGGCTATATGTTCTTCTGTTGTCTACTTCATCCTTGTATTGACTCCAAATTTTCCTCCACATGATTTCCTCTATAAAACTGAATTCTTTTCTACATAGAAATCCTTTAAATATTTGAAGTTATATCTTAATTTAAAAATTATTTTTAGTATTTTTATCATGGAAACTTTCAAATAAGAGCAGAGAGAATAGTAGGGGACTATAGGTAACCATAACATACTGTACATTTTAGAATACTAGAAGAAAAGGTTGTGAAAGTTTTACCATAGAGAAATGATGTTTGAGGAGGTAGATATATTTAACTGATTTAAACGTTACATAGTGTAATCATGCATCAAAATGTCATGTTACCTACTTCAATAATTATAATGTTTGTTTCTATGTACTAGTTAAAAAATAAATTTAATTAGAAAAGCTTTAAAGAAAAGCACAGAGAATAGTATAATGAACCCACGGGCCATCACCCAACTTAACAGTAATTCCTTGATAGCCAATATCAGTGAGTTTTTTTTAATTTGTTCTAATTGGTTATGCATGATAGCAGAATGCATTTCGATTCATTGTATATAAATGGAACAAAACTTTTCCTAGTTGTACACAACACATTTGTATTCCTACATGTACCTCGGGTAATAAGGTTCATCTCATTCCACCATCTTTCCTATCCCTATGCCCCCTCACCTGTCCTACCTCCCCTTTGCCCAGTCAAAGTTCCTCCATTCTTTCCATGCCTCTTACCACCCACCTTACCCCCATTATGGGTCAGCATCCACTTTCAGAGAGAACATACAGCTTTTGGTTTTTGGGATTGGCTTACTTCCCTTAACCTGATATTCCCATTCACCCGCAGATGCCATAATTTTTTTCTCTTTTAAGGCTATAAGTAATATTCCATTTCATATATGTACTACAGTTTCTTTATCCATTCATCTGTTGAAGGGTTGGTTCCACAAAACTATGGAATGCTTCACAAATGTGGGTGTCATCCTTGCTCAGGGACCATGCTAATTTTTTCTGTATTGTTCCAATTTTAGTATATGTGCTGCCAAAGCAAGCACACTCTGAGTTTTAACAAATGTAGATACCCATGTAAAAACTACCATAATCAAGATATAGAACAGTTTTTTCACTAGAAAAGGGGTTTCCTTGGGATCCTTCCCAGTGAGTTCCTTCACCACCTGTTCCAGGCAACCACTGATAACTTTTTTTTTAAACTATAGATTCATTTTTCCTACAGTACTATTTCATATATATGCCACTATAAATGGACTCATATCTAGGAGTGCAATTGCCTCCTACATTTAATGTATGTTTTTATCTTATGTGATACTGTCAAGCCATGCTAAAAAATGACCACAATCATTTTATACTTCCACCAGCAATTTAGGAGACTTCCACTTGACTTCATCTTCACTAGCACTTGGGCCATTCTAGTGGGTATGTCTTTGTGAGTTTATTTCCTGATAATTAATGATATTGAGTGAACTTTTTTTTTTCTTTTGAGATAGGGTCTCACTAACTTGCTTAGGCCCTTGATAAGTTGCCAGCCTCAAACTTGGGATCCTCCTGCCTCAACCTTCTGAGTTGCTGAAATTACAGACATGTGCCATGATGCCTGGATCAAATACTTCTTCATGAGCTTGTTGACCATACTGTTTTTGTATGTCAACTCTCTCTGGCTAGCTGGAATCCAGACTTCTCCCAGCTCAGTGCCAACTGTGGGATTGGTTAGCTTATAGTTGTTCTTGGCCCTCGCAGGTACTGCTTAGAATGTAGCCCCAAACTGAAGACCACCTCCATGCAGATTTCTGGAACTCTCTTTCTTTGTGGCTCCCATCTTTCTGGTAGTTTTCTCTACATATTTTTGGCTGCTTAAACTCCTGGAACTCTGGTCTCTCTCTCCTCAGTGAGACTGTTATGCCCTATTTGGGTTCCCCTTCCCAAACTGAGGTCTAGAGGGTGCCTCCAGGTGAAATGCTCATCTATTTGTTCTCCTGATCTTAGGGGTGACAGTTGCATGTCCCTTGTGGCTTTCTATCTGAAAAATAGCTCTTTAAAAATATATTTTGACTGGGCATGGTGGCACATGCCTTAATCCTAGTGGCTCAGGAGGCTGAGACAGGAGGATCATGAGTTCAAAGCCAAAAGTGAGGTGCTAAGTAATTCAGTGAGACCCTGTCTCTAAATAAAATACAAAATGGGGCTGAGACTGGGGATGTGGCTCAGTGATCAAGTGCTTCTGAGTTTAATCCCTGGTACCAAAATATATATATATATTCCAACTTTCTGGTTGCTTTCAGTGGGAGAACAAGTCTCATATAAGTTACTCTCTATTGATTTATCCTTTTTTGTAACTTTTTGCGATAATTGAAAAAAATATGTTTGTGGGACTTCTAGGATATATTGTAGTTTTGGTGAATAAATGACATCCCCGTGGTACAACAATTTAACCTGTTTCTCTATTGCCTTTTTTTTTGTTTGTTTGTTTGGTGGTGTTGGGGATTGAACCTCGGGCTCCATGCATTCTAGGCAAGTGCTGAGCTAACAACCTCAGCCTTTCTCTGTTGCTTTATATTTCTTGGAAATTGGTAGTCAGGTTTAGGTTCAATTCTGTTTCTTATGAAAACTTAATAAAATATTGCATTGACATCTGCATGTCCTCTCCTTTGATGTTGACTACTAGTCAACAGTGACCTTGGTGAGATTTGCTAATATATTACAGGTTGCAAAATAGCAATGGTCTGAGTTGCTGGGATTTTTCTTTCTTCATTTAAAGGCTGGGATGCCTATACAAATAAAAATTTATGATTGATTATTCTTTCTTTCTTTTTTTTTTTGTACTGGGGATTAAACTCAGGGGCACTTGGCTAGTGAGCCATATCCCCAGCCTTATTTTGTATTTTATTTATAAACAGGGTCTCACTGAGTTGCTTAGCAATTCGCTTTTGCTGAGGCTGACTTTGAACTTGCTATCTTCCCTCCTCAGCCTCCCGAACTACTGGGATTACAAGTGTGTGCCACGGCGCCTGGCTATGATTGATTATTCTTTACACAGATATTTGGTTTGTATAGTTAAGGCAGGAGATAAACATTTGATTCCTTTTCTTCATTACTTTTCAGAATAGTAAGGTGGTATTCTAGCATTATCAAATGATACCCAAAGGGGCTTTTGAAATCTTTTTAACTTTTATTTAAGAGTTAATATGATGTCATGCATTTAAAAATATTTGGTGTGTTTAATCCAGTTAGGAATAGTAATTGTTCTTACCTGATGCTCAATTTCTCCCCCTTTTGCCTTGTAGAAGCCTCTTTATCTTGGCTCCTGGGACCCTTTGCCACCACCTAGTGGTCATTGTTACCTATTTCCCTTGCTTTTGAACTATGAGATATTCCAAGTTCATCTTAAACATTCCCTGTCCAGACCTTGAAGGAACTATTTCTCTAAAAGAACTTTGGTTCCTTTCAATAGGAAATGATATTTAGAGGCTACATTCCAAGTACTAGGATTGCTTATTGCTCAAATTGACTGTCATTTGTAGGCCTTTTTAGTGAACAAAGCTCAGAAATATGTGGGGATTTTTCATCATGTCATTTAGATAATTCCCATGAAAATTCAGGAGAGATTTTACTTCACTTCATCTATCTTAGATTTGTGTTTTCTTTCTCTGATGTTGGAGTTCCAGTTTTCAATGACATCAGTATAATTGTTTACAGTCTTGTGCCACTTAATGACATTTTGGTCATTAGTGCATAATAATGGAGCTAAAAAATTCTTGTCACCTAGTATTTTTAATATATTTTTTGTGTTTTGATATGTTTAGATATATAAACATTTACAACGTTACAATTGTCTACAGAATTCAGTATAATAATATCTTATAGGTTTTTATCCCCAAAGTGATGATATACCATATATGAATACCTACGTGTGGAAATGGCTATATTTTCTAGGTTTGTATAAGTATGCTCAATAATGTTTACATGCTGAAATTGCCTAAGATGTGTTTCTCAGAATTTATTCCTATCATTAAGCAACACAAGACTATATTTATGTTATTTAAAATACTTTCAGGAATGTATTCCTGAAATGAAATTCTCTTGTCTTTAAGCTATATCCCACTAAGGTATGTTTGAACTAATTCATTTCTGTGGTTTGTCACCAACTTGATGTCACAGGTTGTTTCATTTTTGCTTTCAATATTTAGGTATTACTTTATAAAGATTTTTTTGTTTATTTTACAATTATTTAAATATTTAGAAGAGCCAAAGTTAATTTGTAAAAATAAGTTGTTTCTGTTTTCTAGTACTGGTGATTGAACCCAGGGCTCCTATCCACTGAGCCACATACCTAGCCTCTTTATTTTTTATTTAGAGATAGTTCTCACTAAATTGCGTAGGGACTTGCTAAGTTGCTGAGGCTAGCTTTGAACTTGTGATTCTCCTGCCTGATTTTGAAAGAATTCTAGCTTTTGTCCCAGTTCTGTCTACCCTGATGTTACTCTCTTTTATAGTTAACTTTTAAAATTTATTTTATTATGTATTCTGTTATTAAAAAAATAAGCAAATGAGAAAAGGGATATGTAGCTCAGTGGTAGAGCACTTGCCTACCATACATGAGGCCATGTGTTCAATCCCCAGCACCATAAAAAGAAAAAGAAAAGCAAATGATTTTTACATCTAGCTATGATAGCTTTATATAGGTACTGGCTTCACCTTCCCAACTGAAACAACTAAAATAAATATGAAAAAAAAACCCCACAAACAGATAAAATTTGAAGATCCAGCAACATTGAAGATCAAGCAACAAAGAATGATTCTGGAAACATAAGGAACAAATGCTGTGAGCTCTTTAGTTGTCCCAGCTTTTACTATGTTAAGAGATTCCCAAGCCATGACAAAGAAGGGGAAGTCAGGCAGAACCAGAGGATACCATGAATTGAGAGATGGTGCTGAGATTCCAGGAAAACCGAAGTGACTAGAATTCACAGGGTGGAGTACCAAAAGAAGGTTGCTACATTGAGAGACAATTCTGGAAATCTGTGAAAGGCTCTCTGAGTGTTCAGCAGGGTATTGATCTGCACATAAGTGTGATGAAACTGCTTAGCAAGTCAGAGAAACAATCTTAAGTGATTAGAAGGAACAGGTCCTAACACAGGGACCAGAATAGCACCTGGAAAAAACTATCTAAGGAAGTTGGGTAGAATAATCAGAAGGGCGTTACCTTGGACTGACTATTACAATTTATGTAATACCTAGCAAATATTCAGACCCAAGAGAATCAAATTGTTTCCAGTAATTTAATTGTATACAAAATATTAAGAATAGTAATTCGTAATGTATGGCATCGAATCAAAGCTTACCAGGCATGCAAAGAAGCAAGTAAAATACAATCCACAATGATGAGAAGAATCATCCAATCAAAGCCAACCGAGAACTGCCGGAGATGTTAGAATGAGGTAATGGCATTTTTTAAAAAGTTATTACTACTATATTTCGTGTGTTAAAAAGGTAAAAAGAGATATAGAAGATACATTTTAAGAAAATCAGACTTCTAGAGTTGAAAATATATGATAAACACAGTGGATGGGATTAATGTCAGAATAAGCATTTGTGATGAAATTGTTAGTGAACTTGAGGACATAACAGGAGAAGTACCCCAAATGAAACACAGGGAAAATTTCTTCTGTTAAAGAAAAGTGAACCAGAGCATCAGTGAGCTGTGGGACAGTTTCAAGTTGAGCGTTGAGAGGTATTCAGAAAAATATTTTAAGAAATGATGGCCAAAAATTTTCAAAAATTTGTGAAAACTGTACATCAGCAGATCCAAGATATTAAAAGGAACTAGAGTACAAAAAGCATGAATAAAGCTATATCAAGGTATATTATATCATAAATAAATTGCTCAAAACCAGTGATAAAGAGCAATCTTAGCAGTTAGAGAAAACATTTATGTAGAGAAGAACTAAGGATGACATCAGATTTCTTGTCAGAAATTAGGCATAAGAGAATATAGTGGAGTGATACCTTTAATATATTTGAAGAGTAATAATGTTGGCCGATAATATCATGCCCAGTGAAATATCTTTCTAAAATGAAGACTTGTACTGACATACAAGCTGAAAGAATTCACCCTACACTTGCACCAAGACAGCAGATGGAAATAATGGAATAAAGGAGTAAAGAACACTGAAAATGGTGACTGTGTGCATAAATATTTAAAATAATTTTTCTTATTTGAACATTTTAAAAAGTCATTGTCTGTTTAAAGACAAACATCAGTGTAGTATGGGATTTAGAAAACATGTAAAGTAAAATACATGACAACAGTATAAATCTCAGAAGGGTAGTAATTATTGTAACGTTCTTATTGAATATGTGAAGTAATACAGTATCATCTGAAGGTATATTGTGACAAATTAAAGATGTACATTCTAAACCCTGAAGCACTAAGGTTAGAAAACAGAGTTATAGCTTAATAAGCCAATAGAGGAATCACTAAAAATACCGATAGTGGTATTTCTGCAAAAGAAGACAGAAAGAAAAGAAAAAGAACAAAGAACAGAAGGAACAAATAGAAGATTATATTAAGCTTACACCTATGCACAGCAGTAATCCTATTAAGTGGAAAGTATCTAAATACATCAGTTAAAAACAGAGATTGTCATATTGCCTAAAGAAGCAAGACCCAAATAGATGTCTAAGGGAGTAACACTGTAAATAGACACAAAGAAGTCAAAATTAGAATGATTGAAAAAGGTATCTCATGTTAAACACTAGTGAAAGGAAATCTGGAGTAGCTACATTAAACCAAAAGAGGTTGTGGGGCAAAATATATCATTGGGACTCAAGAAAGTTATTTCCTAATGATAAAGGAATCAGTCAAGATTATATAATAAACTTAAATGCTTGTACTTTTAATATTAGACCTTCAAAATACATGAAGTATAAAAATTGATAGAATTATGAGGAAAATGATGAATCCTATAGATTACATTTAGAGATTTCAATATCCTCTCCTCAGCAATTGGCAGAAAATGAAAAATAAAAGTAAGATTGTAGAAAGTGTGAATGACATAATCAATCCATCCATTTGAAATTAATTGACGTTTATAGAAAACTCCCAAGGAGCTTAGTGCACATGGAACATTTACCAAGATAAACTGTATTCTGGATCTTAAAAAAATTATCAGTAAATATAAAAGTATTCAAAGTCAGGCAACGCTTGTTCTCTGAACACAATAAAATGAGAAATCAATAATGGAAAAATCTGGAAATTTCTCAAATATTTGAAAACTTTAGTGCCAGACTGCTAAATATATATATATATATATATATAAATGAACAACACAGTACATTTATTTTTATGTGGTGCTGGGGATCGAACCCAGTGCCTCACACATGTGAGGCAAGCACTTTACCACTGAGCTACAACCTTAGCCCCCACTGCTAAATAATTTTTGAGTCAAATAAATCAAAGAAGAAATTCATATTTTGAGTTCAATAAAACTGAAAACAACATATCCATTTGTGCAATGTCACTAAAGCGTTATTGGAAAATTTATAGCACTACCAGGCCCAAGATAGCTTTATTAAAAAAGAAGTCTCCAGTCATTGACTTTAGTTCCTACTATGAGAAACTAGAAAAGGAAAAATAAGTTAATCTCCAAGTAAGCAAGAAAAAAAGATATAATAAAGACTATAAGTCAGTAAAATTTTAAAAAAGGAAAATAAGAGAAAATCAATGAAACCCAAAGCTAGTTCTTTAAGATGAATAAAATTGATCAACATCTAGTGAGGGAAATAAAAGAGGAGACACAGATTACCAATATCCGCAATCAGAGAAGGGATATAACTACAGATTTCACAGATACTAGACTGATAATGGGGATATTATGAACAGTTTATGTTAATTAACTTGACAATTTAGATGAAATGAAGAAATTCTATTTAAGCCACAAATTGCAAAAGTTCACTCAAGAAAAACAGACAACTTCATAAACCTTGTTGACTATTAAAGAAATTGAAGGTATAGGTAAAAACCTTTCTACAAAGAAAAAAATATAAGACCCAGATAGCTTTATTGGTGATCCAATTCCTGTAAGGAAGAAATGATACTAATTCCTAATAGTATTAGTAATACTAAACCCTTGTAGAATATTAAAGCAAGGAAATATTTCTCCTATGAAGCCAGTGTTATCACTACACCAAACCAAGACAAAGATATAACAAGAAAAGAAAATCACATACCTCTCAAGAGATCTCCAATGAATCTGTACAGAAATTCTAAACAAAAATTTAAGTCGAATACAACAATATGTAAAAGGAAAATACATCATAGACAAAAACTAGACTGATGATGGGGATTTATGTCAAGAATCCAAAATTTATTTAACATTTGAAAATCAATGAAATTTACCACATTGATGTACCTAAAAGCTGAATAAGAGAAGCCATAGAAAATACATTATTCCATACACATATCCCATACTCTTGTTTAGCTCAAGAGATACAAAACAAGCATTTTAAAAATATAGCAGAGGGGGTAAATGTTGGGGAGTAATATTGGCCAAATTATATTGTTATTTTGTGTGCATGTACAAGTAGGTGACAATAAATCCCATCGACATGTAAAAAAAAATCAGCCCTGATTATTATTTAAAATTTTTTTTTAGATTTTGATTGACTTTTATTATATTCACTTATTTATATGCGGTGCTGAGAATCGAACCCATTGCCTCACACATGCTAGGCAAGTGCTCTACCACTGAGTATCAACCCCAGCCCCTCAGAATTTATTATTGATGTAGAAAAACAAATAACAAACTAGGATTAGAAGGGAGCTTAAAATATCCTCTGAAAAAATGCAGCTAACCTCAAACTTAATGGTTGATAATTGAATACTTTTCCCCAAGATCAGAAACCAAACAGAGATGTCCACTCTCATTACATCTATTTAGCATTGTACTGGGGTGCAGTAAGGAAATAGCTAGTATACTAAGGCAAGAAAAAGAAATAAAATGCACTCAGATTGGAAAGAAAGAAATAAAATTCTCTTTATTTTCAGATAACATGAATATATATAGATACAATCTGGTATGATCTAGAAAAAAGCTATTGTAAGGTTGACAGATAAAATTTACATCTAAAAGCAATTATATTTTCTATATATTAACAATGAATAATTAGAAATTGAAATTTTAAAGATTTCCATGTACAATAGAATAAAAATATGAAGTATTTAAACATAAACGTGGCAAAAACTAAAATGTATATATTAAAAACTATAAAATATTGCTGATAAAAATTAAAGAAAACCTAAATGGAGAGATATACCTAATTTATGAGTCAGAAGACTAAGGTGTCCATTCATCCCAGTTTAATCACCAGAGTCAACATTATTCCAATCAAAATTCCTGCAGAGTTTTGTAGAAAATGACAAGCTGATTGCAACAGACCTAGAATACGTGGCTTCAAGACTTAATCTAGGCCTGGGGATGTAGCTCAGTGGTAGAGCACTTGCCTAGCATATGCAAGGTCCTGTGTTCAATCCCTAGTACCATACGAAGAGGAAAAAAAGAAAAAAAATATTCTAAAGCTACAGTAATCAGGATTGCAGACAAAACATTGGAACAGAGCCAAGAATTCAGAGATAGATACACAATATATATGGCAACAGTCATTGACAAAGATGGAAAGACAAGTAGAGAATGGGAAGTTTTTCAGCAAATGGTACTGAAATTACTGCATATTTATATGCAAAATATTGATCCATGCCTTGCATTAGACACCTGAATTAACTCACAGACTTAAATATTAAACTCAAAACTACAAAACCTCTAGGAAAAAAATAAGAGAAAAATTTTTGTTGAACTTAGGTTTGGCAAAGATTTCTTAAATTTGACAACAAAAGCATTAAAAAGGATTTGACAATGTGGGATTCATCAAACTAAAACCTCTGTAATTCAAAATACACTTTGAAGTCAATGAAATAGACAAAACACAAGCTGGGAGGAAATTACTGTAAAGCATTTATCAAGACTTGCATCAAGAATATATGAAGAACTCTTAGAACTCATTAGAAAAAATATAGTCCTGTAAAATAACACTTCATCAAAGAAGATAAACAGATAGTAAATAAAGACATTAAAAATGCTTGACATAATTATCAGGGAAATGCAATTTTGAAGCATAAGAGTTACCACTACACACTTATTAAATATCTAATATTAAAGACAATTGTGCTGAGTGGTTGGAGATGGAGGAACTGGATGGGTACACAGCTGGTGGGGATATAAAGTGGTAGAATCACCTTCTTAAAAAGGTAAACATATACCAGTCATATCCAACCATTCTTTTCCAAAGAAAAGATAAGTTATATAGCAATAGGAGGAATTTTATATTTGTAAAAGCCCCAAACTGGAAAAAAATCCAAATGTCTATCAATAGATGATAGACAAATTGTGGTATGTACATATAATGAAATGCTACTCAGCAATAAAAATAGATGATAGATAAACTGATGTAGATGAATCTCAAATTATGCTGAATAAGAGAAGCCATAGAAAATACATTATCCCATACACATAAAACTTGAGGAATACAAAGCAATCTATTAAGATAGACATTTTGCTGGAGGAATGGGAAAGTGGGGGGCAAGAAGGAAGGGTGACAAAGGGCAGAATTACCTAGAGAATGAGAATATTTTTGGAAGTAAAGGATGTGTATATTATCTTGATTATAATGGTGATTTCATAATTTCATGTTAAAATTTATCAAATTGCACACTTTAAATACATGTAATTTATTGCATGTCAATTTTACCTCAAAGCTATAAGAAATAATATACTCATCTTTTTTCACTTTCTAAGATACAATTAGTATTCTACAAATATTTTTCTCTACTTCATTTTAAAAATATATATTCTGGAAACCAGCTCTTAGCAGTATTTAAAATTATTTTCTTTCTTCTTTGGTTTATTCAACAACTTTCATTGATGACGGTTGTTTCAGCCTTTTGTGACCATCTTGTATTATTATAATTAATGCTTGAATAACATAGTTTTGTAAATACAAGTTTTAAACATTTGTTGTTGTATTCCCAGTATCTTTAGAAGTTAGGGCTGGGGGACTATAGCTCAGCAGTAGAGCACTTGCCCTAGATACCCTTCCCCAGCACTGAAAAAGTTAAAAAAAAAAGTGCGATTGTTGAGTTAATAGGTAAATATATAAGCAGTTTTGGGAGATGTTGCCAAATCTCATTCATAAGGGTTGTATCATTTTGTATACTTATCTGAGAATTTGTATTCCCCCACATTCTCTCACCTACTGAGTATGTGGTCAAACATTTGGATCTTGCCAATGCAAGTGAGAAATGGTATCTTGGTGTGGTTTAATTTGTATTTTGTTCATTATGAGCTAAGCAGAGCATGTTTCCATATGTTATAGCTATTTGCATTTCTTTTCCTGAGATCTGTTTATTTCTTCAGCCCATTTTTGTATAGGTTTGCTGGCCATTTTATTTATAATGTTCTTTATATTTCAGGAACATGATTCTTTGGACAATAATAGGTTGCAAATATTTTTTCTCAGGTTGTCATTGTCAAACTGTGTGTGTGTGTGTGTGTGTGTGTGTGTGTGTGTGTGTGTAGCAGGTTTAGATACAGCCAGGAAAGATTTTTTCAATGAGGCAGGTTTTGCCCACTCATAATACATAGAAAATTTCACCCAATATTTTCTAGTACTTGTTTATTTTCTATTTTTACATTCATGTTTCTTATCCATTTGTAGTTTATCTTTTGAATAAGTAGAGAAAAATCCAATTTTATAATTTTCCATGTGGTAACGCTACTTATTAGAAAGTCTATTTTCCCCAAACTAACTTTTATTGTACCCCAAGTGTCCAGTTGGTTCTGTTTCTGAATTCTCTATTCTGTCCCACAATCTCTATGTATTCTTGGGCTTGGACGAGGGTACATGAATTAATTATATAGTCTACCCTCCCTGTACCCTTCATTGCTCTTCTTTTTCAGTGCTTTCCTGCTTATTCTTGTTCTTTTGAATTGACTATAATCAACTTGATGACAGATTTTTAAAGATCCACATATGTTCATTCCCTCCCCAAGTTAAACGTCCCCATTTTCTTCAATTTTTAGCACGTGCTTTTCGGGGGCTATTCATGATTCTGTTCTTTTCCACAAGTCATGCAACCTTAAAATGTGGCATCCAGAAATGAAGCCACCGGAGTGGGGTGATAATGACATGATTCCTTAGGGTAAGGCTTTTTAAAAAGAGTGTCATCCACAATTGGAGAAAGTAACAGGACTGGATTGAGCAGGGAAGGAAAGCCGAGTCCAAGCAGTAGTCCTTTAGAAGGGAGCAGGAGAAGCTTCTCCTCTTCTGTCTGCACTTTTGGGGCAGGTAGGTACCTGGTGTCTCAACACGTTGACAAAAGGGTTTTGCTCTGGGAGAAGCTGGGAGGCCTGACTTTCTCCTTTTTCCTAGTCTCTGCCTATAATCCCCTTTTGCTAGTTCCCTGGCTTCCTCCAGGGCCTTCTAAATCGCTGGTCCTCTCCCAGTTCCGGGGACAGGTGAGCCTCTTTCCTTCTGGAGTCCTTTCATTTGGACTCTTCTGCTGGGCTCTCCTTGCGCTGTCCCCCGCTGGGCTCCGCAGTTGGTTCTTTCAGCTCCCTGCCCGCCCCTCTGCATCCTCTGTCCTCTCACTGCTGTCGGCCCAGGGGCTTCCTCTGATGACGCGTTTTACTTGCATTGGGCGGAAAGCGCCTGCGGTGGAGGAAGGCAAAGTTCACTCCCAGTACCCGCCCCCTGCGCTGGGTCCTACCGAAGTAGGAAACGGTGAAAGAGGGTCCCGTGCTGTTCTGCATGGAAGCGTTGCTTCCGCTCAGCTGTCCCTACACCATGGACTCAGTACCTGCCACTGTGCCTTCTGTCACTGCTTTCCCGGGGGACCTGGAGCTCCTGGGACCCCTGTCGGTGCTCTACGCAGCCCTCATTGCCAAGCTACTGGAGGTGACGGTCCCATTCCCAGGGAGGGACCCCAGCTCTGGCAGGCGGGTGGCTGAGTTCTGGTGGAGTGGGTGCACTGACTGTAGTGGCGACGGAGAAATGGAGTGTGTCGGGCCCAAGGCAGGCAGGACTTGAGTGTATTGTTAAGCGAGGCCGGTGAGAGTGTACTTGAGCTTTCCCCACTTGCACTTTTTTTTTTTTTGACGGAATAGAGGTGACAACCTCATGGTATGTTCCGAAATGCAGCCAACAATCCAAACAGCTAAGGTTACTACAGGTGTTTTCCCTACGGAGACTGCTGGGGAATTGGGCCCAAATGACAGTTATCTCCTATTACCTATAGAGGGCGGTGAAAACAGGGAAGAGTAGGCAGGTGTTTACTGCACTGCCTTTGAGCAACCATTTAAAATTAGGCTTTGAATTTTATAGAAGGATGTTAAATTCAGAGAAGTTTAAGCCAGTTTTCAAGAGTTGTCTGAAATTACATGTCACTTATCTGTTTATATAAGAGTGGAATGGAAGTAAGATTTAAAATCTTATATCATCATTGTTTTTATTTGTTGCCATAAAATTAATTAGTTCTTTCATATATTTAAGTTTTTGTCTTAAATGAATTTTTTAAATTATAAAAACCAGGTTATCTAAGAGAAAAGAATGATCCAGAGGGATTCTAGCCAGGTGTTAGACAATGTGATGATATAGGGCCTGTTACAAACTGGAAATGTATGCTCAATTTAAAGTATTTAGATTCGGGCTGGGGTTGTGGTTCAGTGGTAGAGCGCTTGCCTAGCATACATGAGGCACTGGGTTGGATCCTCTGCACCATATAAAAACAAAACAATGTGTCCACCCTAAAACTAAAGATACATAAATAAATATTTTTTAAAAAAGTATTTAGATTCATTATACTTGAAAACACTGCAAGCCAACAAAAAATGTGAGACTGCCAGTATCCTCTCTCTTGAAGAAGCTATTGGAAAATATTGAGGAGGTTGATTTCTGATGAGGAGGTTGGTTTAGAATTGCCATGATTCTTTGTGACTGTTTTGTTATAAATTTAAGGTTTCCCATTTCTTCTAATTTGTCTGTTTCAGCTGTTTACTACATTGCCTGATGATACTCAACCTGGGCCTGATTTTTATGGACTACCATGGAAGCCTGTAGTTTTCACTGTTTTCTTTGGGATTGTATCCTTTGTCATTTTCTTTTGGAGAACTGTTCTTTTTGTGAGTAAATTAACTTACTTATACCTCATCACATAAGCACAAGGATTATTTTATATAGTCACTGCCCCCCCCCTTTTTATTTTCTTTTTCAGTTGCTAAAAGTGATTAGTGGTTTAAGTCAAACTAACCTTATAAAATAATTTAGTGTGGGTGCAGTTGGTAGAACTGGTAATTCTTACAGCCATCCTGACCAATAGTTTCATATGTATCAGAAGTCTTAAAAGTGGGATAAAAGATGGGATAGGTTAGATAAATATCCTTTTATGTAGCATATATGTCTAGTAATCTATCTTAAAGAAATAACTATGCTTTGAAGATTTTGGTAATGTTTTTCAATGGAACAGTGTATTAGATTGAAGACTTAGCACAACATAATTCATTTAGGGGTTATTGTATGTTCAATTAATGGAATAGTAGGCAGATGTATTTATTTCAAAGCTTTGAGGTACAGAAAATGCTCACAATTAAATGTGAAGTGGGGAAAAAAAGCAGAAACTAAGATTTAAATGTTGATGAACTGTATGTTAATATAAACACATATAAACAGGGGGAAATGCTGCAAAGAAATACAGTAAAATGAGAAAAAGGAGATGAGATAATTTTTCCAGTCTTTTATATAAATTTTTCCCAGATTTTATGATTTGATCATATGTTCAGAAAATACCTTTTTATTTGGAAGTATAGATTATGTGTTGTCCAAAAATCCATTAAATGTTTTGTTCATTAAGTCTTTTTTTTTCCTGAGCAGAATTAGTCTATCTCTGTGTATATGTGTACATATATGTATAAGTGTGTGTGTGTGTGTGTGTGTGTGTATATATATATATATATATATATATATATATATATATATATGTGCTTATACATACTTATGTTTGTACTGTAGGTCATTCTGTTTCATAGTTATTTAACATAATTGGAAGAAAATTATTTTAGGTAAATGGACTTTGCATATGAAAAGCCTAACAGTTAAAGAGGTCAAAAGCATTGGATACAAATCTTTTCAAATCTGATTGTTCTTTTTCTGATTTCTTAATTATATCAGACATATCATTGTTAAGATAAGTTTCCTCTCCTTGTACAATTGAGTGTAAAATCTCCTAGAAAGTATTCCCTTCTTAAATAGAAGAATCGTTTGCCTGGATTCCTGTGAGGAATTTTCTAATCTCATTGAACTTTTTCTCAGCTAAAAGGAAAAAGGAAATAGAAGGATAAAGAGAAGGGAAAAAACATGACAACATTTTATATTTCTCTCTCTTGTTTCTTTCATTTCAAAAACCCTGGTACCTGTTTCTCTTTTCACTAGGTTATGTGAGATCTGGTTCCTAGCTTGTTGCTCCTCAGTTTCAGCATTTGACTTTGGAACTTTAGTCCTTACCTTAGATGACTGCTTTTATGCTACTTCCCATTTTCCTCTGTTGTCATTTTGAGTAAAAGGTTAGCAAGGCTATGACATTAAAGAAATGTTCATTTCTTTCTGTGTTGGAGTTTTCTGAATGCAATTTCCTATTACGAAGATCCCATGGATGATCCATGGACACATCTGAGTATCCCATCACCATTTATAACATTTGAAAGGACAAGTAATATGCTAAGTTATAAAGAAATTTAGTGATGTTTTAAAAAAATTTCTGCTTACGTTTTATTATCAGGTAGTTTATTGCTGTCTTTTGGAAATGATTGTTTTTGTCCTTTCCAGAATATGTTAATTGTCATTTCTCTTGTTGCTTGTGCATTTTCTTCTAGCAGTCTTCCCTTTCAGAATTCTTGCTATACATTTAGTGGTTTGCAGAAATAAGATGATGTAGTCTCTTAGTTTCTAAATTCAGCCAATAGCCAAATTTAAATTGGAGTTCTAAGATGTTTTCTGGTGAGTGAAAGTGGCATATCTTAGTACAAAGATTATGCCTTTAATATTGTTTCCTCAGATTCCTTTTGAATAGTCATTGTTTCTAGACTTTATCCTGGTTATTTAGAATTTTCAAGTAAATGATTTTGAGTACACACACACACACACACACACACACACACACACATACACACACACATATTTACTGTGAAATAAGGTGCATATCTTAGTGTTTTTATGTCAGAGGCTATTTATGAAATATCACTACCAATTAAATTTAAAAGGCTTGTTAACCTTTACTTATTTTTAATCCTATAAATTATTATCCTGAACCAGAATGTTATTAAATTCTCACTTGGTTATGATTCTGATTGTTGTTTTAGCAATGCTGTTTCTATTGAGCAGATGTTTGATATCAAATTTAATCTTTTTTCTCTCTTCTAGGTAAAAGATAGAGTATATCAAGGTAAATTTTTAGGTCTCTTAAACTTGTAATAACCCTTTGTATTGGTGTTTGATGTGTGTTTTATGTATGTTAGAAGTAGATACAGTGACTTTTAATGTCTATTATCTTTTTTACCTCCTGGAAATTTTACTGTTCCTAGGTTGCTAGCATGGATAATAGAGTAGATGATGATGGTTCCAACTCTGAGATAGGAGATAAAGAGGAGGAACAAATTGTGGATAGGGAGATGATAAGTTTTAATTTGGGGCAGATTAACTTTGAATATTGATATAATGCAGATGTATTACATTTGAAGAGTATTTCTATGCTAATGATTTAATCATGCATTAAGTAATTGAGTAGATAATTTAAAGAATGGTAATGTGAATCAGTATGTTTTCATTTCTGTTTTTCTTTGCAAAGAATTAAATGATTCCATTTTCTGAAAAGAAAGTGTTTTGAGAAGGGAGGAATATCAAGCTACAACAATTTACTGTATTTCCCATCTGTGAAATAAGCTTAAATTGAAATATCATTTTGAATGGGAGGGGTACCTGGGATTGAACTTTGGGGCACGCTACTGAGCCACATCCCCAACCTCCTATATTTAGAGACCAAGTCTCACTTAGTTGCTTAGTGTCTCGCTCTTGCTGAGGCTGGCTTTGAACTTGGGATCCTTCTAGCTCAGCCTCCTGAGCCACTGGGATTACAGGTGTGTACCATTGCGCCCAGCAAAATATCATTGTTCTTATATTTTTCTTAAATTTTAATAATTTTTATACTCTTATTGCTAATAAGCATAGATTGCTTTTTAAAAGCATAATAGCTATGCTAAGAAGTATTTCCTCATAGTACCATATAACATGTCTTTGCTTTTAGTAGATTGAATAATTGAATTTCATTTAGTGATTGTAATAATCTTGTATATTTCCCCCTTTTAGTCAATGAACAGCAAATTTCCAAAAAGGTGAACAATTTCATAAAAGAAAATGAAGAACTAATGCAGAAATTGTCAAATTATGAACAGAAGGTATAATTATTTTTTTGTTTCTTTCTCCCTTGGTTCTAGCTTGAATCATTTCTACCTGTTTTAATTTAAAAATTGTATTTTAAAATTTTTTTCATTATTTCCTACAAATCATCCAAATTCTAAGCAGTCATGTATTAAGTACTGCTTTCTTCTGGAAAGGGTCACTTGTCTGGAAGTAACTTGTATAGTAGCACTATAATTTGTGTATCTTAATTCTGAATGCTTTATTTGCATAGGTGAAGGAATCAAAGAAACAGGTTCAAGAAACCATGAAACAAAAAATGATTCTTTCTGATGAAACAACTAAATACAAGGTAAAAATCCCTTTTTTGGGGGGAATTACATTCTAAACTCAAAAGTAAATGTAATGAGTGAGTAATCTTGACACCTATTTTTTCCAGGATAAAATGAAGCTTCTTGAAAAAGCTAATGAACTTCTGGATGAGAGAGCTAAAAGTCTTCATGTTATGTTAGAATCTGAGAAAGAACAGAAAGCTAAGAATCAGGACTTGGTAAGAGTTTTGCTGCTAAGTGTTACTGCAATTTGGCTTTTGGAATATTTTGTAAAATTGGTTAAGTTAAACTTAGTCTAGCTGTTAACTAAAGTAAGATTAGGAGCCAAGGAAGTTGAACCCACTTCTGCCCATTTTGTGGAACTTTTAAGTACTGATACAACAAATTATTTTTATGGGCCTAGGAAATATTTTTATTCTCAACCTTGGATAATTTTCATATTGCTTTGCTCTGCCCTTGGAAACATGCAGAACAACTAAAAAACTATTGTCCAGTTGAACAGTATTTCTTTACTTTTTACTTGAAAGAGTAATGAATTAATCAATTTTCTGTACTTAAAAAAAATTTATTTCATTTTCAATTCATGTTTCATTTTCAATTTCTATAAGTTTCTATAATTACATAAAAGTTGCAAAAGATAGTAGAGAGTGTGTTCTAAAATATCCTACCCCCAAGTAAGCTTGATCACCTAGCTGAGGTAGTATTTATCAGATTTCTCCACTGTAAAAATTCTTTCCAATCCTTTTCATATTGTATTCTTTGGAAGTTACCATGCACAGCCCACAGTTAAAGTATGAAGAGTTACAAGCTCAGGATGCAGCTCATGGGAGAGCACTTGCCTAGCATACATGAGGCCCAGGATTCAATCCCAGGCATTGCAAACAAAGATTGCAGAGTTGTATCCACTTCCTTAAGGAGCGGGTATATTTATAAATTTTTTGGATTTCTTCTGTATGTGAGATTAGTCTATTCTTCCTTAAATTTTATCATTTTTTACTTCAGATAAGAAAATTTTAAAAATGATCTTGGGAAATTTTTTTCTCTATCACTAGAAAAAAATTACTAATTTGAACTGGTTTACTTGAAACAGTAATTAATTAGTTAATTTTCTGTGCTTTAAAACATTTTATTTACTTATTGCATTATGATTTTCTATACTTTGACCTTTTTTTTCCTGGTTATCTCATAAACAGTAAGGTTGTGGATGCCATGAAATATTTATGACTTCATTTTCCCTCATCTCTTTCAGTTCTTGATTTTTTGCTTAGTCCAAAGCTGGATCCCCTGCATTTACCTGAAATGTAATGGGATGGCTTGACAAAAATTTTGTTGTGTTTATCTTTTTAGTATATATATGTGTGTGTACACACACACACACATATATATATATCAGTATTTCTACTGAAATCCTAATGCATATTTTGTGTTCTGTTTTCACCTGGCAGATAATGGAAAATAAGAAAACTATAGAGAAGCTTAAAGATGTCATTTCAGTGAATACTTCTGAACTTTCAGAGGTAAAGCTGCCAACTCTTGCTAACGGATATTAATACTATATCTTAGTTTTGTTGCAGACCAAAAATTTGAGGTTTGCTAAAATGTGCAAAAAATGAGAACTGTATGATGTGTGGTTTGGGAAAGTATAACTTTGTTTTTTCTTTGGAATTAATTCACTAACTGAAGTGTTTTGCATTAGCTTCACATTGTCCTTAATGAAGCTAAGCTTCGTGAAGAGAAGGTGAAGTTGGAATGCTGTCAGCTTCAGAAAGAAAATACCATGCTTAAGAAGAAGAAAGAGCAGGTAAATAAAATTTGATGTCATACATAATGTAAACTAGAGAAGTGAATATCATTATCTTGTATCTTTTTTGGATCTGTTTCTGAGG
Organism: Ictidomys tridecemlineatus; assembly: GCF_052094955.1. NCBI lineage: Eukaryota > Metazoa > Chordata > Mammalia > Rodentia > Sciuridae > Ictidomys > Ictidomys tridecemlineatus. Next base: position 551,896 of record NW_027522913.1, read on the forward strand.
TAAGGAATATTCATGTAGGACCTTTTCTAGATATGCAAAGTTTAAACAATGCTCCCCAAATTGAGTGCATATATATGGTCTCCATCTGTTTTGGATTTTTGGATTATTGCTTTTCTTATCAAATGTCAATCAGTTATTAACTTGCATAGCCTCAAAGAAACTTTTTAAACCAGAAAATTAAGTATTTTATGATCCTCTTTTGAGTAGTTACTGATTCACCGGCCAAGGGAAGATTACATGATAAGGAATCTAAATTTAGGAGACAGTCATATGTGCCCAGCCATTCCTGCTGGAGGTAAATTATTTGAATTGGCAGCAATTTTCTGGGGAATGCAATAAACAGGGTCAACTTCCTGATAGCTCTGATGTTCTTACTGCAGCTGTGAGAGTTGAGGCCACTCTGCCCTCTTCCTTAACCAAGGTCTCAACCTCCTCGATTGAGGGAGGCCACCGAGGAGTATGGCTCTGTATTTCTTTGTCTAAGTCTTGTAGTCCTGATGTATCCAGTGCAGAAACCCCTCCCTAACCCATAGGAATTCATGTGTTTTGACTTTTCAGTTGCAGCAGGAAGTGAAAGACTGGAGTACATCACACGCTGAGCTCAGTGAACAAATGAAATCATTTGAGAAGTCACAGAAAGATTTACAAGTAACGCTTAGTCTTAAAGATGATACTATTAATGTAAGTTTATACTCCAAATACATGTTTCATCTCATGAATTCTCCTGAAATCTTTGAATTAAAATTGAGAGTCTTCCAACCTTTTGCTTCTTTTCTAGGCTCTAACTAATTACATCACACAGTTGAATCGGTTACAATGTGAATCTGAATCTGAGGATCAAAGTCGAGATGAGTCAGATGAATTAACCAATGGAGAGTTAGCAGGTAAGATCAGTCTCAGGGAGGTTGAATCCTTTTTTGCTTTCCTGTCTTTAATTAAGTATACAGATGCCACTTTTCAGCTGGCTGAATTTCTTCTTAAGCTTCAGGGTTGTAGACACATATCACTGGATCTATAGATATGTCTGTTGCATTGTCAGAGGTGGGTTGCTGGGGTATAATGTAGCAATAGGCATGTGAAGAACACTTGACTTTTTCTATCCCATTGAAAACTAGTAAGTACACTGCAGCTACAATAGTCACATCCTATACCTCTAAGTATTGAACATTGTACAGTAAGAGAAATTTATTTCTTAACTTATGCAGATGATACTTGATTTTGATACTCATCATCTCTATGGCTCTGTGGTTTTAAGTCCACAGTCAGTCTTAAGAGTCCGGAGGTAGTTGGAACCATAAACTAAGGCTGTGAGAACAGAGGCTAGAGACTATCAGAAAGCTAGAGAGGGAGTGTAACAGTGTTTACTGATGAGGAAAATATTTCCAGATGTTTTCTCCCAACTTGGATATTGCTTACATAGCAAGTATTTCAAACCACACCTCGTAGTAGATTCAGGGAGAAAATAGAGGATTGAATCTTTCTAAACAAGACACTTACTTGCCCAGGTGAAGATAGATCTGAGAGAGAAGAAAAGCTTTTATCTTAAAAGAATAACATAGATAACATTTTAGTTGTGCAAACTAGAAATTCACCTTTTTTTAAAAAAAACAGACACAGTACTTTTATTTATTTTTATGCTGAGGATCAAACTCAGTGCCTCACACATGCTAGGTGAGCACTCTACCACTGAGCCACAACCCCAGTCTGAAATTCACCTCTTTCTTTTTTTTTTTTAAATCTAAGCTTGCAATTCTCTTAAAAGTCATTAGTCTAATCAGTTTAATTATTTAATTGATTTTTTTTTCTTCTGGTGTTTGAACACAATCATTTTTTAGTTTGGGGAAGTTAGGAGAATATAGAGTTAAAAGTAAGGAAAGGAAAAGCTAAAAGTCTTTTGTTTTTTAGGTGATCGGAACGAGAAGATCAAAGATCAAATTAAGCAGATGATGGATGTCTCTCGGGTATAGTTCTTTGTAAGAGTCCCATAGTGCCTGTGAATTCTTCCTGTGCCTCACTTTTAAGAATACCTCTCTTTTCTGCAATTTTTAGACACAAACTACAATATCAGTAGTTGAAGAGGATCTAAAACTTTTACAACTTAAGCAAAGCGCCTTGATGTCCACAATATGTAATCTAGAAGGTGGGTTCTTCTTGAGAAGAAATTGCCATGTTGAAAAGACTTAAAATTTTATTGGAAAGATAAAGAATGGCTTCTTGCTTTCATGCTTCTTACTTTTCTTGGCACTACTCCCTCAAACAAGTTCTTAAGTCCTTGTACACATATAGAGATAAGCTGTTTTATCCTTTACAGACCAAATAAAGAAATTAGAAAGTGACTGCAATTCACTACGGTCTTCTAAAGCTGAACTGGAAGAGGAATGCAAAACTCTTAGGCAGAAAGTGGAGATTTTAAATGAACTCTACCAGCAAAATGAGATGGCACTCCAAAAGTAAGATTTTCATTGTTTGTTATTGTTATCACTGTGTGAACTAACAGATAATTTTATCTTTTCTTAAGATTATTTACAATTTTTTCTAGTTGTAATAAGTAGAGATTTGTCTTTTTTCCTTTGTGTTTTGTTTCCTATAAGTTGCATTTTTCTTTCCATCATCAGTCTTAAGAGTCCTGAGGTAGTTGGAACCATAAACTAAGGCTGTGAGGACATCGTAATCAATTGTCAAATTCATATGAAGGCAGGAAGTGGTAAACTGGTATTAACAGTCACTGATGTGGAAATACCTCTCAAAAGATCTAGGCCCTTTCTATGATCCCACTATTTATTTTAATTACCTTTCATTGTGATCAGTTATGTAATTCTAATGTTTTGAACTTTTATCTCTAACTCTGGACCTTTAAAAATACTGAGTGATTTGGAATGACATGTTTTAGTAGAATAAAAACTTCAAAAAGGAATAATATTTACTTATTGATGGTACAAGTTTTGGACTTGAATATCTCAGATGTTCACACTAAAAATTGAACTGTGGCAAGGACCTTAGGAGTTATGATTACAGAAGTACTTGTTTGTAGTATATATTTATATATTAATCTTCTCAGTGTGGAGCTAGTTATTTTTTGAAAGTTCATTTGAAGTTTTTAATCCACAAAAATACTTGAATTCTCTAAAAATAGGTTTTTTGTGTCAGATTTTGTTTGTTTGCACCTGATTTTACTCTTCGGCATATATATATATCTTGTTAAAGCAAAGACAGACCTTCTTATAGACCTAACTATTTTTAGGTATTTTGACTTCTGTTGCCTAATTAATGCATTAAATATTGAAACCTTTCCATTAACTTTTCTAAAATTCTGTGATCTCCAAGCGACCTTTTTAGAATCTCAAATTTTTGTTCAGGCCAGTTCTAAATGCCTGGCCTGTTTCAAAGAAACATTTCTCATTTTATCACTTTTTATTTAAGAGAACACTTGTTTTCTCTGTCCCTACTAGTAATATGAATGACCTAAATGGCAATTAATTTTCTTTGTAATGCAGTTAAATTATAGCACTATTTTTCTCAACTCCTCCAAAATTCATTCAGTCATCATCTGTGGTTTGTACTCTTTTTACTCATCCCCAGGTACTATGTTAGTTCATGCCTGTGTCATCTTTTCTGTTTCTAACCTAGGTCATCTGTCTTCATTCTCCATTATTTATATTTTTATATAATTTATTTCAAATTCTTAGTAATTTTCTCTATAGCTGCTTGAGTGGACTTTCTAAAATATGTCTGTCCATGTCAATATGTGCCTGTGGTTTATGAAGAATTTGCTTTCTATTTGATGACCTGTTCTTTTTTTCTTCCTTGTATCTTTTTAATAGTTTAAATATTTTTAATTATTTTCCTCATCCCCTGTATAAGCTTGATGTAATCATAAATTATAATGGAATTATAATTATATAATTGTAATTATATAATTATAATTATAATTTTATTCATCTTCTCATAATTTAAAGGCCATGGTATATATTCTGGATTTAATAAAAACCTGACATAGATTAATAGGTTTATTATTTTTTTTTATGGGCTTTAAGTAGCTCCCGAATCAGATAACTGTTGTGGCATTGTATGTTAGTACTTCATATACCGTGAACTCCATAAGACATTCATTCAATTTATACACATATTTAAAGTTTCTGTAGTTCTGCATTCTACACTGTTGGTTTCATATTTGAAATTATTTTCATTCTATTTGAACATTGTCCTTTAATGATAGATTTGATTAGTGTATCAAAGTAGTACAAGGATAAACAGAATAGTATTTTATCCACTAAATATTGCTACCTTTATAATCTGTATTAGGTTGACATGAACTTCATGATTAGAGTTAAAACCAGTTTCCATTTTTAAAGGATCTCTCTTTTGGCTACTGAATTTTGACTGTTACTTAGTTTTAGCAATTTAAAAATATCCAATTAATTACCATCTGTTCTAAATTTTTTCTTTAAGGAGTCCATTATCATTGTTGTTTGGTCTTATCCCTCCCCTAGTTCCTGTAGTCATTTCTCTGGTTTTTTAACAGTTTTATTGGGAAGTGCCTAGGTGTAGTTTTCCCCACCCCACCCACTTTTTCCTCTTGCAGTTATGTTGTTTGGGACCATTAAATATTTCTTGAGTCTTTTTTTAAATGTTGATTTTACCTCATTCTCTCGATTATAATAATGCATATTAGAATTTGATTTCCCCTGCCTCCTACATTCTGGATTTACTTCTTCTGGATATTTTCTTCTGACCTGTCTTAAAAGCGCTAGGATTTATTTTACTTCCCAAATCTGCTGCTAAAATCATTCATTGAGTTTAGGATTTTAAAAAGTTCAGGGTTTAAAATATTATTTTAGTTGTAGATGGACATAATATTTTATTTTATTTTTTATAGAATTTTTTTAAGAGAGAGAGAAAGAGAGAATTTTAATATTTATTTTTTAGTTTTTAGCGGACACAACATCTTTGTTTGTATGTGGTCCTGAGGATTGAACCCGGGCTGCATACATGCCAGGCGAGCGCACTATTGCTTGAGCCACATCCCCAGCCCGACACAATATTTTATTTATTTTATGTGGTGTTGAGGACTGATCCCAGTGCCCCACACATGTGGGGCACGTGCTTCACCACTGAGCCACAACCCCAGTCCTATTTCAGTACTACAGCTCAAACCCAGGACCTTGAGCCATGTGCTCTACTATTGAGCTACCTCCCCAGACTCCTTGCTCTTTCTCATAAGGGACTAGTGTCTTACTGCTTTCCAAGCTATCTTTAATCTCATCATTCTGCCTCTGCCTCCTGAGTATCTTCGATTGTAGGTAGGTCACCACACTCAACTATTTCTTGGTTTTATAGTTTCTAATCCTTTGACAAAATTCATAATCTTTTTTTTTCCTCTTTTGTGGTGCTGGGGTTTGAACTCAGAGCCTTGTGCATGCAAGGCAGCACTCTAACAACTAAACTATATTCCCAAACCTGAAATTCATAATCTTGACTTTACTTTTTTGAGTATATAAAGCACAGTGATTTTAAAACATGTGCGGATAACCCCATTAGGTGGTTTCCTTTTCTGTGGGATTTTTTTCTCACAGAATTTTGTCTTATGGAGTGCCTGATCAGTTTTGATTGGCTAACATTGTTGTGATAATTATAGATGAAATTTGAGGACTAAGATGAAGTTATCTTCTTATAGAAAAGTGTTGAGGTTACTTGAGTAAGATTGTCTGTCACTTTAAACTTAGTCAGCAATTAAGATAATTCAAAAATGACTTGTCTTTTCAATGTTTCAGTATTATTCCTTTTGGATTTTTTGCCTGTTCATCACTTAAGTGTGCAGTACTTTCTAATCTAAACTCAAAGGCTAGGGCTTTTATTAAGGGTCCCTTTATTTGTAGCCCCAAACACTTGTTTTTTCCCCTAAGCCCAGGAATTTGATGAAGGCTTAGTTCAGACTCATTATATCTCTGTGTTATCTTCAATATGTGGGTAAACCTAGGAGAAAAGTACCTTAAAGTGCCAGCCTTACTTGTAATTCTGAGATTCCTTTTTCTAATGGATCTTGGCCACATACATATATCTTCACTGCCTTTTTAGCTTGGATCCTTTCAAACACAATTTTATATTCTTATAAAGATGTTTTGATTGTTCTTAGTACTCTCAGACTAACTCTTTGATAATTGGAAACAAAATTCTCTCTGTCCTTCAAGATTCAGTTTTCTCCATATTCCTTCTTAAGCCAGTGGGGAAAATTATTATATTCCTTTAGGTGTCATTTATACCTGAAACAGTGAGCTCTTTTATTCTTTAGCATCTTACAAGGTAACTAGTATATTATAGCCACTCATAAAATACTTGCTGAAGAATTAAATGAGAAGCTATATAAGAATATATAATCCCCTTTTTCTATTTGGTATCAATAATCCTTTTTTACTATAGTTCTTCTGATTTATGGAAAATTAAGTTTCAATTTAATTATCTTTTGAATTAGAACTATGGCTAAAGTAATACAAGGATAGCAGAAAATAGTATTTTTTGAATCATTAAATGTGGCTACCTTTGTCTCAGTAGATGAACATCTTGAGTTTCATGATCAGAGTTAAAACTTGTCAGTAGATAATACTCTGATCGTGGGTCAGTTTGGCTTTTTTTCAGACATTATCAAAACTCAGATTTGTCTTTTTGCTTAATTGCAATTCTTTTGAAATAGATATCTAAAGTGTGAAAAATGTTCTGTCGTTAATTGCATAGCTAAAAAGACATATTCTAGAAGATTTTTTCTTTGACTGACTATATCTTTATTATGGTACCAGTCTTGGATTGAGAAAAGAGTTCCTCCATGACAAAGATATACTTAGTGTCCTACCCATGGCAGAAACAAGAAAAGAATTATCCCCTGCTTTATCCTAATATGTTTAATTATGTTAGGTTGATCAGTCCTGATCTTCCACATTGAAGTAAAGTAAAGTGAGTTTTTATTATCTTACACACAGGATACTTGCCCTTGGGGCACATGTTGTTTTCACATTTATTTTATTTACTGGTAAGTAGAGAATTAAGAGGAGAAGTTAGAAAATGTAAGTGATTTGCCAGAGTTTGATTTATGAAATTGCAGGTTTGAATTTCTATTTTATGTGCCTAAGCATTTTATAGAATTGTGGGAAGTGATATTTACAAAGAGAAACTTTTGATTTGATAACTGGCTTTATTTTAGGAAACTAAGCCACGAAGAATATGAGAGACTAGAAAAAGAGCAGCGGCTGTCAGCTGCAGATGAAACGGTGGTTTCCGCTGTACAGGAAGTTAAAAATTACAAGTGAGTTCAGTTTCTAAAGGAGGGTGTCAATGTCTAATGATCTAGTGTTAGCTTTCTTTTTTAATCTTTTTTTACATTATGTAGATAGAAGAAAATAGCATGGAAGTATAAATAACGAGAGGATATGAATACATTCATTTCACACAGGAGAAAAAATAAATTTCAACTTTACAAATGAAAAATGTTAACAAAAAATTTACTTACACCCAATGGGAAAGACCATAGGGAACTTGGTCAATGCAAACAATTCTGGGGGTTTTGATTGTTGTAGTAATTCTTTAAGAAATCAGTTTGCTGTGTGATGTATCAAGACCCACAAAAGTGTGGCATTTGATAGACCTTGGAAATCTTCTATGGATATAATTTGAAAAAAATAAAAAATGTTTTAAGGAGGAAGATATTTCTAGCAGAATTACTTGAGAACACACTGATGAACCGTTACAGAAATTATAATTTATCATTCAGAATCTTTAGCAATTAAATGATAAAGAAGTTATTAGTATTAGGTTTTTATTTTATTTATTTATTTATTTTTGGTGCTTTACTACTAAGCTACATCCTTAGACCTTTTTTTTCCCTTGAGACAGGGTCTCAGTTGCATAGGTTCCCACTTAATTGCTGAGACTGACCTCGAACTTGTGATCCTCCTGCCTCAGCTTCCCAATCATTGGGATTACTGGCATGTGGCATTGCACCTGGTCTGTCGTATTAGTTTTGATCACACTGGATTCATATAACTATAGAAATGTTTTTCTTATGTATGATAAAGTCTTTAAAAGTATAGCTGATGGAATAAAGGGAAAATGGTCAGAATGTTTCAAATGTTATTCAATTGTTGTAATTCTTAGGTGGAGAATTGAAGAACTGGAAGAAGAACTACAGAAAACCGAGCGCTCATTTAAAAACCAGGTAGTAATTAATACTGTCCTGTAGTTGCAGAATTCTTTGTATCTAATACAGACAATTATAGGCTATTATAATGAGTCCCTAAAAACATATTTTTTTAATGTGTTGTCTTTTTCAGATTGCTGTGCAGGAGAAGAAAGCTCATGATAATTGGGTAAGATTTTTTTCCCCCTTTTCTTCATTTTGTGTATAGCCTACAGCAACTGAATTTGAATATTTTCTCTTTAATAGCTCAAAGCTCGTTCTGCAGAAAGAGCTATAGCTGAAGAGAAAAGGGAAGCTGCTAATTTGAGACAGAAGTATGTGATTTTGGTATCTTACTATATGTTTTATAGTGTTTTAAGGTTATGCTAGATATTATCTATGAAGGAATAGATTGCTGTTTCATAATTCAGCCCATTCTTTCTCAATATTCAAGACTATTGGAAATGACCCAAAAGATGGCAATGCAGCAAGATGAACCCATGATTGTAAAACCTATGCCGGGAAGACCAAATTTACAAAATCCTCCTCTGAGAGGTAGGGGGCACTTTGTAAAAGGAGCTATTTTATTTCTTGGTGCAGAATGTATGTAAATTACTTTTTATTTCTGTGTGTAATGGTTATGAAATAATCTGAATGATTTGCTAAAGCAGGAGGTGAGGGTTGGTGTCAGGGAGAAGGCTACCTTAAAGTAGTAACACGGCATTGTTGTCTTTAGGTCCACTGAACCATAATGGCTCTTTTGGTCCAGCCCCCGTGAGTGGTGGAGAATGTTCCCCTCCACTGATGGCAGAGCAAGCTGGAAGACCTCCTTCTGCTACTCTTAATCAAAAAGATATGCCCAGAAACGGATTTGGTGAGCATTCACATGTTGCTTTATAGTAAACTGCTTCAAGGTTTTGTTTTTTTTCCCTTTTGAATATTCTAATAAAAACATAGAATTTGGGCCTGTACAATACATAGAAGATAATTTCTTACGTTATCTTTGTGAATGTTTTCTGTAAAATCTGTTCTAGAATAGAAAACATTTTTTTTTCCTGGAGGTCCCTATATTGTTTTTTTTTCTTTTAAATTTTACACTGTGAAGTGTAAACCTTTATCTTTAAATTAAATCTCTATGGTGTTCCTTTCCAAAATATTATAAAAGTAGCCTTAAACTTTATGTAGCATACATATTTCCAACATGAAATACTGAGTCTTATTTCCAATTCTAAATAGGACTGTAGTCTTGGTAAGATTGGAAGTCAGGTTATACAGACTAAAGAAAAAAACAGCCTACACATACTTCAAGTCTATAGCTTAAAGTTTAGGACCAGTACTTATTAATCTGCTGTTCTATCAACCCAAGGCAGTTCTTTATTTTACTTAAGTCTCTTCATAAATTGTGATTTATGTATTGGGCAACCCATTTTTTTAAAAAAAATATTTTTAATTGTAGATGGACATGATATCTTTATTTATTTTTTAAATGTGTGCTGAGAATCAAACCCAGTGCCTCACACATGCTAGGCAAACACTCTACAACTGAGCTATGACCCCAACCCCTGGGCAACCCATTTTTAATGTTGCTTTCCAGTTATTGTTGAACCCTGACCTGTCCACCAGTGGTTTATTTCTTCTGAAAAATACATACAAGGGCTCTGTTTCTTTCCCAAGGGTCAATGGATGGACCTTTACCTCGTACTGGTCTTCTGAGGCATCTGGGAAACCCGTTGCCTCTGGTAAAGGACCAAGTAATTTCAAAGAATCTGTAATTGTGGATGGAGGATTTTTATTCTTTTCATGTTAGATTAAGTCTGAATCCATTCTTTGATCTCTAACAGACCCAGGATGTGGTCCAGCTCACATGAACAGCAGCTCCAGAAGTTCTTCTCCAGCTAAGGTGACGAATGAGGGCAAGGTAAGTTTTGTAGTTACTGTGAATCATGTGGTCATGCAGGAACATGTAGCTTTCCTACAGTACTTTCTCTTTGCTTTATCCTTCTTTGTGTTCTATTTGTACTATCCCATTTGTTTTTTAAAAAGCAAACTGTTCCCCAAGAACCTGAGACCCCCTCAGTCTCCACCATTACTTCTTTGACTGAGCATCCAGTTGGAGTAAGTACTTAGAGGTTGAGAACTGAATTGGGTTTTATTCTGTGCATTTCTGGGAAGGATATTCAGAGCATGACACTGATCTTGTTTGCTTTAAACTGCATGCAATATTGAGCTTACTTTTCTCCTTAACTTGGGAATGTTGCTTAAGTGTGTACAACTATAATGAACTACAGAATGTAAAAAGTTATCACTCTAACTTTATATGGTGTTTTGTGTTGAATCTTCTAAGGCAAAGTAAATTCATTATAAATTATATAATTCATCATTTTTATTTTTGTTTGGAAGAATGTTATTTAAGAATTCCTCCATTTGTGCAAACCCTATTTTGAGTGATTTGAATTAGATTGGTATCAGATTTTCTGAAAGTGAAATACTGTTTCAGTGAAACAATGATAATCTGAAATGACCTCTTGAGCCAGTCCCAAGCAATGGTCTCATTTGTTCACATAAATGTATTCTCTTGTAACTGTGTTGCTATTATATCTGGTAGGTCTTCTGCAGCTCTATAATAAAATAAATTTTTAATTGTTTAGTTTCAAACCCACTACTCATAGGAAATGATAAATCAATATCTCAAATGGTGTACAGTAAATGAAAGTAAATATTAAAGCCTTTTCTTCCTAATTTGTGTATATAGCACTGTGATGGAAAATACTTCTCAAGTTCCAGTGTATATATATTCTAGGAATATACATCTCTGGAGAAATCTAAGGGCAGCTTAGATAAGACCCCAAACCCCTTTGTAGTAGAAGATTTAAAAGAGAACAAAGACCCATTGTTAGAGAGGAGTAGAGGTGGGGAAAGCATGGCTTGGAGGCAAACCTGGGATTGAGTTTCTTTAATATGCAGTGTGGCCTTCAACAAATTATGATATTCCATTTGCTTTTGTTCCCTCTTATTTAAAACAAGACAGTTACTTAAAGATCTCAGAGGTTGAATAATATATGAAAGACTTACCGAAGATACTCTGAATAGTAGCTATTATTACATGGGTAGAGAATGGATTTTTCATTTTATTCTGTTCATTCTTAATATGGAAGTAATGAGCTATTGTGATGAAAGGGAAGTGATGGGGAGGGGGGGGAGTCCCTTTGAAATAGATTGTAGTGAATACAACATGACATACTGGTCAGAAATCACCTCTGTTAACAACCTCTGCCAGTCCTCTTGCCTTTCCCTTTCCTGTGCAGATATAATCAGTAACAAACTGGTCCCTCTTGTGGCATCCTTCCAACTTCTGTAAGCTGTCAGTGGAAATACACAGGAGGGGTGGGTAGAGTTTTGTTGCACTGATGGTGTTCTCTGGACAGGTGCCTGTTTTGGGTTTTAGCTTTTATCGGTGTTGGTACTTTGTCTTAATACATAGGAATTTTAAAACTTTTAACTTCTTTCAAATCTTAAATTGCAGGTTCATATGGCTATGAAAGGGCCCCCTCCTTTCTCAGGGGTACCCTTCATGGCCCCCCCCATGGGACCCCCAATGGGATGGCCTCCACCACCTCCCATTCGGTATGGACTGCCACTTCAGCTCGGTGGGCCTTTTGGGCCTCAGCCAATTCCTCCACCTTTTGGTATGATGATCTGAATAGTAGTGATTGACTTATAAATCACATTCATCTTCCACTTCTATTGCTTGCTAAAACAGTTGGTTGCTATCTCAGGTCTTAACAATGAAAGGATAAAGCTGAGTACATTTTAACTTTTCCTCCAGTTTTCTGGCACATATGGGACACTACATAATCTTATACTGAGATAGGCAATAGCTATCTCTCATAGACAAGGATAAGGGGCTATATACAGAAAAGCCAGAAATATTACTTCTGCAGATGTTTGTTGAAAATCTGTTGATATGCACTGCAATAGATGGAAAGGTGGATGAGATGCATGCCATAACTTAAAATTTTGTCACAGATATGAAAATCCTACAACATAAAGTTTGTAATCACCCATAATGGAAGCATAAGCAGTAGGTTATAGAATATAGAAAAGGAAAAGTCAAACCCTCCTTACCTTGAGAAAAGTCAGAGGGAAGTGTTAAAGAGGAGGATTTAACAGTGATCTAATAAATGTTGCTGATTTAATTAGGTGGCTGTGGAAGGCCTTTTCCTGGAGGGCCTGCACCTTGATTCTGATGGCATGTGTAAAGTCCATGCTGAAATACTTCATGAATTTTTAATGGATAGAGTAATAAATAGTGGGATTTCCTTTTATCAAAATTTCTTTGATGTAGTAAAGTTCTTATTTCATAATCTATCATCTTTTCATGGTAATATAGTACTTCCAAATATAAATGGAGCTCTTGTGAGATCGAAATAATTCTGCAATTATATAGTAGGAAAAGAAAAACGACAAGCCTGGAGCTAGGTAGAGCCATATTTAAATCCTTAATATGTTGCTTCATGGCTGGTTGGCCAAAGTCTATAACCTAAACTTGTTCCATTTCAGTTTGCCTCATCTGGCAAGTCAGGATGTTCACCAGTTGATGTTCTAGGCTTGAGAGAAATTAAAGACTATAATATCAACATACTTGAAATCACCCTAGTTCAGAAATTTCTGGGTATTTACATAACTTCCTTTTTATTTTCCAGGTCCTGGTATTCATCCACCAATAGGCTTCAGAGAATATGCACCAGGTGTTTCACCTGGAAAACGGGATTTGCCTTTTGACCCTCGTGATTTTTTTCCAGAACCTGCACCAGCACCATTTAGACCTTTAGGCTCATTTGGCCCAAGAGAGTACTTCATTTCTGGTGCCCCATTACCACCTCCAACTCATGGTCCCCAAGACTATGGGCCACCACCTGCTGCAAAAGACTTAATGCCTTCAGGCTTTAAAGATGAAGCTCCACCTACACCTGATTCTCAGGTGTGAGGGATGTTCACAGGCCTTAAAACAGGGCCTGTAAAATTAACCTCTGACACTTAGTCAGAAAATGGACTATGAACTATTCATCGAGTTAAAGGATTATTGGCTTCAAAATATAAAAGTTTATTTTAAAAGATTTATGTTTTTAGAATAAAGCTGCCTTGGCGCAGTATACATTTTGAGCCAAAATATTTTCCCCCTAAATATCCCCACTTAAGCTAGAGTATTCTTCCAATTTTAAAATGTGCAATAAGGAATATCTTTGTTTTAGTTAATGTAGCATATACAATTGCTAAATGATTTAGAATGTCATAATTATGGACATTTCTTGTGGAAATGCTTTAAGAACATGTATTTCCATTATCCTATTTTTAGTGTATTGCAGTTGAAAACAGAGAAATGGTGTTTTATAAGCTTGATTTTTTTCTCTTTCAATATCTGGTCGCAGAGACTGTTACGCTAAAAATGTTTACTCAAAGATCATAAACTTCATTTTCCTTCTTGCTGAAGTTCTTTGTTGTAATAGTTCATAAAAAATTGTTTATTAATATTTCCCAAGTGTCTGTTGATTCATTGGATCGTCATGAGACTTTGTGCCATTGGGGAAGCATGTAAACTCACTCTCAGAACTGAAGATGGTGACTTGGCAGCATATTCCCTGTTGCTCACTGTTAAGGAGGCTGGACCTTGGTCAACTGTGGATTTCTATAGAGGATTTCTTTTACTTGTGAGAAGTCTTGTGGCTCTATTTTTGTAGCACATTCCTGTACTTTTTTCTAACCACTGTCTATGTGAGAATGGTTTTCTGAGAATGAGTTTACATTAGTAGCAAGAGTTGTTTGACCTGAAGTTCTACTGCTTTTGCCATTATTGCATTATAACAGTAAAATATAAGGTGGTATGTTGTGTCTATTAAATAAGGAAATTTCTTTTTAAAAATGTACACAACACACTCTTCTCTTTCCCATACCTTGCCACTGATTTTCAAGGAATATGATAAAAAAAATTAGAAAAGTATAATCCTCTAAGAATGAATGAAACTCATAAACTTATAATGTCTATAATCAGCAAATATGGGCTGAATTAAATTCTTTTTTTGATAGATACTCAAATATATTTTATTTAAAAATCAATTAAAGCAAATCCTGAATCTGTAACTACTGTCTTTAAAACAATGTTTCTAAGAACTAGCTCTCCAGAACTGTAATATTAATTACGTCAATTTTAACAGTACATTTTAAGAGGTTTAAGATTTAAATAAAATTATAAAAGCCTAGTACTTTTTTTTACTGCTAGACCATATTCTTCCATTCTTTTAAATTCTAGAAAGTAATAGGATTGTTAAAACCTAGAACATAACATATCATTGTTCTTTTTATGTCCCCTAAGTATTCTCAAAATAGGGGCAAAAGCTTCAGTGTGAAACAAAATCTCTAAACTACTGAAGATAACTCAGAATAAAAAGAATTTGAGTCCTTTAGGAAGAATTCAATCTACATAACCTCCATTTAATATTAGAAGCAGCAGCTGTGTGTGTAAGAGGAAAACCATATAATAGCTTATGCCATTTTTAACCATGTAAAATAAAATTTAAGTCACAAACACCAATTTTGAATGTATCTTTCAACCTCTACAGGACACAAGGCAATGCTGAAGTTACTAAAACTTCTAATTTTAAAATAGCATTTAAATAAAGGTGATGTCAGCTAGGAAGATAGATTTTCAAGGAAAGGCAGATTTATTATTTTATTCAAAGCAACAGTAGTTTTCCCTCTAAAGCCTTTTTTGTATTTATTCTATTAGTAAGTTATAATGCATTCTACGTAGTTTATCTGAGCAGTTCTGAACCCACCTATAGTTGCCTCTCCTTACATCCATCTGATTGTACCACTTCTGTAGCAAAGCCCAAGGTATCTGCCAATATACAGGTTGTGTAGAGAATACTGTCCCCTGATTCAATTATACTTTTGTATCTCAAAAGTTTTAGAAGTCCTCTCCAGCAAATTGTGTTTCAGTTTAGTTACTAAAATCATTTCATTTGTGAAGCAATAGTGTTTCAACCTAAAAGTATTACTGCTATAGTTGTAATTATTGTCCAGTGACTCATCCCCTCCCACACTAGAAAGTAAATTTAAACAACTAATTTGTGAGATACAGATTGCTTTGTGTTAACTGCTTCAAGATAAAATCACCTTTTTTGGGGGGGGGGTTGGTCAATCAGGTCTGAATTAAAGCTAAGCTGACGACAATGTTCAATTTAAGTTTGTTTAATGCTGATGAAAGACATTCATATAAAGCATCCTCTTTTTTTTTCCATATAACCCCATTCTTTGGTGGCAGCTGGGGTTGTGGCTCAGTGGTAGAGTACTTGCCTAGCACAGGCAAGGCCTTGGGTTTAATCCTCAGCACCACATAAATAAATCGAGGTTAAAAAAAAGCATTCTTATGTGAAGGATGCTAAATATTTCTTCATATAAATTATCACTTTGAGGGGCTGGGGTTGCATGTGAGGCACTGGGTTTGATCCTTAGCACCACATATAAATATAAAGGTACTGTGTCCATCTACAACCAAAAAAAGTTTGTTTTTTTTAAATTATCACTTTGATATACATATTTTATAGTATGAGAAAACAGAAAGAACAATGTATCAGTTTTGCTACATTTTAATAGTAGATTTTAAGGGAGCAACATCAAACATCAGTAACATCAAACAAAAAGGTACTGAGCACTCCACAGGGTACAGAGTAGAGTGCTGCCAAGCACCTTGGAAAGTTTACATGACATGGAGAAGATGAGGCCCTTCTCTTGAGAAGTTTACAGTCTGGAAATTTTGACTACTCAGAGTTTCGGTTGAGTGAACATTTTATTAAGGCAAATTCTTCATTTCCTAGAACTACTGTATACTGAACTATTTTTGCACTTGTGAAATTAACCCAATCCAGATGAAAGAAAAGACTAAATTTGGTTGAGAATTCTTTCAGGCTCATATAGTTTTATTAACATTCATCTAGTAAACAAAACTGACCTAACAGACAACTGAAAAATTAAAGACTAGATCTCTTGAAGTGCAAGGGCTAAAATAACTGTTATTCGTTTTAAAAAGCAAATTGATGGTATGATTAGGGTTTACACTAGTTTAAAAATAGGCCAAGTATTGCATTCCCTTCATGCATTGTTCATTTAAAATAGTGAATATTAAAATACATGGGTTCTACATGTAACCCACAAAAAAGCTCCTCACAAATCTTTATTTTCTGTGTATCAAATATCCACCTTGTGTACTATGACAGTTTTATTTATGTCTCATCAAGTTAAAAGTAATGTAAATAGTGAAATTATAATAGGCTAATAACCTGCATATTTTCATATGAATGTCAATATATCTAAATAGGAAATAAATGGCAGTCGTATCTACCTATATTAAAAAAATAGAATATCTTTCCAAATTTTGCATACTCATCACTTTATAAAGACAAGGTATGCAGGTTTTAAGGTTTCACAATCAGTTGTCAGAAAAACAGCAGTTGTTCCTGCAGAATCTCATTAGCATCTGACTCAATTATTTTTAGATGACATGATTTAGACGACGTAAACCCACTCAAAAATTTGTAATTATTCTGAGAGAGATAGTTTTAATGTTAACCCTAGAATCATTTAATGTTAACCGTAGAAACAATAGCAATGTGATATAGAACAACTAATCAACATGACTAAAAATATGCTCACTTTCAGAAAAACAATCTGGTCATCTAGAAAAAAATCACAGCTACAATCTGGGGAACACTCCCATATAAGATATTGATCTGATCAAGGCACACTATTTCTAAGTAGAACTATCAGATGAGGGTGAATTTAGGCCAGCTCTAAGGAACAGCCTAAAAGACAGACCATAACTGATCCAATTTCCTTTCAAAGCAATCTAGTACTATCCTACCCACTTCAATTCAAAAGTTTGAAGTTAATTCAAATCAAAAGACCATATTGGAGCAAAAGTGAGCAAATGTGTAAACTCTAGCACATTCTTATTGCTGTATTAAGTTTGAAGATGAGCATACCTACCACAGCAATATTGTTCCAGGAAGCAGGGTAGGAACAGTGGTAAATTAGGAAACAGACTATTAATTGCACAATTAATAGAAAAGTAAAAACAAGTTTCAAAATCTACAATAAATCTATCTAAAGGAGTCATAACAATGAGGTGCTGGACTTTAGTTCTGTGGTACAGCTTTGCAATGGACTCACTGGCCTATAGATATGGTTCACTTCCTGCCTCCTGAAGGATGAATATGCTACACAGAGCTATGATGGTTTCTACTGAGTGGTAAAATTCACAGAAATTCCACATTACTCATGTCAGAATCATTCCTTGTGCAAAGTTTGATGTAGATGAAGATGAAGTGGTTTCTTGGTCAATAACTGCAATTTCTTTCTTTTAAAGTCAGTGGGTTTCTTGTATCTGTAACCACAATAGAAAGATCATTGTTTAAAATACTTTGATGATTGATCTACTCCAATGTTACATTCTCGATAAGAGGGACTAAGAAGAAACATGAACTAGTAACCATTAGAACAGTATGAATCCTATATGTATATCACTTACAGTTCTATTACAGTTGGCCCAGGTTTAATCTCATCCATCTCCATGAAAGCAAAACACTTGATGCTGGTAAACCTTTTTTAGGCTTGTAGTGTTTGAATTCAAAGAAGATAGCTGTACCTAAGGAATTAAAACAAACAACATAAGCCAGAGACCACACATTTCTTATGTGTCACCAGAAGCCTATGATTTTACAAAGTAACATGTGTCAAACCGTCTGATGACACAACTGTTGATAACTCACTGTGGCTGTCACTCCAAGCTCTGGTACTAGCATGTCTGAGTGACATTTCTCCATATCATTTAATTCTACAAAGTACAACAAAAATATATAGCAAGAATGTAAGTTATGTACACAGGTAGAATCATAAACTACCAAAGAATATAAAATATTAAATACCACAAGAAAAACAGAAGTTACTTAAGTATCAGCAGTACCTATAGAAATGGTTTCAATAAGCACCTGTATTAGATAGAATAGAAATTTAAGAGTTCCTTTAAAAAAAATTCTACCTTATATCATTTCTCTCCCTCCTGAAACCACGCCCAGATTGTCCTTTCCATATTCTTACAAACTAACTGCCAGTTATAGTATCTTTTTACCCAATGCATCTTATTGAAAGAAAAAAAAATAATTCTTTAACTGTTAGAAAGTAATCATTAGGTTCCTAAAAGGACTTAAGGTAATTATTAGGGAACCTGCTTCCTTAACTCTGTATTATGAGAAAAACTTCCCTATCAAATAATATTTAACCACATTTATTACACAACTAGATAATGCAACTGCTAATTCTCATATTTTAAAAAAAATTTTGATTTGACTTTAAGTCAATATTCATAACTATGTGACATAAGATCTTGTGTTAAGTATACTATGAACACAAACCCAGATAAGTACTGTGTCCTTAAGAAGTCAGTAACTGATAATTACAAACCTTTGGTTAATTTTTCAATATGCTTCTGGAGCTCAATGTCCACATTAAAATGAACATATGTATCTTCTTTTCTTGAAGCCACAGGAGTATCTTGCACAGGAGTTAAATCTATGTCATTCAGATCTGGAGAAACAATTAAGTTTCTGCTTATGAGCATTCACATATACAGACGGAAAATATAGAAACTGCAAAGGTTACAGTTCCTAAAGAGGCATGGAAAGAGCTGAGAGGAGATTCTCAGGCTAAGAGATTCCTATTTGGTGTGAGCAAGTATGTGAGAGTTGTTAAAGTTCATGGGGTATGTGGAGATAAATGAATATAGACTGGATAGGAGACCTCATGAAGGGGACAAGGAAGCCTTTACATGGCCCAAGTGGACAAAACTTGATCTTCATAGTGAAGTGGTAGGAAGCCTTTACATGGCCAAGTGGACAAAACTTGATCTTCATAGTGAAGTGGTAAAAAGAACAAACATGTTTTTTTTTTTTCATAGGGAATATCCCACTATATATTTCTATGCCAAAAAAAATCTGGAGTATAAAATTTGCCACAATGGAGCTCTGCCACCAATTTCTAACTTTGATCAAGTATATGACTTATTTAGAAAAGCCTTTAAACCTAACCTTATAATTTCCCTGTTAAGAACCAAAAATGGATGAGAACAGCCAACAAAAACCCTTTGGTTAATAATTTTTCATATATATTATCTAAATTCTGGTTATACTGTTTACAACATACCCTGAATTTACAACAACCAGATGGCACGTTATATATAGTTTTAATTTTCCGGGTTTAAAAATCTCAGTTTAGTCAAATTCAACATGGACTCATTTAATAACTCCTCAGTGTTTATGTGTTATTCATTTATGTGTCTCAAAAAGCTCAAAAAACAATTTAGTACATTTAATAATTAAAAAAATATTTACATAAAAATATTTCAGTATAACATATGCAAAGGTAATTTAACATTTATAACATCATTAAATATTTTTGTGTTTTAAGTATACTTTCTCAATGAGTATGCAGTTTTATAATTGGCCTATCAAACAATGTAAATATTTTCCGGTACACTATATATTTGATAACTGGTAACCTCGGAATTTAAAAGTGTACCAGTATTAGTGCTGTGGATTATGTTCTTTAAATAAATGTTTTTCTTTGTGGTCATATTTTTCTTTTAATTAGCACTAATGAACCCATGGATCTGACTTTATTTCTGCAATTGATAAAAGTTCCTCCATTTAATTTCAGCACCGATCTGTTCCTTTGGTGCAAAACTACAGATTAAAATAAGCCGTTTGTACTAACTATAGTTATTTCTGTAAAATGGTATAATTTATTCCTTAATCACATCATCATCCCACGGGATTGCTTTCAGGGCATGGATGTTATGGTTGCACCCTACTTCCCTGTCCCCTGATTTTCATCTGCCTCTGTAGGATTCACCTAAGTAGATACCTCAGTAGCACAGGAAGAAGAAGGGGCTGAAGCAGGAGAGATGGGAAAATAGGACATGGGGCTTTGTGGAGAGAAATGAATATAGACTGGATAGGAGAAGGTGAGGGGTGCTATTGTTAATCTATATCCTGAAGACTGTAGCTGCTGTTAAGGACAATGTGTATGTTTAGTCTGCACATTAGATGGAATCTGAAGAGCAAAAATCTATACAAACTCAAAAGCAAAAGTGAGTGTATAAGTAGGAAATATTTTTTGTAAGTCTTTCGAACTATGTTCTGCTATGATCTCTTCTAGGATTTTGCCTAGAATATAGAATGCATTAAAGTAAGTTGTCACATATACAAGACCATCCCCTGTCAAAAACTTTGTCCCATATGAGAAAAAACATAATGCAATTTGCCAGTAATTTACCCTTTATACTAACTGTAATATAGGGATCGATGCACTGTCCAGTGTCTTTCAGACCAATTTTCTCAATCCTGATAGTGAGTAATGTCATTCCCGGTTCTGATGGCAACCTTGGTAATAAAGTACCTGGCAACAGAGAAACCTCAGTAAAAGTTAGCTCCACCAACAATTCAGAGTAAATACTTTGACAAACAGAAGATATAGCCTACCTCTTAGGAACTAGCTAGGCATTATGTATTTTTATTTCCGAAATTCATGAACATCTGATGTTATACTTTTTTAGAAAAATATTTAATTTTACACATAATATATCTGCATTTCCCAACCATAAATCACCTTTAAGCAGAAATAATCATTTCTATAATAATAGTATATAGTATGTATAATAAAAGTATGTTAAAAAGATTACTTGAGGAAGCCCAATTATACATAATTGTATAATATGCTCACATAATATTTATATTCCATATGTACTTCTATATTATACTCAGCATCTTAATATGAAGTGGTAGAACAAAGACAAGAAAAGCTTTTAAAATACTTGTTATACTGTTCTAAAGTCTGAGACATTTAATATCAGAGTTGATCAATACATTCTTCTCTTTAGTTACTCCTAATAAAGAAAATAATTTACAATTTGATATTTATGTTTTAATTTAACTATATAGTCTAACTTCTATTCTTCATTCTATTTTGTATGAGTTATTCTCTCAGAAATTAGTACTATACAGACTGCCATATAAAATGGCCATTTGTATAACTGAACATTTTCCCCAAAACCAACTAAAATTTTTAAAACTAAAAACCTACCCAGAACAACATGACAACATTCACCCACCAAGGACATATGAAGGAAGAAATCAACTGTTCAGTATGTTCCCTTTTTTGAAACTAGCAATAGAGAACAGATGCAAATAAGCTGATTTTAATCAAGTATGTATACAGAACCTCAAAATACACTTAACAAAAGATTTTGGTTGATGTTTTTCAAGTTTCTATTCAACAATGTGTTATGCTACTTTTAATGATGAGTTATTTGAAATACATGAAGCAATAAACACACTACATTTGAAAATACACATTTGATTGATGGCAAATGTGGCTTGAGAAAATTTTGGGAGGTGATGGGAATGTTCTGAACTTGTATAGTGATGACAGATGCAAAACTCTATAGAGGTGTCAAAAATCGATGAATTTTATACTTACAGAAGGGAAATGTTATGAAATGCAAATTATACCTCAACAGTGCTGTTAAAAATGTATTACTTTCTAATTTAAACAAATATGAAGACAATACAGACAAATGCAATAATGGGAAGGCCTGGAGGCTGCAGTCCACTGTTGCATTAACAAACCTAAATGGGCTCAGGCTGATATCATTAAATATATACATAATACCTTTTATGCATCTTCTTTGATTGACAAATGAGGGTACTTTTAGAAGAGGGGCTTGTACCTGGACATCTGGGATGAACTTCAGAGAGTTAAAAAACACCTCTGAAATTTTATGAAAAATGTGAATATGTATACATTTATATTTATATACATACATATTCACATGTATGTATATCATATATGAATTTTTCTGCAGAAAACTTCATTCTATTATGTAGTACATGGCTGTATAAATATGCTACAGTTTATGTACACATTCTTGTGTTGATAGACATTTGAATTACTTCAAGTGTTTGGATATAGTTAACAAGGCTATAATAAATACTCTTCTGAACATCTTCTGGTTCCCATAAGCACCCATTTCTGAAACAGAGGAATCACTAAGTCACCTGGCATGTTACCTCCATACCTACTATGTAATGACAATCCATTTCCTAAGGTGGTTGTGCCAATTTTTATTCCTAGCCCAAGTGCAGTAGTGTTCCCATTGCTCCACATCCTCACTAGGTACTGTTTTCTCAGATTCTTCATGTTAGCCAATTTTGGTATAAAGAAATCAATCATTTTAATTTGCATTCCTCTGAAGATTAATAAGGTTGAGCACCTTTTAGAATAAATCAAATATATGATTTCCTCTTTTCTGAAGTGTGTTCAATTATTTTGCTCGATTTTTTATTGAGATATCTATCTTATTGAGCTGTAGGAGGTCTCTATTATTTTGCTGGACAAATGTTTTACAAATAGCTTCTTAGTACTTTTCCTTTATAAAGACTTTTTGTTGAAGTAGAGCATATACATTTTAAAATGTACAAATTGTTAGTACAGTTTGCTGAACTTCCACAAAGTGAATACACCTGTATAACTAGTATCAGATCTAGGAAAGATATGATCAGCCTCCTGGGAGTGTCCTTCCCCCCACCATATCCAATTCACTCTTCCAAAAGATAGCAACCATTGCTAACTTCTAACACCAAGTATTAGTTTTGAATGTTAAGAATGACTTTTCTCTGCCATGGTGTCTTCTGATTATGATAAATACTTACTGCTAGTAATATCAAATTTCTTAATATCTTCCTTTACTATCAGTGCTTTTTATGTCATATTTAAGACAACTTACCCCACTCCAAAATCATAAAGGTATTATCTTGAAAGCATTTTATTGTTTTGCCATTCACACTTAATTCCATATGTCACACAGAATTATTGACTACGGTGTATAGTAGGGGCTTTAATTTCATTCAATTTCACATAAATACTCAATTGTCTCAGCACTACTCATTAAAAAGACTGACATTTTCCACCACTGATCTGCAGTCCCACTTCAATCATAAATCATGTGGCAATCACTTTCTGAGTTTTCTATTCTGTCTTACCGGACTGTTTATCCTCTTACCACTAATACAGTATCTTCATTCTATAGCTGCAATAAAAATTCAGATGAGTTTCAGAAAGAGTCTATCTTTATAAACTGCTTCTTCTAATTTATGAACTAGTATATATCTTTACATTTTAAAAATCATTACAATTATTTAATAGAATTTTATTTGACCTAAAAGCCTTCAGAAATAAAGACCTAGAGATCCAGGGAAAACTCCTGTTTTTATGTTTATGTTCCATGAAGAATGGATGGCCATGTAGAAATGACTGGAAAAGGGGGTGTGAGCTAATGGTAAAAGGCTGCCAGGGTCCCAGCAAGCCCTGTCTGGTCATCTTCTTGGCCTCTCTGTATAGCCTTCTTTCCTTCTGGACCTAAGGCAGGTCCTGTCTGGAATGAGGGTTTTTAAGAGAGGGGGGAAGGGAGGGTAGGGGGACAGGAAGGGAATAGCAGGGAAGGAAGGAAAGAGAGAGGGAGAGAGAGAGAGGGAGAGAGAAGAGAGAGAGAGAGAGAGAGAGAGAGAGAGAGAGAGAGAGAGCACTTTCTAGGTTTTATGACTTGCTTTGGGAGAGAAGGGTGAACGGACAGGAGGGCAGGAGGAGAGCAAAGGCTTTGCTGCTGAGCTTGCTTTTGAGATTCCAATCTCCTTCAGTTAGAAGTTCTCAGCAGGCCAAACCCCACCCTTTGGGTTATCATATTCTGATCTGACCCTGCCCAACTTCCCCCTCTCCCTCCCTCCTCCTCCTTTTCTCCTTTTAAGAAGGGAATGTGTAGATCTTTCCATCTTTTAAGATCTTCTTTGATTTCTCTCTTTAGGGTTCTGTAGTTTTTATTGTATAGATCTTTGACTTCTTTCATTGATTCTCAAGTATCATTTTTTTGAGGTTATTGTGAATGGAGTAGTTTTCCTCATTTCCTTCTCAGAGGCTTTGTCACTGATATACAGAAATGCCTTTGATTTATGGGTGTTGATTTATATCCTGCTCCTTTGCTGAATTCATTTACTATTTCTGGAAAGATCTACCTTGCTCTTGGATAGGCAGAATTAATATTATCAAAATGACCAAACTACCAAAAGCACTATATAGATTTAATGCAATTCCAATCAAAATCTCAATGGCATTCCTCATAGAAATAGAAAAGGCAATCATGAAATTCATCTGGAAAAATAAGAGACCAAGAATTGCTAAAGAAATCCTTAGCAGGAAGAGTGAAGCAGGGAGTATCGCTATATGAGACCTTAAACTATACTACAGAGCAATAGTAACAAAAACAGCTTGGTTTTGGCACTAAAACAGACTGGTAGACCAATGGTACAGAATAGAGGACACAGAGACTAACCCACAAAATTACAATCATCTTATTTTAGACAAAGGTGCCAAAAACATGCACTGGAGAAAAGATAGCATTTTCAACAAATGGTGCTGGGAAAACTGGAAATCCATATGCAACAAAATGGAATTAAACTCATGGAGATTCCTTGGAAATCTGGGAATGGAACCACCATTTGACCAAGCTATTCCTCTCCTTGGACTATACCCAAAGGACTTAAAAACAACATACTACAGGGACACAGCCACATCAATGTTTATAGCAGCACAATTCACAATAGCTAAACTGTGGAGCCAACCTACATGCCCTTCAGTGGATGAATGGATTTTTAAAAATGTGGCATATATACACTATGAACGTTTTTTATTTTTTTTATTTTTTATTTTTTTAAAGAGAGAGTGAGAGAGAGAGGGGGACAGAGAGAGAGAGAATTTTAACATTTATTTATTTTTTCTTAGTTCTTGGCGGACACAACATCTTTGTTGGTATGTGGTGCTGCTGAGGATCGAACCCGGGCCGCACGCATGCTAGGCGAGCGCGCTACCGCTTGAGCCACATCCCCAGCCCCATGAACGTTTTTTAAAGAGAATAAAATTATGGCATTTGCAGGTAAATGGATGGCATTGGAGAAGATAACGCTAAGTGAAGTTAGTCAATCCCCAAAAAACAAATGCCAAATGTTTTCTCTGATATAAGGAGGCTGACTCATAATAGGGTAGGGAAGAGGAACATGGGATGAATAGATGGATTTTAGATAGGGAAGAGGGGAGTGAGGGAAAGGGAGGAGGCAGGGGATTAGCCTCCTAATGAATGTGGAATGAATGTGATGGACATCATTATCCAAAGTACATGTCTGAAGACACATATTGGATGTCAACCTACTTTATATACAAACAGAGATATGAAAAATTGTGGTATATATGTGTAATAAGAATTGTAATGCAAAAAAAAACAAGTATATGTATAACGTGAATTGGCATGAACATACTTTATACAAAGATAAAAAAAATGTGCTCTATATGTGTAATAAGAATTGTAATACACTCCATTGTCGTGTATTTAAAAAAATAAAATCAATAAAAGAAAAAGAAGGGAATGGGGAGTGGGTAGGGAAAAACTGTGGAATGAAACCAAATTAACTTTTCAATGCACATATGTGAATATACTATAATGAAACTCATCATTTTGAATATCTATAACATACTAATTTTAAAAAATGTAAATAAATAGATCAGTAAAGTAGATGAAAGGGAACAGTGGGAGGGAGGATGGGGAGGGTGAAGGGACTGAATTGGAGCAAATTATATCTCATGCATTTATAATTAGTCCAAATGAATCTAATGTCAAGAATAACTATTATGAACAAATGAAAAAAAGAATAATGACTTCACTGTTTTTATAAAATGCATTCTCATAAACAATTCAATTGAGAGAAATGAAAAAAGTAAAAGAGAATGTACAATTCAACATCTCACCAACCATAACAATTATTAAGTCACTCTTCCATCTTTTTCCCTAATTTCAAGATTGCTCCAGTTTCCTTTTCCTTTTGATATTCTTTTATTTCTTTCAATAAAGGTTTATTTTCTACATAAAATTCTTATATTTCTTTTGTTGAATTTATAATAAGGTCCTTGATATTATTTAATACTACTATAAATATTATAATAGTTCATTTTCTAAGCAATTATTACTTGTTTGAGATAAAATTGATTTGTCTGTACAGATTTTCTATCCAGGAACCACATTATCTTATTAATGAGTTATGAATAGGTTTTTTGCATATATTCTCTATATATTCATAAATGTGCAAATAAATAACATCCCCCCTTTTATATTTCATTTTCTTGTCCTAGTGCAGTAGCTAGAGCTTCCAAAACAATGCTGATGAAAAGAAGTAATAGACACTCTTGTTTTGTTCAAATTCATCATTAAACGATTTTGGGCTGTAAATGTCATGTAGCCATGTTTTATCAGGTTAAGGATGTTTTTCTGTTCTTTGACAAGAATTGTTTAAAATCAAGGCTGTATTTCAAACTTAACTGAAAACTTTTTCTGCATTGTTGACAACTTTATGAAATCTTTCCCCTTAATCTGCTAATGTGAACTACCTTGATAAATTCTGCTAACAATAATTTGAAAAATCACTCATTAGTTCATGGAGATTTTCTGAATTATTTTCTACAGCATCCTATGTTTATTCAGTCAATCTTCATATGGCAGTTACTTTATTTCTAACTTTTTATCATTATAAAAAACACCTAAACAGAGAATCTTGTGTATATGCAAATGTTTCCTCCTCTTTTTCCTGTATTTTGGGGGTGCATCTTCAAAGTAAATTCTCAGGAATGGGATTGCTAAGGAAAAAATATGTACTTATATGTTGTTAGAGAATGCTCAATTCCCCTCCAAAGGAACCTCACCATTTTTTGTTCCCACCAGTGATTAATAAGTACCTATTTCCCCTAAGACTCACCAACAGTAGCTTTAATTTCTGTTTTTTATTAAAAATAAAGTTGAGTATCTTTTTATGTTTAACGGATGTTTTTTAAATGTATGTGTGTGTGTGTGTGTGTGTGTGTGTGTGTGTGCACGCTCATGCGCTCGCTCATATTGTCTGTTCCTCTCATGTATTCTGCTTTGGTTATTACAATTAAAATTTTTCTTTATATATTAAGAATGTTGGGTTGGGATGTAGCTCAGTGGCAAAGTGTCTGCCTTGCATTTGCAAAATACTGGATTCAAACCCCAGTTCTAAAAAAGACAAAAAAAGAACCCACCCCACCCCACCCCCCAAAACCCCCAAGAATGTTACTTCTTTTATGTATTACCTCTTTACTACCTTTTTTGACATTCAAAAGATGATTGCTTTACAACTTTCAAAGTCTTTTTGATGTTAAGATTATTTTTTTCCAAGTTGATATTAAACTTGTTGTTACTTTGGGGTGAGTCAATTTTATAACCTGTCATCATCTAGGTCTTTCAGTTGAAATGGTAGGGCTGATGCTACATTCCTTACCAACAATCTTTTTGCCTGAGACTACACAGTAAAGTTTAATGTAATCATTATGCTTCGAATAATTTAATATGGAGGCAGTGATTTCAAGTCTGAATTTCTTGTTTAATTCAAGGTAGAATGTCAAACATTGTGTTCCATTATGAAGGAAGCTGAGTGTAATTAAGATCATAGATTACATAGAAAGGTGCCTATTTAAGGTGTTTCAGAATGGTCTATGATGTGCTCTCTCTCTCTCTGCATGGTCAACTCCTACATACTCAGTGAGTCCTAAATCTGGCTAGATTTATTGAATTCCCTCAGCCCTTCTTTTTTGCCAACCTATGACATTGGTGCACATCTCTAATCATAATCATGTGCTTTTGGCTCTGTCTTGCTGACTACACAATAAGCATCCTGAAAGGTGTGGGAACTGTTCCTTTTGTAGTATGCACAAGGAATAAACAGATCTTTGTTGAAGAAATATTTTATTGAATGAATGACTGAATTTTCAGTTCTAGAGGTTATCATGCTCTAGTAAACAAATGGCTAGAGAATCTATATCAATGAGTGAAGAAATAATAAACATAAAAGAAGATCAAATGCTAAAATAATACCATACCATCTATATGCATGTTTTTGCATCAAAGATAAAACCATGATAGTTGTAAATTGAGCCAATGCATTAAAAGGAAGATTTCTAAGTGAAGTATTAACATATCCAATTACATAGTGTAATATGAGAACAAGTCAACTACATTCATAAAATTCAAAGACTAACAAGGATAAGAAAGAAATCACTACACACAATCCAGTGTAAACTGTGCTATTCCAGCTAGATCATCTGCTCTCAGATCTAGAGCAAAGATCAGAAGAAATGTTCTTCCACATGGAATTGCTATGTAAATAAGAAATAGCTAACACTTGTGAGTATTTGTGATGTGCCACATACTATCCTAATCCTCTCATCTAATCCTCACAACAATAGTTTAGTTCTATTTTTCAGAGGTGAAAAGTGAGGCATAGAAAAACAAATTATCCATAATCACACAGAAGTTTGGCTACAGAGTCCATGCTTTTAACCATCATGTCTCATTTTAACATCTTTATTTTAATTGTCCCTAAAGCCTTAAAAGGAACTGCAGGAGAACCTCCCCATCTCAAGCTTCTGCAAAGTTCATTTTGCCATGTAAACATAACAGTCACAGGTTCCCAGGATTAGAATATAGACATTTTTGTGAGGCCACTATTTATGCCTCATACTTTTAAATATGGAAAACTCTAAATGGCTACAGCTGTCCAAACCAAGTTTTCAATAACATCCCATGGATGTTATTGAGCTGTCACTAAGAACTCCAAGTAAGGGAGTGATTAAAAAAGAGTAACATTTGAACTTTGTACACTGGGCAATGCACATTCACAGGAATGGACAGAGACTGAGCAGCCCAGATAGCAATATGATAGGTCTTTAACACTCATATAGCAGTGAGCAGCAGGACTGTGTTCATTTGGTTAATTCCACTTTCAGTTTTTACTGCAAGACAAAGGAAGCCATTGGTAGCTGGTGAGCCCCAAGTTGTACTGAACACAGAAAGCATGTCTTTTTCTGACTTATCTGCCCCCAACCACCTCTTATGCACCAACCAGAGCAAGCATGCTCTCACTGGTGTCAAAAAGAGTTGGAAGGAATTACTCAATTCAGTGTGATTTTCTGCGAGAGGAAGATTCTAAGCCTAAACCTAAAGACAACTCTGATAAAGTAATGACAATGAATTAGAAGGTTTGGAACCATTTTACCACACTACTGTAATAGGGGATACCAAAAAGTCCATCTTGTTGATGGAAACTGTTTATTAACAGGTGGTACTTGGGTAAAAACTCAAGTTGTTCTATTTCATTGTGCTTCATCTGTGGAAAACAATTTGTGAAGGTAGCTATGGATCCCCCAAATGGCTGTTTGTTAAACATAGACAAGTTCCCTCAAGAATGTTTTAAAAACTGTGTAAAAGCGTCTGACCTAGCCAAGAATGTTACAGCCACTGCCACTGTGGAGAGGAAAGGGAATTGTGCAAGTAAGGCCTCGGCCTCTGCTGGGCACCCCACAGCACTGACACAGACCAAGCAATGAAGCACCACTCTACCTGCAACAGGTACAGAAAAACAATGGGAGAACATCTGAAGCCCCCCACCCCCTGCCCATAACTTCTTTGTTCCAAGAGGATGCTGAGAAAAATGAAGGTCTAAGTATCAAGTAGGATGGCCATAGAGATCATGGAGAATCAGACAATGAAAGGACCACCAGCCTGAGGATGAGTCTGGAGTGACATGGATATGAAGGTCAATGGGATCCTTAAGACCCTGTCCTCACATGCAGAAGAGGAAGTCATTCTTTTCTTTCAACTTTTTTATTTTTGCTTTTTAAAAATTTCTATTGTTTATATCTCATATCATACTATAAGGACAATTTCTAGTCCAAAATTGGAAATGGCATGACAGTCTTTGTTCCAAAATAGTACATCATTGTCTAGGTCAGAACATTAAAAGAGGAAAATTACCAAAGATTATATTTTTTAAAACACTGATTTGAATTTGCTTTTTACATGATATTGTACAAATGTTTGTCACAGGCATTTACTTCAATAAGAGGTGAGTCAGTCTTCATTTTGCCTTGGTGCTTGGTAAATTAAATGTCATGAATAAGGAGTACAAAATTTGTTGTCCATACTTTTAGGACAGAGATGAACCTGATATCTAAAATGTAAACTAAGCATTATCATATGTGTGTGATTATATATTTATGTCTTCTTTGTTTTAGATTTATCATACTTGTAATTAAATTCAGATGTTTGATACTACCAATTCAAAGTCTGTCACACACATTTTTTAAGTGCACATTTCTTTGTAATTTTAAAATCCAATAAAAACGATATATATAAAATAATATTTTCTATTATTTTGGGATAATTTTAACATAATTTAAAATAATGGTATTATCAAATCATTATTTGGTCATAACATTTTGTAAATGGCACAAAACATAAAATGGGTCTTAAAAATCTAGCAAGAGAAAAATTTTGCAATTTGTACTGCACATCTGCAATTTGTACACACATACAAATTGTGTGAAAATATGAAAACACATGCAAAATTTCTTTTGGTTGGTAACTGATTAGTAGTTGAGAAACTGGTCCAACCTTTCAAGATAAAGAGTAAAATCATAAGAAGTTTGTTCACTTTGAAATTATATTAAAAGTTTGATAAAAATCTTAGGGGTCATTAGCATTCAAATAATAATATTTCTAGGTCTGTGAAAAATTATACCTGATTAAAGTTGTTTGTATAAAAGTTATATGAATATATTCTTGTTTTAATTTTCTTTATTGACTGGTACTAGAAATATGTATTTTTCTGTGTTCAGAAATATGTGATTTGGATAATGGCTGAATTCTTAAGTGTAACCATCATATCTGGAAAAAAATAATAAATACTCTCACAAAACCTAAGATGAATCAGTGGGTATATGCTTCATACACAGATGCCATTTAGCATGCAAGGAAGAGTTACTACAGGTGTTGGGTTAAAAATTTGAGTGGCCAGAGGACTTTCAAGGCAAAGCAGGCCAGATGTTGCTTAGAGCCTTGATGAAGAGCATACTCAATAGAAATTTCCTATAAACCAATTTCTGCAAAGCTCTGGAGAAAACCTTTTGACTTCAAGTGACAAGATTCATGGATTAAAAAAAACTTAGCCAGACTTAGTGGTGCATGCCTGTAATCCCAGGAACTTGGCAAGTTAAGGCAGGAGAGGCCAGCCTGGGCAACTTAGCAAAACCCTGTTTCAAAATAAAAAAAAAAATAAGTCAAAGAGCTGGGGATGTAGCTATGTGGTAGAGCACCCCAGACTTCAATCCCCAGTACTACAAACAAACAAGACAAATTATAAAAAAGAAATCTTAAAATGTTTCCAAAACTGCTTGAGAGTAATAGAATATTAACAAGCCTTAAAACTATTGAAAAATAGCTAGGAGAACTTCCAGATAACATTGAATGGTATTTTCCTTTCCTTTCAATATAAGTACATGACTGGATAAGGGACTCTGGCTCTGACTGTTCGGCTCAGTCTGAGAATTTGAGACTTTGAGAGAAAGGAAGTGCACGGAGAGCCAGAGTTTAACTGCACACTTTGGTAGTATTTACTGCTTAACCCTAAATATATTCTGAAATTCTGTGAAATAAGGATGCCCTAATATTCATGGAACAGCAATGAATATTTTGTTGCAGTTTTCAACTTCCTATATGCATGAGTAAGAAAAACACTGCACTTTAGCTGAAAATGAAATCCATATTTGCTTAACTCTCAAGTTCAACTCAGAATTGAATATTTATGCAGGAAAGAAACAAGTACAGGCTTGATATTAAAGAAGTAAGATTCACTCTTCATTTTGAGTTTCAAAAAACAGTTTTTGTACATATTTAAGACTATATAAAAGATGAATAACCAATACAAATTTAGAATAATGTTGAGATTGCTAGGCTTATGTTTAGGTCACTCAGAAATGTTTTTTTAAATTTTGTCTAAAATTGTGTCATGGCTATTTGTGCATGTGGTACTAGGAAACAAATGTAGGGCTTCACACAGGTGAGGCAAGCACCCTACCACTGAGCTACATCCCTAGTTCTTTCTATTTTGAGACAAAGTCTCTCTAAGTTGCCCCCACTGGCCTCAAACTTGCAATCCTCCTGCCTCAATTTCTTAAGTAGCTAGGATTATAAGCATATAATCCTGATCAGCTATTTTTTTATTTGTATTACTTTGGTTTATCATTTAGAAGCTTTAATATTCAAAATGATAAATAAGTTTTCAGTTAATAAATAATAGGTTATAAATTTATATCCTCTATTTAAATGAAATCTACTGAGATTACCTTAAGAAAATTAAACTACTATTTGTGCTTAAGCCAGTTAGTGTTTAAAGCAGTACACAAAAGTTACTGTTTGTCTTATGAGAATTGAAGGCTTTGAAAATGATATTAATGTCAAAGAAAGGTTTAACAATTTTTTATTCTTTTCAAGAAAGGTTGGATAAAAATTCATTTTTAATTTTAAATGGGAATAAACTACTCTTGGTCATACCATAGTCATATATTATACTTCATCTCATTAGCTTAACAGTAGTAGTGTTTAGCATGTGTGTTTGTCAAAACTCATAAAGCTGCACACTAAAAAAAGATGCCTTTTATATATGTAAGGGACACCTTAATCAATATTTTTTCAAAAGATCATAATAAGCTAGATGCTATGGCACAAGCCTGTAATCCAGGTGACTTGGGAGGCTGAGGCAGGAGGATCCCAAGTTTAAGACTAATCTCAGCAACTCAGTGAGGCCCTCAGCAACTAAGTGAAATCCTGTCTCAAAATGAAAAATAAAAAGGGCTGAGGATGTGGCTCACTGGTAAAGTACCCCTGTGTTAAATCCTCAGTACCAAAAAAAAAAAAAATACAACAAACTTACAATTATATAAATTACATAAAATAAAGATAATAAAAATGTTATAATTCTTAGGAGCACCCTGCCATGATAATATAGACACAACAGCCTTATCATGAATGAAATCTTGGATGTCCACAGTATAACAATTTTCCCCATTCTACAATTAAGTTAAAGGTCAAATTGTCCTTCAATGACATTTTTAATTTTATAATGACACAGGCCCTGGAAAATATGATCGAAAATCAAATATATCCAATTGAACTATATGTACTCTTTCTTACTTTGAGGAAAATAATTCAGGGAATAGAAAGGTTTAGTGAGCTTTCTGTATCTCTGAAATAAAATACCAAAATGCTATATCAGAATACAAAAATCTAATTACTTTGGGCTTAATCTTTCATAGCAAATAGACTTAATTTACAGAGTTTCTTTTCAACTCAGCAACCTGAAACCCATAAAGACCTTAATCTGTCCATTTCATGACTTACATCATCTGCTTCAAGGATCTTGTTTGCTACAGAAGTATAGCTAGTGAACAAATAATCAAACCAGAAATTTATAGAACTGGAATCTATTTCAAGTACAGCATGTGGTTTGAAAAGGAAATAAAAAATACAGAAAAATTTTAGCAAATTTATTTACCTCATCATCTCAGCAATCTTGAAATTTCCTACAAATATGACAAGTAAAATATAGCTCTTTCTTCATAAGGACAAACAGATTGGAAATAATTACCTTGTATCAAAGAAACACTAACAATAACATTTTATAGTGACTGTAATTTTTCCAATAACCCTATGGTGTAGGACTGTTAGCACCATTTAGAAGTGATAATGAAAATACAGTAGCCACCACTACCCCAGCAAATGAAAAGTATCATGCCAAATGCTTTGTATGTGGTGCCTTAATTTTCATTGTAACCCTATGAATTAGGCATTTTCAACATCTCCTTTTATAAAGAAAAAAGTACAGTCACTCAACTACTGATTGGCAGATGTTAGACTCAAAAGCACAGGTATCTTGTTTGTCTAAGCCTATACTGTTTATATTTCAAACGTCTTCTACCAAAGAGTATTTAAATTACTGGAATATGACTTTAATTATGAAGTTTTCTGGATGATATGTATATTATATTTAATTATACCATAAAGCATAAAAAATGCATCACAATAGTACAGTGTTATTTCCACACTTCCAAAAAATGAACTAGTTCATCAGAAGTAAAAACTGTGCACTGTATAAGAACAGAAGAAATTATAGAAGTGGAAGAGGCAAAAAATTCACTCAGGGTGCTTGACTAGGGTATTTTACAACCTTGTCAAGATCTTCCACAAATAAAAAGAACTTGCTATGTATTCTTTATTTCCCTGTTAAGGGCAACTGTATAGTATCTGTTCCTCCAGGTCCAGGTTTCACAATCATATATGATTATTTAAAGAACAGCTAGATATATAAAGAAAAGAATTAACATAGCAAACAGTTACTCTAGAAAGCCTACTTACAATGTTGGTCCATGGCTAGCATCTGGGAACCTGGATTTCAGCAGGATTCCCATCATGCCCTGTTAAGAAGATCACTGTGCCTAAACCGTCCATGCAAACAATATGGTTTGTGCTGAACACTTGCTTTCTTCCTGGAGTCTTTAGTTTTGGTTCATGCTAACCCTAATAAGTGTCTTGTGCACTGAATCTCTACAGTGTTTCCCCAATAGACAATATTTTTCATTTTACAGGTGTGAAATAATGTTGAGAGAATCAAGTACATATTTGACTCTGCTGGGAGAGGACTCTTAGAAGTTTGGTTTCCTCTGGAATTTGCCTGTGTGCTTTTACCCTTTGCTAATTTTGTTCTTGTGTTTTCTTGTTGTAATGACTCAGAATACAACTGTGAGTACAGCTATATTCTGAGTCCTGTGGGTCTTCCTAGCCAATCACTAAACCCGGGATGTTTTGAGGATCCCTGACACAAATAGTAAGATACTTTCACAATAAACCATTAGCTACTGCTATCAGAATGGCCATGATAATTTGCTTAAGATTGGCAAACCTGGAGATGTTTTACCCGCCACTAACAAGTACAAAAGTAAGTTCCAAACACCTGACCTTGAATTATATAATGTACATTTTTTGTACCCACCAGGCACTCTAGCAGGAAAAGAATCAGGAGACCCTGCTCCAGCACCACCTTCTTCTTCATCTTCTTCAAATTCCAAATGCTCTTCCTCACCAGGGGCTGAAATTCTCCTATATAAAAAAGGACAGAAAAATTAGTGAGCTACTCCACTTAATACACCAGCTAACCCTCATAGCCACTAACTTCCCAGATAAGATGCTGATTATTAGGTTAATGTTGATATAAATGTCAATGTCAATCATCTCATTGCTACCAATGGTATCAGCCATATCACCAATACCAAATTTGATAGGGAAAAAATACAGAAATATTTGAAAAACAGGCATAAAATAGATAATAAAATCAGAAGATAAAATATGGATGCTTATTTATTTACCTTAATGGGACAGGCTGAACATCAAATGGAAATTCTTTATTATATGTGAGAATATTCTTTAGGACTAGAAAAAATACATAGACCAACATTAGACTTATATCATAATCTTAGACTTATATATTAGTTAGTCTTATATGTTATATCTTAAATTGATACTTTTAATCATATTTTATAGTGTATTAACCACACATTAATATATGTATTTTAAATTCCGAGCTTCACTATCATTTCAAGACTCTGCAATTGACTACTGAATGTCATAGCAAAATAAAAATGTCCATTGTGGACTTCAGGTACCAGTATTTTCAAAGTACTGTAAGATCTCCAAGGAAAGTCTCAGAGCCCTCATAGAAAATGAACCATAAAATAGTTCTCCAATGTACAAGGTCCTAGGTGATATGAGGTACCAGTGAAAGAGAATACCTCTTCTCCTGAAGTATTTTAATTAAAAGATTGATACTGAAGATGACTAATTAAAGAGAAATAGATAATCACATCTTATTCTTTATCCTCAGTAGATTTTCCTCAATACTTATCACACTGGTAAGGTTTGTAGAAGCAAGGTTATAATTCTAATATTCCTTTTATGATGAAATTTATTGTATATGTGTAAATACATATATACATGCATATATATATATATATATATTTTTTTTTTACACGTGTGTACACACACATACACATACACACACACACACACACACACACAGCAGACTTTCTCCTCAGGGAAGTCATCAAACAACATAATGCTATCACCTCTTGTGTCCTGGTTGATTACTTTCTGGCATGTAAGCCTACAGACAGATGTTCTACAATTCTATCTGTATCTGGAAAAGTATTTTATGAAATTTATTGTTTCATTCCCCAATTTATGGGTTCCTAGTGACTACCTGCAATTATTTCAAGGTGAATATTTAGCATTATTAATTGTGCAACCCATGGTTTTTACTCTAATTACTCAGACTTTAATTTTGGAGTCTTGCAGATTTGAGTTAAAAGGAGTATGGCATATTGGATTCCTAAATAAGGAAATTCAAAAAGAACAGGTTGTAATTACATAACTTATTCCAATAGGAGTCAATCATCCAGTGAGAAAAAAGTTGGAAACTTGTACCTAGATTCTCATTACTCACTCTTATTCTCTCTCCCTTTAGCTCTTCCTCATCCTTTATCTCTTTCTTCATCTCAATAAATGCATACCGAGTACTCACAATGTTCCAATCACTGTTTTAGGTGCTAAAGATACACACAGTTATCAAGAACTCATATCTGGACCTTAGACCTTACTAAGGAAAAGTAGACAATAAATATGCCAACAAATAAACAAGATAATGTAAGATTGATTAGTGGTATGAAGGATACAAACAGGATGCTGTGTAAAAGCAGAGAGAACTTGGTGGAGTAGCTAAGGTAGACAGGGTGCCTTTCAAAACTATACTGTAAGAAGACATTTGAGCCAAGACCTGAGATGAGAGGAATCATCCACAAGTGGCTCTAGCATAAGGGCTTCCCAGGTATTAGAGAACAGGCTGGAGCAACAACAAAGGTTCCAAGTAGGAAACAGTTTGTCTTATTCAAGGCACAGAAAGGACTGTGGGAACTTAAGTCTGACAAGCAAAGGGGAAGCAGCAGGAGATCAAAGTAGAAGGTTTAGATCAAAACCTAGCCCTACAATTACAACAATAACTTCAACATTTACATAAATACTCTAATCTTCCCAGTTCTAAAATGAGAATGCTACTTCCTTTACAGGCTAATGAGAGAATTACAGCCTAAATAAATTTATACAAAATGGCAACGGAAAATCTAAAATGGACATTCACTCTCTCCATGACCTTCTTGATCTAGTTGACTAGAATCCTAATATTTCTTATCTCACTAAGAAATACTGTTTATTTTTTAATATAAGAACATCTTTTCTATACTTCTGCATGATCATTGTTACTAAACTGTTAAATCAACTCAATATTAATAAGTAATATTAATAAATATTGATCACTTACACAACAATGGAATAGATACCAAGAATGGGGAGCAGGTAACAAAAAGATCATGTCTCACTCATATCAGAAACAAAAGCACAGAAATGATCATATTGTAATAAGAGTTTAATGAAATGGGCAAAAAAATCAACCATTAAAAATGTATATAACAAAAATTTTTAAAAGTTGATCCTGTTATGGTAGCATGTGTCTGTAATTCCAGGTACCAAAAGCCTGAGTCAGGAGGACTAGAAGTTCATCTGCCTAAGCAACATAGGGAGACCCTGTCTCAAGAAGCATCATGATGGCCCCCTGGTTCTGACAAGGTTCACATGGGGCCAGGAATGGACCTGTCCCAGGTTCTTCTCCTAGATGTCTGGGGCCACAGATCCATTCAATGGTTATTTCAAATTCTCTGAATTTGTAACTGAAATGAATCATCCATGGACTTAGTGAGTCACCTGTGGAGTCAGGGATACCCTAGTAGAGAGGGTCAAGTACAATCTTCTGACACTACTTTCCCCAGACCAATATGTTTAAAATAGTATCCCATCCTGGAGAACACACATTTGTCCTCTACTAAGTGTATCACTTCACCTTGAGCTCACACCTGTGGCTTTAGAAAGTGTACCCTATAATCCGCATGAACCGAAGAATCCACTGGGCAGCAAAGGGTGTGAGTGTGGGTGGGGGTACAGTAGGCCTCAATCTACAGGAACCCCTCCTAAACACCAGACCATCTGAAGCCACAGGAGCATAAAATATGCATCTGCAGAATCACTTGGGAAAGACAGCATAAGGATGGGCACCAACACTGGAGACACAGGAGATACCCTAATCTAAGGTGAGAAAACTAGGGCATAGAAATCTATGCCAGTGCCCCATTCATTGGCATGTAGTCTTCAGTTGCTCTCATGAGTACTTCATATAGAGACAGTTATAGTGTGGCCTGCAGAGGCCTGCCACCCCTTACTATCTGCCTTTATGGAGAAAGTAAACAACTTGTGCCTACTTTATACCCTTATATGATGCTGGATCCTCAAGAGTTAGATGAGGCTAGGATCCAAGGTCAGAAGTCTATAGATGCTACTACAGAAATGTATAGATGTACCATTGCTGTTAGGGGACAGACAGATGAGGAGGGTGGGAACACACGTTTAGAGAATAATTCTATGAAATGTCCCACTGTGCTGATTCCCACATGCTTTCTTCACCCCCACATGCTTTCTTTGCCAAAAACCAATTTACCTGCAGCCCTGACTAACCAAAGTGGAAAGAATATGTCTTATTCTTCAGGAAACTATTATCTACAAGGAAATTCAGGCAGGAAGTAACATTGACAAGAATAACCCAAGTTATGTGTCCCTTCACAGACCAGATTCTGGAAGATAAAGATAATTCCTCCTAACCATAAAACCTGTAAAAATGATTAAGAATCCAGATAGAACCAGTCAGCATGGGCCAAGGTGACAGAGTTGTCATGGCAAAGCAGACTTGAAATTCTGATGTCACCCTGCTGTCAGTCAAGAGCCAAGAGGTGGGCCTAGTGGGACTCTCTGGAAACTTTCCTGCCCCCACCCCCCAAAGAAAGAACTGGAGCACAGGAGAGTGCTCTTTGTCTCTCCCCTCTGAGAGGACCCACTCTCTCCCTTGAGAATGTCCCTTTTCCTACTTTGAGCAATGTCTGAAACCTTTCTGAGTTGATCAAAAGAATCAGGGTTTGAAGATGGGGGTCTTCCAGCTGCCTCAGTTTTTAGGAAGACCCCCAGCTGTATAACATCACCAGGGTCATTAGAGAAATGGGGCCCCTGCTCTTGCTTTAGGATCTTGGGTGAGGTGGGGGATGTTTGCAGGGTATGTCCTCAGGCAGAGGCATATGGTGCCAGGTGGTCCTGGTGGAGGTTAGGGTCCCTAGGAGGAAGGGAACTGGGGAGGCCCTGGATGGGGCGTGGCTAGATGAGAAAAGGAGTGAAGGGAGGTGAGCTGGGTGGTGGCTCACTGAATCACAGAAAAGTGATTGTGGCTGTTGGCTGGTGAGGCTCTGTGGGCGCATGTGCTGAGATCCCCAGGCAAAGTGTGGTGGGAAGTTCAAGAGTCAACAGCCTTGGGATGCTGAGGGTTTGCAGTGGGTGAAAGTCTGTAGAGCAGAGCTGGGTCTGGGAGTGTCTGTTGTCCTGACCCTGGGGGGATCACGTCCCTGTGCACGACCACACCTGGTCCTGGGGGTTGTGGCTTTGGCTCCGCTTCCTGGCTGCGAGATGTCACCAGAGACTGCCAGCCTGTGGTCTCCTTCCCTATTGTCTCTCCCACCTCCTGCCCTTTTCTTTCTCGCTCCTCTCGAGGGCCTCAGGAGAAGAGCCAGACACTTGCACCAGGTGGGACTGACCCCGCGGGGGCGGTGGAGGGGCCTGGGGAGGGACCCAGGGTCAGTCCTGTGATCTGGTGTCTGGACTGGAACCCTGTCCCAGTGATCCTCTGCCACACCCCTTAAATTGTAATGTGGGAACTCACCGGTGCTGACAGAAAAGAGCCAGGTGAGGGTACCCACATCCATATCTGGACTAGACAGAGCGCAAGAGGGTGCCGAGGTGTGCGGGCCACGCGCGGAACGGGGCGCGTAATCCTTCTGTGCGAGGGAGAGGGGCAGGCCGAGGTGAGGCCCGAGGACCGCACACGGGACAGGGGCGGGGCAAGGTGAGGCGCAGGGACCGCGCCCAGGACAAGGGCGGGCGGAGGTGAGGCGCGAGGACCGCGCGCGGGACGGGGAGCTTGACAGGGCGGGGTGAGGTGAGGCGGGACTGGCACGTAGACCCTTGGTGCGCAGGACAGGGGCGGGAGCAGGGTGCGGGGCCGGTCGCAGGTCTGGGAGGCCTGCTAAGGGCGGGGCAGGTCGCGGAGCGGAGCTTCCCGAGGCTTCTCCTGCCTTTGCTGCAGAGGTTTGGTGATAAATTTCAGACTTTTTACTTAACGGACAGAGGCCACTTTCCCTAGGTTTCTACACCCGAGTTTCAAGTCTCCCCCCTTTTCTTTCCATAGAAAATGGTTTTATCAAAAACATGTTTTGCAACTTTTTTCCAATCGAGTTTTGCTGCTTTTTTTCCCCTTCATTTTAAACGTGTGTTTAAAAAAGCACAGGAGTTTTGTGTGTAGTGGTGACGTCTTGTCGGGTAACCTCTGCTGTACTGGGGGGGGGGGAGGTGGACGAGGAGAAAGTGCTCATTTCCAGCCTGGAAGCTGGATCAGGCGAGCTGGGGCGGAGAAGTCGGCCCAGCACACTCCCAGCTGTTTGCCACCAAAGCAGAGACTCCTTCAAGCTTCCGGGCTGGGACTGTGTTTTTGTTCTGATCTGACAATAAGATTGATTGACTGTTGGGCACTGCAGAATCAGAGCAGTAGACGACTAGTACATTTATTTTTCTGCAATC
The DNA here is from genome assembly GCF_052094955.1 of Ictidomys tridecemlineatus. NCBI lineage: Eukaryota > Metazoa > Chordata > Mammalia > Rodentia > Sciuridae > Ictidomys > Ictidomys tridecemlineatus. The sequence continues at coordinate 592,944 of NW_027522913.1, forward strand.
GGACAGGCAAACTCGGAATAGGTTATAGGAACAATGTTCTCACTATGAAAAGGAGAGCTGGGTTAATGCTTATTTTCAAAGCAAATATGAGCCCATATACATTCAGTTGTTCTCAGTTTATATCTTAAAATAATACATATTCAAGATAGTCCCAGACCATCGAGTTGTACAGGTACTTTTCTTTTTAACTCTGTAAGGCAATGAATGGAATGACTGACAATTTATATGTAACTAGCTGTCTGTTGATGAAGATAAAGAAAGTCTCCTGTTAGTTATTTTAACCAAACAAAAAACAAAACTTTGGAATAACCATATGTGTATGAACCTCTATACAATTTCTTAGAATAAATTGCTGTGCAAATTGATCCAATTTAAAACTGCATCATTTCATCGGGGCAATTTTTTGTAAAAACTTGTAATTGTTAAGGCCCAGCTTTGGAAAGGGAAGTGGAACTGTTACTATGCTAGGAGTGCTAACTGGTACAACGATTTTTAACAGAAAAGTGACATTATTCATCAACTTCCGGGGGGAGGGGTGATACATTCTCATGTGCTAAGACTTCCTGGGAGGATTACAAAAATCTAATCAAACTTTATCTTGAGTGTGTGGCTAATACCAGAGGATACAGGCTTGCATGGGGGAGACACTTTATGCATACTATAAGTTATATTTTAATTGTTTGCTCATGAAATGTGAGGATGTGATATATATATATATATGTGTGTGTGTGTGTGTGTGTGTGTGTGTGTGTGTGTGTGTGTAGCAGGGATTGAACCCAGGGGTCGCTTAACCACTAAGTCACATCCCAAGCCCTTTTAATATTTTATTTAGAGACAGAGTCTCACTAAGTTGTTTACTTAGGACCTTGTTAAATTGCTGAGGCTGGCTTTGAACTTACAATCCTCCTGCCTCAACTCCAGAGCTGCTGGGATTACACGCATGCATCATCACACCCAGCTTTCTTTTTTATTTTTAGTTGGCTGAGCCTTTAATTTTTATAATTTTTAAAAAATGGATAACATTGTATGTATTTTTATGTACAATATGATGCTTGAGGTATGTATATTTATTTCAGTTTTCCTAGTTAACTTTGTCCTGTGAGTTTTTCCAAGAGGCATTCAATTCAGAAAGTCCCATCAGACTATCTGGATTGGTCTCTCTGCTGCAGCTGTTGAACCACTAGTGCCGCTGTATGCCCAGGATTGCTACAGCTGCCCGGTAAATATTAGAATTTTATAGTGTTCCCTGGGCCAAAGCATAGGCCAACCACCAAGATATGCACATCTTTTGCTGTGGGCTCTTTTTTTTTGCTTACAGTTGCTACAGTTAATCCAGTTCTGCAAGTTCTCCCAATTGTTTTGGGGGGGGTGGCAAGAGAGGGGCCTGCCTCTTGTGAAGAGCCCCAAAATATCAGTGAAGCTGAATGTCCACCTCCACCTCACATTTTCCACTGTAAAAGCTCTTATGTGTAGGGGGATATGTGTGGTTTCATTCCAGCTGGGGGACGGACAGCATGGGAAAAGCTGTTTCACTTACCCTTTGAATCCTGCATTTCTTGAGAAACGTTGTCTAGGCTCACTCCCAGGGTAATGTTCTTGTCTTTGGAAATTTGCTGGGTGAATTTGTATGAATGGGGCAGGATGAAGCTGAAGCACTCCTATTTGTCGATCTTCCTGATGCTACCCATACTAATTATCTTTGAGTAGTTAACATACATGTAAGTTTGTTTGTTTGTTTGGGGTACTGGGGATTGAACCCAGGGGCACTCAACTACTGAGCCACATACCCAGCCCTTTAGACACAGAGTTTCACTGAATTACTTAGGGCCTCACTAAATTGCTGAGGCTGGCTTTGAATTTGCAATCCTCCTGCCTTGACTCTTGAGCTGCTGGGATTACAGGTGCCATTGCACCTGGCTATATATTACTGATTTTCAAATGGTCTGTGTTATGGTCTAGATGTGGTATCCCCCCAAAGCTCATGTGTAAGACAATGCAAGAGGGTTTGGAGGAGAAATGATTGGGTTATAGCCTTAATCCAGCCAGCGAATTAATACCTGATGGGATTACTGAGTGATTACTGAAGGACAGTGGGGTGTGGCTATGGGGTATATATTTGTTTCTGGCAAATATTTCTCTCTGCTTTCTGATAACATGAGAGCTGCTTCCCTGTGTCACACTCTTGTGCCATGAGCTTCGAGGAATGGAGCTGGCCTTCTGTGAAATAAGACCTTGGAAATTGTGAGCCCTTAAATAAACTTTTCCTCCTCTACAGTTGTGCTGGTTGGGTCTTTTAGTCATAGCAGTGAAAAAGCTGACTAAAACAATCTGTGATCAGTATGAATCAATTTTGCAGTCAGAAATTACAATAATTAGTTATAAACCATCCCTTTAGTGTCTGGTTCTTTCCATTTTTTTCTGATCACCATCTCTTGCTTCAAACTGGGTGCTCCTTTTGTATTGACATTCATGTTTGTCAGCTTCAAGCACTGAATGATTTTCTGCCTTACTTCAGTTTGAACAATAATTCTAGAGTTCAGCCAAAAGGAGTGAATCTTGGACTTAGAGGAAGAGAATAGACCTGATAATAGGAGTGCCCCTGGGGAGAGCCAGGATAATGACAGTCCTCAGTATTCTAGTAAATTCTAATTTCCTGTGCAAATAAGTTCCATTCCTGGGCTTTGATGAATGTGCAGACAATAAGATTGGCCACTGTTGGAACTGTGTTATGTGTTAGGAGCTATGTGTGAACTGTATGCAAACTGTACAATGTTGGAGCCATTAAGGCAGGGAAGTCAGTCTTCCAGGACTCCTGGGTAGAATTCTCTAGTTGGAGATATCCCAGATCATGCTGGGATCCTGACCTGGCTCTAAGCTCCTGTTCAAACACAGCCACTGGAAATAGGAATAACCTGCCAAGGATAAACAACCTGTTTGTCTCCACTCTCATCCTGTCCACCTTCCTGCCCCAAGGAAATCTCTATCTATCCCCTTTGTTCTGTACCACTATAAATAAGCAAGCATGGGCTTTTTCTTTGTTAGAAGTCAGACCCCTCTGGTCAGCTAAACAGGTCATGACATTGCTTTGAAAATATATAATTCTTGCCTTTTGCTTTTATTTCACAGCAGTCCATCCCTCTGATGGGTACCCACTTCCTCACCCAAGGAGGATGTGAGCGACGTGTGGTAATGTGTTATGGGCAATGGGCACAGGCCAGTCCAAATTCTGAGAGATTTCTTAGCCTGATAATTACTGCCATTTGGGCCAGATAGTTCGCACCCTCTACCCAGTTGTAATAGCCTAATTTGCCTCCAGAAAGTACCAAATGTTCCACTGATGGACAAAATCATCTGTAGTTGAGAAGTGCTGGTTTAGAGGAGAGTTCTAGAAGGACTACCTAAGTCTTCTTGTTATGAGACTTGGAAAATATAATTTTTTTGTAAAAGATTCTTGAACCAGTTTTCAAGACAAATTGTGAGAACTCCAAGAGGAAACAAGTGTGCTCCTCCAGCTCTTAAATAGGCTTCCTATGTTGGGTGTACAGGGGCAACAACATTTACCTGTTCAGATGATCTCATGTGTTTCATACTGACATGAATGGTAGACTAATCTTTTGAACATATTAGGTAATATTTACTTATACAATTTTACTTTTTATTAAGAAATAGAAATTTTTGATATTGGAAACTGAATCCAAAGGCACAGTACCACGGAGCTATACTGCCAGTGCTTTGAAATTTATTTATTTTTGATACAGTCTTCCGAACTTGCTTAGCCTCACTAAGCTACTGAGGCTGCAGGCTGACTCACAATAAGGGGAGGTTCTCGGGATTAGACACAGGTAAATGGGGAAACAGAGGGGGGTGGGAGAAGGAAAGACAGTATGAATCAGACATAACTTTCCTATGTTCATATATAAATACATGAACAGTGTAACTCCACATCATGTAAAAACCGCAACAATGGGAAGTTATACTCCATGTATGTATGATATGTCAAAATACGTTCTACTATCATGTATAATTAAAAAGAGCAAATAAAAATACTAAAAATAAATAACTAAAACAAAACAAAAATATTATAAGAAAAAAAAATGCCATTTAAAAAAAAAAGTTGCTGAGGTTGGTTTTGAACTTGTGATCCTTCTGCTTCAGCGTATCCAGTCACTGGGAACTTCACTGGTAGTTTTAGAGAAGACTGAGAAGTATGCATTGGGAAGGGGCATTTGTGTGGTGAGTTACTCACTGGCCATGCCAAAATAATACAGAATAATGATTTGGAGAGCAGTGGTGTCACTCTAGGTCCAATTGTGAAACTAAAACTAAAGTAATTTATAGAGGCAATGTTTAGTATGAGGAATCATTAATTCTAACAGTGATTATCTATTGAGAGGGAAACAGCTCTAAAGATTCATAGATGATGTGTCTGGGGAGCAGCCCTTATCCCCAAGGCTGCGGCAGAGCCCTTAAGGAAAGAATATCTGAAAGAGCCTCCTGCCCACCTCCAGGGCTTCAGATCCAATCTTCCTCGGACAGAACATGCCTTGTTCCTCTGGGTTGCAATGAAGGTTGCTAAGAGTCTTTTGTGCCAGGTGTCACAACAAGATGTTAATATATCCACATGTCACTTCACTCTATGGCCTTAATCATTTGTGTCATAATATCTAGTGAGTTAGCAGAGTTGACTTGTGGTTTCTGTCCATCAGTAACTTAATTATATACAAAAATAAGTGTGAATACATAGATAAACCTCATTAAACCAAGATAAATATCCTTTTAAATCATCTTCCTCTATAAATAAGGAAAATGTCTACAGGCTTTCCAATTCCACTCAAATGGAGGAAAGTTTGTTGGAAAGAGTGGCAGAGTAGAGACAGTCATCTAAGGACACTTCTTGCCACCAAAAGTGGTCTGATGATGTTGCCTTCCCATGGTCCACAGAAGACATAGTAGCTGATGGAACAGCTTCTACACATTAAGGAAAACTATTAACCTGTGTTATATTTTCCCAGAGAGCAAATAACTCCTCAACCAAAGATCTGGAGCCAACACCCACCAGATTCTCCAGATCTGAGGCACTGCCCCACTCAGGAGGAGACTCCTATGTGTCCCTCCTCTCACTGCACTGCTGTGCTACATACAGTGGCCTCCTCTACTCAGCAGCAGTCATTCCAGCATTACTGTGGAATGGGCAGTGCTCAAGGCTAAGGAAGGGCATTACTTCTGTGGAGAGATATCAGTGGCCAGGGGCTTGGGTGAAACTGGTGGGACACCTGTCCTAAGGCCCTACCAGACTGAGACAGCACCACCCAAAGGCCAGAGGACAGACTATTCCTCACCTTTCATGGTGTCTGTTGATTTCCTATACAACTTGATGGGCATGAAGATGATGATGACTGACGACTAAAATTAAGTCAATGATGATCCCTAAGCTGGTCACTGAAACAGATGAGGTACGTGGAGACCCACTGGTAACTGGGACTGTTGATATTGGTGCTAAAACAAACAAAAGAGCAAAATCCCTGTCAAAATTAAAAATATCCATTGGTCAGCACCTGTTTTCCCCATACAGTGTATTCAACTCATATATACTGACTCATCATGGGACAATTATTCTACCAGGTCCTGGGGGTACAGAGATGAACAGAGGTTGTGCTATGTCCTTATACAGCTCACATTACAACTGGAGGGGACAGCAAAAGTCCATCCAATTTGTTGTAACAAGAGAAGGCCTGGAAGTTTACAGAAATATATATATATATATATATATATATATATATATATATATATAGACCTGGGAACTAGTTGGCCGACCATTAATGACTGCATCATTGATTAATGGACAATGGGGGCTTCTGTAAAGAAGAGACCTTGGGAGGTGAGATGAGAAAGGAGGCTAGTGACAAATCCACATGGCTATCACTGATTGTCCAGTCAAGAAGCCGATGAAGAAGTCAGTCATTCAGCCCATCAAATTTTCCATTATATGCACATGCTCACACCCCACAGGGAAGTCATCAGACCTTTAAAGAGAATTCCCACATCTTTCCCATCCTGCTGAGTTTCATAGTAACTCAGCTCTCTACCTGGCATTTCCTCCAAGTTCTCTGAGAATTCCCCGAGCCACTGATTGCAATCTCCCATGGAGACCTTCCTTAAACGTTCTGTCAGTTCTTTCTCATTCTCCAACTTCTCCTTGATCCCTCTGGCTCTAGGATTAATCACTGTCCACTCCATGTGCATCACATTTAAGTAGAGAGATGGCTGTCCATCAATGCTGAAATTCCAGAATGAACCAATGTGATTTTTTCCTTCAAACTGACAAGACATCTTGGCCTGCAGGGTGAGATGACCTGCAATACACAACAAAACTATCATCTTTCACTCTTGATAGATTCATCACCTCCCAATAAGTTGAGCATTTCTCTGCACATTTAGAGGCCTGTATTCTTTTCTTCCAGATTTGCCCTTTCTTGCCCATTAAGCCCCACATCCCTCTAAGGCTGGGCCAATGTTAATCTCTTTTACACAAATACATCCAGAGCCTCCTCCACATGTACACTCCATCCCTTCCTCTCTCCTGTTTTATCTCTTCACCCCATTCCATACTTACCCATGGTCTTATTTTTTTTCCAAGTCCATGTCAAGCAGGATCATCCTGAGATCTTGCCTCAGTTCTCTCAGCATTTCGGTCAATTGTGTCCATGTTTTGGTGGCATTCACCTCCCTTCCCAGGTGACACAAAGGTTTGATCTTATTGCTCTCACAGTCATACTGAAGGAAAGCAGTCTTATCCACTGAGCCTTGCACTTCACACCAGGACTCCCCAGGTCTGGACTGAGATTTGACAGTGAAGTTGAGGCAAAGAGAGTGGGTAACTGTGAGAGAAACATGGATGTGAGGTTCAGGACAGGGAGAAGAGGGCCATTAGTTCCCATCCTTTTGTGACTCTCAGACTCCCTCTGAAGGGCCAGGCTGGCAGATAGAGGACTCTTTATCCTAGACCCCCTCAATCTTCTAGATCCTTATTTTGGTGTCACATTTAACTGAGATTGTAGGATGCTCTTGTTCTATCAGGGACCCCTCACAGGCACAGTGTTACCAGGAGAAAATCTGAAAGCACTTTCAGTGACCTCTACTAACTTTTGGGTACAAAAAATACAAGATGGTATCTGTCCTCCTGAAACTTAAAACCTAGCTGAACAGTCAGTATTTTCAATAGAGAGAAAAAGGAGGCATCAGGGATCACAGGTCAATTCATCATGGTCTTGGTGTTCAGGCAGATCATAATGGAGTAGATACAGAAACATGGCAGCAGAGGGGAGCTGCCACACAGGAGCACAGAACCTAGTCTGGTGTCCTAGGCTGGTGCCCTATGAGCTGATCATCAGATTCCAGGGAACCTCTCTAGCCAAACCACACCCTTTCCCCATTCTTTAGAAGAGGTATCCACTTATCTGTGCCCAGCATGTAGCCCCAATCTCTTCTCTCTGTTCCCAACCAGTTCTTTTTTATTTTTTATTTTATTTTTAGTTTAGATGGACACGAAACCTTTATTTTATTTATTTATGTAGTGCTGAGGATCAAACCCAGTACCTCACACATGCAAGGCAGGTGCTCTACCATTGAGCTACAAACCCAACCCCTAACCAGTTCTTGCTAACACTTATGACTCACAGTCTTCCAAGATTCTACTAGCAGCATAAGTAGCAAAAGAAGATAGCTACTGGAATATACTGGAGACTTTCTATTGAGAATAAGTCTCAGAGAAATGCGCAAAATTAGCCTCTAGGGTGTGGGCATGCCCCAAACCTACCATTGGAGTACTAAGGACCAGTCTATTGAAACTCAATGGAGAAAAAGGTTGTTTAAGGCATGTTTAGCAGGTAATGCAAAACAGAATTACTTATTAATAGAATTCTAAAAATTAGAAATGCAGATGTTAAAAAACAAAATTCACTGTGAATACCCAGTCTCTGTAGGGGAAGCAGAGCTTGCTGGAGGTTATATGAGTTCCTTCCTTCTACATACTGCTTCTCCTCTTTTCCCTGCCTCTTTTGCTATCTGCTTTCTTCCCATGTCTGTATTTTTTCCCAACCTCACTCTCCTCTGTCCCATTACCTCTAACCTTTCAAACCCGTCTTCTTAAAGACTGAGATCCATTTGCATTCAATACCCCACAATGAGAGATTCAGTCAATACAGACACGAGCCCTAGAGCCCCAGAATTACCTTTTTGGTTGAGAAATAGAGGCTGACAAAGATGATCACTTTCAGGTGGATAATGATGAAAATGAACACAAGTAATTTTTAAGAATGGTCTTTTGATGGGTGGTGCAAAGAATGAACTGCACCTTGCTGAAACAAAGGCAATGGATTATGAAGGCAGTCCCAGTAAGGCAATGGTGGCAGTTTTGAAAAATGTCTGTGCAGTAAATAATTTCCCTTGGGGACTTGAAAATTATACCATGTATGGTCTTTATATGAAGTGTGGTCCCTGGTCTATGCACACTGTGGAGGAAGATCCCAGGTCAGAAGCATAGAAGGATGTCAAGCTCTTTAGTGAATGTGAAAAGCAGTTGGACCCTAGAAGCAGTAGTAAGGTTCAACAGAAAGCAGTAAAACTTGTTGCTACTAAAGATGATGATTTTGTTGATGAAGAAACTAAATAAAAGCACTAGTGAGGAAACCTCTTTGTGACTCTCCAGCTAAAAATGCACAACAATGACATAAGAACAGGGAAGATGAAAAACCACTGACACCTAGATCAAGAGGTCAAGAATCCTCCAGAACACAGGGAAAAACTCCTGAAAAACCAAAGACCCACTTCTGCCAAAGCAAAAAAACAGAAATGAAAGAAAGTACAAAAGGGTCCTTCTCTTCCCAAAATGGAAGCCAAGTTCTTCAATTATGTGGAGAGATGTTTCTGGATGATTGATCTGGAGGCTATTCAAGATCTCTGGTATTGGAGGAAGTTTCTTTAAGAAAACAGTTTACCAGTTTTTCAAAAGTTTCTGTCTTAAATCTCTAGATACATATGATCTACTAAATTGAATCAGGAGGGCATAGAAAATTTGAATGTACCAATTTCAAACAATGATATTGAAGACACCATCAAAATGCTATCAACAAAGAAAAGCCTAGGACTAGATAGGCTCTCAGCCAAAATATACCAGAACTTCAAAGAAGAACTTACACCAAATTATTTCATGAAGTAAGAAAGAAGAGGGACCTTCCCAACTCATTCTATGAATCTAATATCATCTTGATACCAAAACCAGACAAAGACACTTCAAGGGAAGAAAATTTCAGATCAATATACGTGATGAACATAGATGCAAAAATTCTTAATAAAATAATTGCAAGTAGCATATCAAAACATATTAAAAAGATACTGCATCATGATCAAATGTGGTTAATTCTAGTGCTGCAAGGTTGTTTCAACAGATGGAAATCAATAAATGTAATTCAATAGACCTAAAGACCAGAATCATATGATTCTGTGAGTACATGCAGAAAAAGCATTTGAAAAAAACCGGCATCCATTTGTGCTCAAAACAGGATAAAAATAGGGATAATAGAAACATAGCTTACCATTGTAAAAACTATCCATGCTAAACCCAAGCCAACATCATTCTAAATGGGGAAAAATGAAAGCATTCACTCTAAAAACTGAAACAATACATGGATGCCCTCTTTTTCCTACTCCTATTCAACATAGTTCTTGAAACCCTAGCCAAAGCAATTAGACAAAAGAAAGAAATTAAAGGAACATAAATAGGAAAAGAAGAGCTCAAACTATTCCTATTTGCCAAGACATGATTCTACATTTAGAAGACCCAAAACTCCACCAAAAAGCATCTAAAAGTTATAAATGAATTCAGCAAAGTAAGAGGGTTTAACATTAACACCCATAAATCAATTGCATTCCTACACACCAATGATGAATCAGCTGAAAGAGAATTTAGGAAAACTATTCCATTCACAATAACCTAAAAAAAAGAACAAACAAAAACTTGGGAATCAATCTAACAAAGAGGTAAAAGTCCTCCACAATGAAAACCATAGAATACTAAAGAAAGAAACTGAAGACGACCTTAGAAAATGAAAAAAAAAAATCTTCCATGTTCTTGGATAGGCAGAATTAATATTATCAAAACAGCCATGCTACCAAAAGTCCTATACAGATTTAATGCAAGTCCTATTAAAATTCCAATGACATTCTTCATAGATATAGAAGAAGCAGTCATAAAGTTCAGTTGGAAAAATAAGAGGCCCAGAATAGCGAAAGCAATCCTTAGTGAGAAAAGTGAAGCAGGAGGCATCACAATACCAGACCTTGTATTGTACTACAAAGCTGTAGTAATGAAAACAGCATGGTATTGGTATAAAAACATTTATGAAGAATAGTCCAGTATGAAGGGAATATACAGAATAGAAGAGACAAACAAATAGAAGAGACAAACCCACATATATACAGTTATCTCATACAAGATAGAGGCATCATGAACATAAATTAGAGAAAAGACAGCCTCTTCAACAAATGGTGCTGGGAAAACTAGAAATCCATACATAGCAGAATGAAATTGACCCCCTATCTCTCACTTTGCACAAAACGCAACTCAAAGTGGATCAAGGACCTTGATAGTAGAGCAGAGACTCTGTGCCTAGTAGAAAAAAAATATAGGCCCAACTCTCATCATGTCAGCTTAGGAACCAAATTCTTCAAGAAGACTCCTAAAGCACAAGAAATAAAATCAAGAATCAATAAATGGGATGGCATTAAACTGAAAAGCCTTTTCTCAGCAAAGGCAACAATTAAGAACATGAAGAGAGAGTTTATAGAATGGGAGAAAATATTTGCAACTTGTACCTCAGAGGATCATATTCCAGGATATACAAAGAACTCAAAAAACTTAAAAAACAAAATATATAAATGGGCAAAGGAAATGCACAGGCACTTCACAGAAGAAGAAATCCAAATGTTCAAAAACTATATGACAACATCTCTAGCAATTAGAGAAGTGTAAATTAAAACTAAACTTAAAACAAAAAAAGATGTCCAGTGTTCCATTTAGGATTTTGGAATTCATCACATCAATAGACTTAAAGAATAGAATCAGGAAAAGGCCAGGAAATATATTCTTTCTTAGAGTTTTCTGAAGGAATACAGCCTTACAAAGAAATGATTATTGATTATAACCCTGTGAGAGTTTGGTGTTTACATCTTCAGAACAATGAAAGAATATATATATGTAATTTATTACAGTAGCAATCAAAATCTGGCACAGTGTGTTTAAATAGGTCACAGAATGAGGGGAGGGGAAAAACTCAGGTTGAGAAGGTTCAGGACTGTTCCAGCAGGTGGAGGTATTACAATTTTAAATAGATACCTTTACAAACAAAATGGTTAAAGGGGGAAATATATGTATATATTATATGACAATTTTAAAAATTAAATAAAGAATAAATGAATAAAGGATTCAAAAGGGGGAGGCATGGAAGGGTGTGTCACCTGAGAACTAGATGTGAGAATGACACAAGTAGATTCCTCAGGGAAGAACAGTACAGTCTGAAAGGATGGCAGTGCAAAGGCTCTTAGGCTAGAGAATTCTGCAATATGCTGAAGACCAGCGAGTAAGCACTGGGGTAGGGACTAAGTGAGCAGGGGACAGAGTAGGGAATGGTTGGCCTGACTATAGAGATACCTAGGCCTTTGGTTTTTACTCTGATCATATTCAAGTGACAAATACAAGGGCTATGTGCCTTATTCAAGTTTCTTCATCTATTTGGTGAGACAATTCAGCAGAAGGATTATTATAGCCTGAATATTTGAGTTGCCCTCAAATTTATATGTTGAAACCTAATCAACAATGTGTATTAGGGATTTAGGATAAAGAGAGAGAAATATGGAATCTTAAGGGAAACACCCTCAATCCACTGAAGTGCAAAATCATGCCACCGAGATGCAGAAGACACAGTTGCAAACCTTGGCCCATGCCCTTGTAAAATGAGGGAAATACACAAGTGCAGAAAAACTTGGGAGAAATTTTGCAGCCCCACCCTGGATCCACCTCCACTCCAGCTTCTAGTACAGCTCATCTCTAAATATTGGGCCTCCAGCCCAAGTCAGGGCTGCTCCTCACTCAAGTCAGCTGCGTTCTCCCTTGGATGTGTATCTACTTTCCTAAATAAAGCCCAGTCTATGTCTTTGTCTGGCTCATGCTGAAATTCTTCTCTGATGCATATGCCAAGGACCCAGATAGTCCTGAGATGAGTCAGCCTGCTTCTGGGAATCCTCAGACCCCTTCTCCAGAAATTTCTTCTCCTGTGACAAAGTCATTGGTTGTTGGGAGTGGTGACTGAAGTATGGGTCTTGAACTGTCCTGTGACAGAGGTGATGCCTCTCTTGGGAACTCTCAGGGAGAAGGTGCTATTGAGATAGCCCAGTTGCTGTGGTGACAATAGGAGGTTGTTAGCCACAGAGTTATCCACTTCTTGACCTTGAGGTTCAGATGCCAGCTGTTCAGGGGTAGAAAGTTATGGGTGCAAGTTAATTATTATAATTGGGCTGCTTATAGCTATGATCTTGATTCTGCTTGCTTTAAAGAAACTTTCTCACAAAACCCTTTTAATGATGAAACATAATAAATGTGCTGAGATGACTCATGGTCACTGAACTCCTCCAGAGTGTAATATCTACCAGGTCCCAGCTTTTTCTCTCCCTCTGTGTCTGTCTTTTTTTTATGGTGCTAAGTATGAAATCCAGGACCTGTGCATGCAATGCAAGCACTCTACCATATATTTGTCTTTTCTAATCCCCTATTGCCCCTCATCTGGTTTCCTGAATTAACTGCAGTGCAGGTCGCAGCATTAGGCCATGAAGATGGAATCCCTTAAGAATAAAATTAGTTTGCTTTTAAATGAGAAGGTAGGGGTTGGGGTTGTGGCTCAGTGGTAAAATGCTTGCCTTGCACATGTGAAGCACTGGGTTTGATCCTCAGCACCACATAAAAATAAATAATTAAATTAAAGTTATTATATCCATCTACAAGTAAAATATACATATAAAGACAAAGTTGCTGTAGGGATTCCCCTTGCCCACTTTTGCCAAGAATGAGTTCTGTGTAGTCAAATAATGATGAGACCTATGAATGGGGCAACTCCAGAGTTCACCAAGGCCAGAGTGCACCTTCTGGGCTGGGATGCTAGTTTTCCTAGAACATTGTGCACTCGCTCCATTTCCAGGCCACTTCCAAGATGGGTGTGGGGAATGGGAATGGGTCATGTTAACATGCCATAAATCTCACTGTTCTTATTGAAATTTGGCCATTTTTCTTGAATAAATGCTCCTCACGTTGGTGTAAGTTTTGATTGATTTTCAGAGGCCTGACAAAGCTGATTGTTGAAAACATTTGTACCTGTTATCAATAGTTCTATGAGGAACAGATTTTTAGGCATCCTCACTATACCATTCCACAAGGCCTGGACTTAGACCAGGATAAAAAGCTTCTGCACATCAAAGGAAACAATTTTCAGTGTGAAGAGACACTGAACTGAATAGAAGAAGATGTGTGTAAATGGCACATCTGATGAGAGGTTAATATCCAGACTACATAAGGAACTAAAAAAAAAAAAAACAACCCAACAACCTGATTAAAAAATGGAGAAAAATCTGAGCAGACATTTCTCAGAAGAGACACACAAATAGCCAACAGGCATATGCAAAAGTACTTAGTACCAAAAATTGTCTTTGAAATGCAGATCATAACTACAATGAGATATCATTTCCCTCCACTAAGAATGGTCATTATTAATACACAAAAGATAATAAGTGCTGGCTTGGAACCCTTATATACTATTGGTGGGAATGTCAATTCATAGAGCCACTAGGAAAAGCAGTATGGAGTGTCCTCAAAAATTAAGAAATAACACCAGGATATGATCCAGGAATTCCTCTACTGGGTATTAGCCAAAGGAAATAAATATAGTCTATCAAAGACACCTGCACTCCCATGTTTATTGTAGCACTATTCACAGAGGCCAAAGACACCTGCACTCCCATGTTTATTGTAGCACTATTCACAAAGGACAAAGAACAGAAACAATCTACTGATGAACAGATAATGACCATGTGATACAAAACATACACTGGAATACTATTCATCCATAAAATGGACAAAATCCTGTTATCTTCAACACAATTGATGGAAATAGAGATCATTATGTTAAGGAAGTAAGTCAGGCACAGGAAGACTAGTACCATATGATCTCACTTGGAGATAGAATCCGAAAAAGTTGATCCCAAAAGTTGAGAATTGAGAATGGTTCCAGAGGCTGTATATGGTAATTGAAAAAGGAGGGCTGGGGAAATGTTGACTGAGGGGTCCTAAGTTACAGTTACAGTTATGTAGGAGTAAGAAGTTCTGGTGTGCTATGGCACAGTGGGGTGACTATAGACAACAACAAAGTCCTGTGTATCTCAAGTAGCTAAAAGAAAGTATTTTGAAAGTTTTCACCATAAAAAAATTATAAATGCTTTTAACAACAGACACATTTAACATGATTTAAATCTCACACAGTATTAAAACTTCACATGGCACCTCCTTTAATATATATAATTTTATGTTTATATGTAGCAATTAAAAATAAAACAAAATGAAAAACCTGGCAAGAAGGGCACCAACATTGTCTAGGAGGTCACTGATGATGACTGGTAAGGGCCAAAGTGCTTGCTGGGTGACAACCAGCAACTATTTGGGGATGACTAGGACAGTGGGCAAATCTAGTGCCCCATCCATTTTCATGTTGTCTTTAGTTCCTCTCACAGTAAAGCAGAATTGAGTATTTGATATAGGGACAGGTATAGTGTGTTCTGCAGAGTTGAAAGTGCTTACTGTCTGCCTTTACTGTCTGCAACTTGTGCCTACTTTATACCACTATAAGATGTTGGCTCCCCAAGAGGTAGACTACATAGGCTTAGGATCCAAGGTCAGGAGTCTATAGATGCTCCCACAACAGAAACGTATAGATAGCACCTTTGCTGTTAGACAGTTGACAATAGTGGGAACATGATGTCAAGAGAATAATTTAATAATAATTATAAAATGTCCCACTGTGCTGACCCCCATATGCTTTCTTTGCTAAAAAGCAATTTATCTAACTCTGCTGGACAGGATATGTCACATTCCTCAGCAAAGTACCTGTTATCTGGAAGAAATTTAGGCAGAAAATAATGTTGATAAGAGGAACCCAAGTTACTTTGAAGGGAGAGCTATGTGAAGGGTGTTTCACAGAACAGATTTTGGAATATAAAGATAATTCCTTCTAACCATAAAACCTATAAAAATGATTAAAATTCCATTTAGAACCAGTCAGCATGGGCCAAGGAGAGAGAGTTGTCATGGCAAAGCTAACTTGAAATTTGATGTCACCCTGATGTCAGTCAAAAGTCAAGAGGTGGGCTGGGGTTGTGACTCAGAGGTAGAGCGCTTGCCTAGCATATGCAGAGCCCTGGGTTCGATTCTCAGCACCACATAAAAATAAATAAAGGTATTGTGTCCCACTACACCTAAAGTGTGTGTGTGTGTGTGTGTGTATATATATATGCCAAGAGATGGGCCTGGGCAGAAAACTTTCCTGGGATCCCCAATACAACTGGAACACAGGAGAGGCAGGTTGTCTCTTTCCTCTCTGAGAGAACCCACTCTCTCCCTTGAGAGTGCTGCCTTTTCCTTTTCCTATCTCTTCAATAAACTCATTTTTGTTATTCTGGCAAAATGTCTGAAATCTTTAGGACTTGATCAAAAGAATTGGGGTTTGAAGAGGTCTTTGCACTATCTGTTTCTTAGATGACCCCAGCTCTATACCATTACCAAGGTCATACTTGGAAAAATGGGGCCCCCTCCTCTTGTGTTAGGATCTGTGGGTGAGGTGGGGATGTTTGCAGGGTATGTCCTCAGGCATGGGTATATGGTGCCAGGTGGTCCTGGTGGAGGTTAGGGTCTCCTAGGTGGATGGGAAGGTAGGGAGGCCCTGGATGGGGCATGGCTAGATGAGAAAAGCTGTGAAGGGAGGTGAGCTGGGTGGTGGCTCACTGAATCACAGAAAAGTGATTGTGGCTGGTGGCAGTTGAGGCTCTGTGGGCGCATGTTCTGAGATCCCCAGGCAAAGTGTGGTGGGAAGTTCAAGGGTGAAGAGCCTTGGGATGAGAGTCTGTAGAGCAGAGAAGGGCCTAGGGATATCTGTTGTCCTAATCTTGTGGGGTCACGCCTCTGTGCACCTGGCCCTGGTGGCTGTGGCTCAGGCATGCTTTGGGGAGACAGCGGTAAGGCTGGGAGACATCACCAGGGATTGCCAGCTTGCATTCTCCTTTCCTCTTGCCCCTCCCATCTCCTGCCCTTACTTTTTTCTTTCCAGCTCCTCTCAATGGCCTGAGGATGAGAACCAGACAAGATAAAACTTAAGGGGTGGCAGAAAGTCATGTGACAGGCATCACGTATGTACACCTGATGGCAGGACTGAGCCTGGGTCCCCTCCTCAGGCCCCTCCACCGCCCCCGCAGGCTCAGTCCCACCTGGTCCAAGTCCTCTTCAGTTGAACTCACCGGTCCGCGCCGGCCAGAAACACTCAGGCAGTAGAAGCAGAGCTAGGGTGACAGAAAAGAGCAGCCAGGTGAGGGTATCCAGAGTCATGTGTGGATTACACTGGAACGCGAGGGGGTGCCTGTGTGTGCCGGCTGCTTTTTAAAAGATCCGCGGGCGCGGGGGCAGAGAGCGGAGCTGGGCGTGGAGACTTCTATACATTGGGCTAAGACCGGTTTGGAGGCAGGAGGCAGGAGTCAGGACGAGGCGGGAAGCTGGATGCTAGGCGGGTGGCCCATAGCACAGACCTTCTGTGGGCGCAGCTTGAAGAGGGGTGCCGGGCAGTCCGGAGGAGCTGGGGCCAGGGGTCGCAGCTGGGGCCAGGGGGCGGGGCTGGGGCCCTGGAGTGGGGCTCTGGGATCCACCCGGAGCAGGGGGGAGCGGGGTTTGGGGCGGAGTGGGGAGCGGGGAGCAGGGAATTTGTGCATGCTGGTAAGGGTGAGCAGGGGGTGCTGGGAATTTCTGGGTGCGGGGGAGGCGCGGGGGTGTGGGCCGGGCTAGGCACTGTGGTGGGCGTGCATCCTGGAGACTTTCTAGGCCTCCGCTTTAGTACTTTACTGAAATTTCTCTTTTCCTCTTGCCCGAGACTTTTCACTGAAGGGAGTGAGGCTGCTTTCCCTTGATTTCTGCATCATCGTTTCTAGTCTCCGCCCTTTTCTTTTCCATAAAAATGGTTTGATCAAAGTAGAATCACACCATTCGTGCCTTCATACATCTTCATGTACTTCATCATCATTCTAAGTACATGTATGAAGACACGAATGGTGTGATTCTACTTTGCATACAACCAGAGATATGAAAAAAGTGCTCTATATGTGTAGTATGAATTGTAATGCATTCTGCTGTCACATATAACAAAATAAAAATAAACTAAAAAAATTTTTTAAATGGTTTTATCAAAAACATGTTTTGCAAGTCTTTTCGTCCCAAACAAGTTGTGCTGTTTTTTCTTTCTTTTTTTTTCTTACATGTGTGTTTAAAAAAGCACAGCAGTTTTTTGTCTAGTGGTAACGTCCTGTCAGGCAGCTGTTGCTGTACTTGGTGGGGAGGTGGGTGAGGAGCAGGCGCCCACTCAGATCCTGGGACCTGGCCCAGGGAAGCTAGGGCAGAGAAGTGGGCCCAGCTTAGTCATGTCCAGCACACTCTGCTTTTCTTTGCTACCAAAGCAAGCGACACCTTTAAGCTTCTGAGCTGGGATCATGTTCTTGTTCTAATTTGACAATAAACTAGGTTGATTGTCGGACACTGCAGAATCAGGGGAGTTGATAACTAATACTAGTGGCTTTTCAAATACATTTATTTTTTGACATCAGACAGGAAAACTTGGAATGAGTTTGGGAACACTTCTCGTTAGGGAAAGGTGAGCTGTGTCTAGTATTAATGTTTATTTTCAAAGCAAATATGGAGCCCATATACGTTCAGCTGTTCTCAGTATATATCTTAAAATATTACATCTTAAAGATCCTCCCAGACTAGCTCATTTTATAAGGACTTTTCTTTTTCCTTCTGCATGGCAATCTATGGACTGTCCATCAGATTTATATGCAGCCAGCTCTTTGATGAAGATGAAGATGGTCTCCCATTAGTTACTTTAGCAAAAAGAGAACATTGCAATAATCATACATGTTTAAACATGTATACAATTTCCTAGAATAAAATGCTGTGCAAATTGATCCAATTTAAAAGTGCATCATTTCATCGAGGGCAACTTTTTTGTAAAAACTTGTAATTGTTAAGACCCAGCGTTGACAAGGGAAGTGAAATTGTTACTATGGTAGGAATGCAAAGCGGTCCAATTTTTCTCAACAAGAATGTGACAGTATTCATAGTGAGCCTAAAATTAACAAAATTTCCAGTGGAGAATAGATTCCCATGTGTTGAAATTGAGTTAAGACTCCCTGGGAGGATAACAAATAATCCCATAAAATTTTTTATCTTGAGTGTGTGGCTAAGGCCAGAGGGTGCAGGCTTGCATGAGAGATAAATTTATGTAGTCTATAGGTATATTTTATTCTATTTAAAATTTTTTTGGGAGCTGAGGATGTGGCTCAAGTGGTAGGCTCTCATCTGGCATGCTTGAGGCACTGGGTTCGAGCCTCAGCATCACATAAAAATAAAATAAAGATATTGTGTCCACCTAGAGCTAAAAAATAAGTATTTAAAAACATTTTTAGTTGTATATGGATTCAATGCCTTTGTTTTTATGTGGTCCTAGGATTGAACCCAGTGCCTCACACTTGCAAGGAAAGTGCTCTACCACTGAGCTACAATTCCAGCCCTATGGGCTATATTTTAATTGATTGAGAAATGTGAAAATATATATATATATATATATATATATATATATATATATATTGGGGAGGTAACAAGGATTGAACCCAGGGGCACTTAAACAAGTGAGCCACATCCCCAGCCCTTTTTATATTTTATTTAGAGACAGGGTCTCACTAAGTTGCTTACTTAGGGCCTCAGCCTCCTGAGCTGCTACAGGCATGAGCCACCATACTGAGCTCTGTTTTATTTTTAATTGGCTGAAACTTAAATTTTTATTATTTTAAAAAATGGACAGATAATATTGTGTTTATTTGTCATGTACACTATAAAGCTTGAAGTATGTATACTTACTCCATTCTTCCTAGTTAACTTTGTCCTGTGAGGTTTTCCAAGAGGCATCCTATTCAGAAAGTCCCATCAGACTATCTGGATTGGTCTCTCTGAAGAACCTGTTGGACCACTAGTTACCACTATATGACCAGGATTGCCACAACTGCCCGGCCAGGTCAGAATTTTGCAGTGTGCCCTGGGCCAGAGCATAGGGCATCCACCAATATCTACACATCTTTTGCTGTGAGTTCTCTCTCTCTTCTGTCTTTGTTTATAGATGATACAGTTGATCCAGTTTTGAAAGGTTTCTCAATGTTTTTAGTGGGGAGAGACAGGGGCCTGCCTCTTGTGAAGGGCTCCAGAATGGTGGTGAAGCTGAATGTCCACCTCCACCTCACATTTTCCACTGTAGAAACCCTGGAGTGTAGGGGGGTGGGCCATGTGTGGTTTCATTCCAGCTGGGAAAGGGAGAACATGGGGAAAAATGGTCTCTCTTACCACTTGAACCTTGCTTTTCTGGATTTAAATGTTTGTCTCTGGTCACTCTTGTCTGTGGATATTTGTGGGGTGAATTTTTATGGGAGGGGCAGGATGAAGCTGAAGCACTCCTACATGGCTATCTTCCTAATGTCACTCACACTAATTATCTTTGGGTTGTTAATGTACATGTAAGTTAATTTTGTTATTTATGTATTCTTACTTTTCAAATGGTGTGTGATCAGTATGAATCAATTTTACAGTCAGAAATTAAAATAATTGGTTATAAACCTCCCTTCAATGTCTGGTCCTTTCCATGTTTTTCTGATCACCATCCCTTGCTTCAGACTGGGTGCCACTCTTGTATTGCCATTCATGTTTGGTAGCTTCAAGTACTGAATGATTTTCTGCCTAACTTTAACAGAGACAAGAATTCTAGTGTTCAGCTAAGTGGAGTGAATCTTGGACTTAGAGGAAGAGAAGAGACCTGGAAACAGGAAAATGGGAGTGCTGGGTGTGGGCAGAGAGCCAGGATAAAGACAGTCCTCAGTGTTCTCAGTGAGTTCTAATTTCCCGTTCAAGTAAGTTCCATTCCTGGGCTATGATGAATGTGCACACAGTAAGACTGAACAGTATTCATGTTTCAGACAAACTTGAATAGTGGACTAACCTTATGGAAAATATTAGGTAATACCATTTTCATAGTTTTACTTTTTAAAATTATTTTATTTTTATGTGATGCTAAGTATGAAAACCGGTGCCTTGCACATGCTAGGCAAGTGCTCTGCCACCAAATTACAGCACCATTCTGTGGTTTTACATTTTTTAAAATAAGTTTTTATAGTTGTAGATGGACACAATACCTTTATCTTATTTAGTATTATGTGGTGCTAAATGTCAAACCCAGTGCCTTTCACATATAAGGAAGTACTGTTAGTTGCAGAGCAGGCTGAACAAATTTTAGCTATGGGGCAGGCTGAACACTCAGTGCTCACCTGTCTGGTTCCCACCCTTCATTAGCCCTTCCTTTTGGGATGATTATTTTGCACCTTTTCCCTTTACTTCCTCTTGT
The DNA here is from genome assembly GCF_052094955.1 of Ictidomys tridecemlineatus. Classification (NCBI taxonomy): domain Eukaryota; kingdom Metazoa; phylum Chordata; class Mammalia; order Rodentia; family Sciuridae; genus Ictidomys; species Ictidomys tridecemlineatus. The sequence continues at coordinate 613,739 of NW_027522913.1, forward strand.
TGTTTTTTAATT